>NC_134080.1:93061424-93366790 GCF_000715075.1 Nicotiana tabacum | reverse complement strand
AATACCCCAAGACTGGGTATGGAGAGTCTCTAAGTCATTGTTTTGAGCTAGGGCTTGCTCTATCAAGGGGAATCCATCCCATACTTCCCTCCTATGATCCAAAGTAATGTTTTGGAGTATTTTGAGTTGATTACTACTTCGAAACACTTATATTAACAAGGATTGATCTTGAAAATCCATAGATTCCCATTCAAATCCCTAAATTAGTCAAGAACACTACAAGTGGGGATTCTCAAGATTCTTACTACAAGAGGTATGTCTATCATCTCTAACTACTCTATGGTGATTATTTATGTATGATGTATACTTTAGAAATCATGATATGTTGATTGGAAGCCATAAGTGCCTAACCTAGGTTGTGTTGGTGTTATAGAGATTGTGAAATGGGTTAATTAAGTAGGTTGATGGTTAGGTGTGAATGGATGGTCATACATATGTTGTTGGAAGTTATAAATTGGTTAGGAACAATGGTGGAATAAATTGTTGGTTAATAGTGATAGTTGGATGAACTAATATTACGGTTATGAGATGTAAAGATCTATACCTACAAGGTGTTTGATAATATACCTAAATGGCATAAGTTATGGAATTTATTACTAATATTAGCCCTATTGAATGTTGTATTGTAGATTGAAGTTGCTTAAGTGTATTGGATCATTGTAGTATCATTAAGGGGCAAATTTCAGGTATGTATGGCTAAAACCCCCTCCTCTTAGAAATTGAGCCTCCATGTTGCCCCTGCAAATATTGTAAGTCCGAAATTTGATCGATGTGGTACTTGTTATGTCAAATGAATTCATGTTGTGAAAATGCATGTGGAAGGTGCTTCTCCATGTGTTTAATGTGTTATTCTTTGTACATTGAGGATGTGTGAAAAACATGAGCTATGTGCTAAATGCCTAAATGTCAAGTTAAAGTTACATTGTAATTAATATGCCGAACTAGATGAATTCCTCTCTATGCTTATAACTTAAATTGCTTTTGTATGTGCCTATGATCTTAAATGGCAAGGTCAATGTTGAAAATGGGAATAATGTGAAATGTGAGTTACGGAATATGGTAATTGTGGACCCAAGTACCGAAGAACTAATACATGTGAAACCAAAGATTGAAGTGAGATGATTAACGGAAAAGGGTAACGTCTTGGTAAGACGGCTTAGCCGATCGGGCTGTGCTCGGATGCCATGTTATACATACATGGTGGTAATGTGTTGATAATTGAAACTGTAAAGTGAGAATGAAATAAGGGTAACGTCTTGGTAAGACAGCTTAGCCGATCGGGCTGTAATTGGACTCCGCTCAAGGAAGCGGTGGTAATGTAGATGATGATACAACGATATGGAATGCCCCAATCTACAAATTTCAGAAATCATGTTATAACTATGTGAACCTCTTATATTGTTGACGTGGTACTTATTTGAAGCTTTGTGTTTCTTCTGATTTCTTTGTGCTCTTGTATGGTTGTACTTTCTAACTGGATGGTGTTTAGTTATACATACTAGTACTATTCCATGGTATGGTGTTTAGTTATACATACTAGTACTATTCCATGGTACTAACGTCCCTTTTGCCGGGGGCGCTACATTTTTAAATGAATGTAGGTGGCTCCATAGCGGATAGTGCCAATCGCACGTAGCGGAGCTTCCTCCTCTCAAAGTCTTGGTGAGCCCCTTCCTCCTTCAAGGGGTTATGTTGTACATCTTTTGTTATAGATATCCACTTTTGAGGTATAGTCGGGGCCTTGTTGCCAGCGTTGTCATTATTATGTTTTGTATCCTTAGAGGGTCCGTAGACGTTTGTGTGGGTAAGGTAAGGGTGTTGGATGGGTCAATGAACTATGTTGTAACTTTGTACTCTAGTTCTTCTAAACTATAACCGTATAAAATCTTGAAACTTAACCATGGTTTTTGGTTTATGACATGAAAATGGACTAATATTGTGAAAGTTCGATTTTGCTATTGTCTAAATAAAAGAAAGCATGGTTCCCTTAACCGTAGTGAGTTGGGAAGAAATGTATGAATAAGGCTTGCTCAGTTGGGGTTTACTCGATTGAGCGCCGGTTGCGCCTCTCGAGGTTGGGGCATGACAAACTTGGTATCAGAGCCTAAGGTTTTAAAGTGTCCTAGGATGTCTCGGAGCCGTGTCTATTAGAGTCCTTCTTATCAGTGCGTTGTCGACCACATCTATAAGTTGGAGGCTACATGGACATTTAGGAATGTTACCCTTCTTCAACACTCCAGATCATGCGATAAAGCTTGACTATAAGATTGTCTTCTAACTCGTGCGTTGAGATTCAAGGTAAGTTTAAACGGTCTTTCGTCTATTTCAAGTAATGTTGTTATATGGCATGACCAATGGGCAAAGGCATGAATATTAAGGAGATGGCACATGTATCTTGTTGACCGAATGGTATGGGCATATAGGATAAGTACATTGTACCATGAGCATAATTTATTCGAGAAAAGTGTTAAAAATGATTACCACCTCCAAAGAAACATTGAATTGATAAGTGATATGTAAGCTTGAATAGAACATGTGGGTAGTGTGAGAAGTATGTAAATGACCTAAGGTGTGAAAGAAAATTGGTTATATAAGCACGTGATATATGGGAGACATGACCTGGAGATTAATGATGAGAGTGCAAGTCTCTCATAGGAGACAAGAAGTTATGAAATGAGAGTCAATTGAACCCACGATGAGAAGACCCATGTACAATGAACTTTATAAAAATCCAGAAGTGTACAAAGTGATATTACACTCCTAAAGGATATTGCATGAGGAATTAGAATCCCAAGCCCGTATGGCTCAATAAGAGCAGAGTGCTTATGAGGTTAATACCATGGTGACTTAAATCTCCCTAATAGTCGAACATATATATGAGGGATAGAGACATGAGGCATATGTCCCTGAAGTTGCTAAATTCAAGACTTGTGTCGAAATTCGGGACATTCGCCCCATGTGGGGGAGGAAGGCCATAGTGAGGCCACTTAAATACAATGAATCAAGAGTAAGACCATGTAGCTATGATGTTTGAATATTTTGTTGAAGACATGCGTAGTCTAGAAAAGTGATAATGGATAACGTGATTATCTGAAAGGATATGCTAATGATAGACCACTAGTACCCCCAAAAAGTGGAAGGTTAAGGAAGGTAAATTCTTCATACATGGCAATGTGAATGATAGGGTCGACGATCCTAGAAACTAAGATTATGTTTGTAAAGGGATTTTATACTTGTTAGAGGGTCAGGAACAATAGAACCTAAGGAAGTACTATAGGTCAAATATGGAAGGTTGCGAGTTTTTAGAATGGGGTAATCATAGATTTGCGATTTAACCAAAGTTTCAAGACGTTAAGAAAGGTGGAACGAGTGGGAGAAATAAATGTGATGCTATAATAACATAAGAGGGTATTAATGGGTTAATCATAGATTTGCGATTTAACCAAAGTTTCAAGACGTTAAGAAAGGTGGAACGAGTGGGAGAAATAAATGTGATGCTATAATAACCTAAGAGGGTATTTGGGCTTGATGAAGAGCCTATAAAAAAAATCTTACAAGAAAAGAAGTGTTAAGTGATATGCGGATGAACACCCTTTCCCACGGATATCCTAACAAGAGTTAAGAGGTAAGCGGAATGAAATAACTAAGCGAAAAGACCAAGTAACATATGGAAGAGTGCATGGCTATTCACTAGCTAGGAAGAATGAGGTGAGAAGAAATGGGGAGAAAACCTATAAATTGAGATGGTCATGGTTATCATAAAATATCTTGTATCAGAATGGTGGACTCTCTTAGAGCATAAATGTTAATAAAAGTTATAAAGAACTAACCGTAATGCAACCGACTTGGGTGACACCGAATATCAACTAAAGGATCTAGAGATTGTTCATGTCTACATACAATGGAAAGTGAGACTACTGGAGGTGAAGTTGTGGTATGATAAACTCACTAAACCAGGCACAATGATATTACAAGTTCACGGGAGGTAGACAAGTGTGTGGCATAATAAGGCTATCAATTATGCACTATGAGCAAAATAGAATGGGAATGAATGTTCCAGTTAGAAGGAAAAGATGGTACCAACATATTGTCCAGGCCAAAGGACGATAAAAAAAAGGGGAAAGACAACGCAATCTACCCAAAGGGAAAATGAAAGGTTCAAAATAGATTGAAAGAGGATGAACACTTGTTACAGACCAGACATGTTTAACATGGTAACTCTTAAACCGCAATATCAGGGAACTCTATTGGTAGATATAATATAGGGAATGAGGTGAGTTACTCATCGAGGATAGAATCAGGTGGACTAAGTCTTACACTTAAGAGTAAAATCAAAAGTTGTTGTTGAAGAATTGAGGAGGATCTCAAGTTTCAGAGAATGCCCTTCTCGGGCCAGTGACTCTTTCTAAATTGTATACATATAAAGGGTGTTGGTTGATATGTATTTTAGGCGGTGTTTAACCGTAAAAAAGGATCGTGAGAATATTTACAGGGGAAGTAATGTGGTTTCTTAAATTCTACAAGGCACATATGGGGAGAAGAGGTTGGCTAAGAAAAGTCGGAGCATAATATTACCTTACATTTGATACAATGTCGTGCAGGTTGATGTTATCAGGGTATGTGCGCAAATTAGTAGGTGTTATTCATTTGAGACAGAATGTCTTATGAAAAAAAACTCATTCAGTAATGTCTTTTGTTGAGAATTTGGAAGAGTTAGTTGCAAGTGTTCACAAGAGATTGTAACCATATCAGGGAAATTATTGTAGAACTCAATTCGTGGGAGGTCCTATGTAAGAGAAATATGATAAAGATGTTCCACTAATGATACAACATGTTAAGGTGATAGTTTATGCCTCTAGGAAACTCAAGAATCATGGAAAGAACTATGAAGCACATGACTTAGAGCTTGCGGAAGTGGTGTTTGCACTAAAGATTTGGCGACATTATTCGTCTGGGGTCCACGTGGATGTATTTACGGACCACAAGAGCCTTCAATATATTTTCAAACAGAAGGATTCGAATATGAGACAAAGAAGATGGCTAGAGTTACTCAAGAACTATGACATTGATATTCTCTATCACCCGGGAAAGGCTAATGTTGTAGCGGATGCTCTTAGTCGAAAATCTATGGGGAGCTTGGCTCATTTGGAGGCATATCAGAGGCTATTGGTGTCATGCCCTAAAATCGAGGTGCGCAATCGACGCTCGACCGGGTAACCCCAGTCAAGCGGACCTAGGTGCCTTTCCTATTCCACGTGTTACCCCGCATTTTCATTATCCGTTAACCAAGTGAAATAGCCATTTATTATTTAAACACATTCTTATGAGATTTACATAATATACATGGTTACTTAGCATGGTTTACAAGTTACACTTCCCAAATACAAAATACATAACTACATAACCCACATTTCCTGTCTACGGAGCCTCTAGGGATACAAAAGAGTGTTACAATACTTGCCGGTAACAAGGCTCCGGCTATACCTTAAGCAAATACCAAAATAAGATTTCCGGGAGGAAAAGCGGCATTAGCCATGCAGGGCCCCAAGAGGAAAAAGGGGCTCACCAATACAACTGACGGAAAGTGAAGGAGTGCTACTGTTGGTGAACTGGAGTACCTGCTATAGAACCACCTACAATCATAACACGAATGTAGCGCCCCCGGCAAAAAGGGACGTCAGTACATTTGAATTGTACTGGTATGTATGAACAAACTTTACCCCAAGTAAAATCAAGAAATACACAGGTAACAAATAGTAAGAGAATCAACAATCCAATGCACATGAAAGGAACAACCAAAGCTAAATAAGTTCCACAATCTCTCATTTTCTCCTTTCAACATTATTTCATCACATCAATGGTTTCACAACTTTCACATATTTTCATTTCAATAGTGATTTCGATCACTTTTCCACCCTCATTACCTCGGCCACCCTTATTACCTCGGCCACCCTTATCACCACAACTCACACCTTATAACTTCGTGTTGCGGCGGGCAACCCGATCCCACCGGACAATCAAATTTCATACGACAACAACAATAATTCACAAAGAATTTTCATAACAACAATACCATTTCCGTCATATGCAACAACCCGTATACAATTTAAGTCACAACAATAATTGCTTGCGACAAGTCACGTATGATATTACCACAGTTGTTTCAATTGCATTAATTACGATTTCTTTCCATCATTTGTTACACAGTTCTTACCACATGAACACATTCACACTCACACACTTGGTTTGTTTCCATTTACTTACACCATTATATTGTGAGACTTAACCAACAACGTTCAAAGAATATTAACCACAAGAATCATCATTTCAAGGAAGCACAAGTTAATATCAACAATTCATACATTTGGGCCCAAGACACCATAGATGTCACCAAGCAGTAATTCATGTACAAGGTATTGTCATAATCATTCAACTCATTTACGTCATTTCACAATACCATCTTTCATTACTTACCATGCAGGGTTTTAGCCATTATACACATTCCCACATTTGGACACATTAACGTTCTTTCATTCGTTAACACATACTCCCATATCGTCATCCTCAAACATTTACAAGCTTAGCACATAATAAGGTAGGCACATCAAATTATTTTTCACAATCACATATAACACGGTGGTATGGAAATCAACTAAGACAATCAATACACATATTTTCATACAAGGTACACATACCGTATGCTCGTCACAACAAGGGGATTCTACAAGAGTTAAAGTTATCCACACATACCTCAAAGAGATTTTCCTTAAGTTACTACAACGTTCCGGAAATTCTAGCAATGCCAAGCTACTTCGAGACATAACAAAATTGAACACAAATTAGGAAGATATTCATAATTCTAGCTCATTCAAGCATTTTATCAAACACCATATGTGCATTAAATCTTTATGGTCCTTTTATAGAGGATTTCATCAACCCACAACCCATACTTTACCATCTTTAGCTCAACAATGTTTCTACAACCTTTGACAACACATACAAGCAAGATAACAAATCTAATACCCACAAACATTCTTTATAATTACCCATCTTTACCCAACCAATAAAATTCCATCAAATAATCACCTTCCAATCTCTACAATGACTATGTATTTATATTAGGAACTTATGGCTTCTAATCACCACACCAAGAGTCCCAATACTTATTTCACACTCATATACCCATAATAAATTCATACATGCAAGTCTAAGGGTGTAGGATTACCTTTTGGAAGAAATCTTGCAAAACTCTCCTTTGAGTTCTTGAAGGAATTTCTTGAATATCTATGTGTTTTATGAGTAGATTTCATCAATACTAGTGTAAGAATAATGGAATTTTACACCAAGTTAATGAAGATTGCTTACCTTGAAGATGGGAGGGGTTGGAGGTCTTGAGAGGGTGAAGAAAACCCCAAAATTCAAGCTTGAATGATCAAAAAATGAAGGAAATGTAATACCCCTTCGATTTTTACACTGACCAGGGGTATTTTAGACATTTTACATGTTCCACCGCGTTCCGCCGCGGTCTACCACTGTTTACAGGTAAAAAAACCTTGGTTTGCCGCGGTTCGCCGCGGCCGCGCTCCTGGGCGCACTGGTGACGCATGTCCGGTAAAATGGTCATAACTTTCTGTATACACCTCCAAATGACGAACGGTTTGTTATGTTAGGAACTAGATCAAAGGGCTTTAATTTGATAGGTTGTGCATCACTCAACACTTTATATAACTAGAGATATGCTTGTCCAAAGTGAGGTCTTGTGCGCATTCACTTACAACTTTAGCCTATTATGAAATTTTTCCAACTTGGCTTAGACTTAGGCCTCTCCTTAGACCCCAAACTACTTATAATATGACTTATACACTTATTAACTTATCTAATTGATATCCATTATATCATGAACCCTCACTTGCACACAAGATAAAACAATTAGCATATCTTGGCACCACAAAATCTTAGATTACTTAGCAAAATTTTCTGGGGCTTTACATTCTCCCCCGCTTAGGATCATTCATCCTCGAATGAGGATCAAGGTTCATTCACTAGCCATCCTTATGTAACTTCAGCTTGTTCACATCATGAAATATATCAACAGTCCCGAATTTGGCTAACTCCTTAAATTTACGAAAATTTCGCCAGAGTTTCCTTTGTAACTAGACCTATCCACCTGTCAGAGGGCCCCAAATACATATCCTAACAGCATATACATGTTTCATAGACATAACATAACTTGTACAATACCAACCATGGCCGCATAGGCAACACATATAATTAAAATGGAATAGTTAACATGGATCAAATCAAAAGATGAGAGTTCATAGGAACCAAATGCATATAAGCTCTTACATGACTATTGAAACAAATGTGGGTACTTCTTTCTCATTTCTTCCTCGGCTTCCCAAGTGGCTTCCTCAACCTGCTGGTTCCGCCATAACATTTTTACGGAGGCAATTTCCTTATTTCTCAATTTTCGGACTTGCCTATCAAGAATGACAACTAGAATTTCTTCATAAGATAGTTCTTCATTAACCTCAATAGTTTCAACTAGCACAATAGTGGACGGATCTCCCACTACCTTCTTCAACATAGACACATGGAATACCGGATATACCAACGATATCTAGGGAGGCAGCTCGAGCTTGTATGCCACCTGACCAATCCTCTGAATGATTCTGTATGGTACGATATACCTCGGACTTAATTTCCCTTTCTTCCCAAATTACATAATGCCCTTCATGGGGGAAACTTTCAAAAATACCCAATCATTTTCTTTGAACTCCAAATCTCTACGACGAATGTCCGAATAAGACTTTTAGTGACTCTGAGCAGTTTTCAACCTCTCCTTAATAATCTTGACTTTCTCCATGGCCTGATGCACGAGGTCCGGCCCTATCAATTCAGCTTCTCCAACCTCGAACCACCCAATGGGAGACCTGCATCTTTTACCATACAGTGCCTCGAATGGTGCAATCTGGATACTAGCATGGAAGTTGTTGTTGTAAGCAAATTCTATGAGGGGTAAATGATTATTCGAGCTACCTTTGAAATCAAGAACACAAGCCCACAACATATCCTCAAGATTCTGAATGGTCCGCTCTGCCTGCCCATCAGTTTGTGGATGAAGGGCTGTACTAAGATTTACTTGAGTGTCCACACCTTGCTGAAATTTCTTCCAACAGTTTACCGTGAATTGAGCCCCTCGATCTGAAATGATTGAGACTGGAATTCCATGCAACCTGCCTATTTCTTTGATACACAGTTGAGCATATTGTTCCGTTATGTCAGTAGATTTGACTAGCAAGAAGTGCACTGATTTTGTGAATCGATCCACATCACCCAAATTTAGTCAAACTTCCGCGGAGTGCATGATAATCCTACCACAAAATCCATATTGATTATTTCCCTTTTCCACATTGGAATTTCTATGCTTTGTAACCATCCTCCAGGCCTTTGATGTTCGGCTCACTTGCTGACAGTTCAGACATTTTGCCCCAAACTCCGCCACATCCCTTTTCATGTTATTCCACCAATAAACTTCTTTGAGATCATGATACATTTTTTTTGTAGAACCTGGGTGTACGGAATACCTGGAAGTGTGAGCTTCTGCCAAAATCCTTTACCGAAGACTATCAATATTTGGAACACATAGGTGCCCTTGGAACCGTAGGATACCATCATCAATGCCAAAATAAAAAGTTATGATCTTGTGTTTAAGAATGACCTTCTTCAGCTGTACCAACAATGGATCGTTGTATTATTTCTCTTTCACTTTTGCCACACGTGATGATTCAACTCTATTCTATAAAATTACTCCTCCTTCATTAGAGTCCACAAGACGAACTCCCAAACTAGCCAGTTGGTGAACCTCCCTGGCCAATGGCCTCTGATATGTATCCAAATGAGCCAAACTACCCATAGATTTTCGGCTAAGAGCATCTGCCACAACATTGGGCTTTTTCCCGGGTGATATAGAATATCGAGGTCGTAGTCTTGAAGTAACTCAAGCCATCTTCCCTGCCTCATATTCAATTACTCTTGTTTGAAAATATATTGAAGGCTCTTATGATCCGTGAATATATCCATATGGACCCCATACAATTAATCACACCAAATCTTCGACGCAAAAACCACCGCCGCAAGTTCTAAGTCATGTGTCGTATAGTTCTTTTCATGGTACTTGGGTTTCCTAGAGGCATAAGTGATCACTTGGCCATGTTGTATCAATAGTGAACCATCTATATCACATTTCTCTTACATATGACTTCCTAGGATTTGAGTTCTTCAATAATTTTCTTGATATGATTACAATCTTATGTGAGTACTTGCAACTTGCTCTTCCAGATTCTGAATAAAAGACATTACTGGATGAGTTTTCTTATAGGACCTTCTATTTCAAAGGAGTAACATCTTATAGCCTACGCACACACCTTAATATCATCAACATGCACGACATTACATCAAATGTAATGTAACATGGCGCTTAGACCTTTCCTAGTCAACCTCTTTCCTCCTTGTGTGCCTTATAGGATTTAAGAAACCACTCCACTTCCCTTGTGAACATTCTCATGATCCCTCCATACTGTTAAACACTTCCCAAAATATGTATCAACAACCTTAATACATATTCAATTTAGAAAGAGCTACTGGCCCAAACAACAACTTGAAATCCTCCCAAATTCTTCAACAAAAACTTCTTGTTTTCCTTCCAAGTGTAAGAATTACTCCGTACTCAATAAGTAACTCACCTTATTCCCAATATTGTAGCTACCAATAGTGTTTGTTGGTATTGTGGCTTAAGAGCTATCATGTTAAACATGTTTGGTTCGTAACAAGTGTTCATCCTCTCTCACTATATTTCAAACATTTCCCTTTGTCCTTTGAGTAGATTGTGTTGTTTTGCTCTTTTTGTTCTCCCTTTCGGTCTAGCCAATACATTGGTACTATCTTTTCTTTGTGATTGGGATATTCGTTCCCATTCCATTTTGCTATAATGCATAGTAGATAGCCTTATTGTGCCACGCACTTGTCTGCACCCCATGGACTCGTGGTATCATTGTGTCTGGTTTGTTGAGTTTATCACACCACTATTTCACCACCAGTAGTCTCACTTTCCATTGTAATATGTAGACATGAACTCCCTCTAAATATTTCAGTTGATATTCAGTGTCACCCAAGTCGGTAGCATTACGGTTAGTCCTTTATACCTTCTATTAACACTTGTGCTCCAGGCAAGTCCACCATTCTGATACGAACTATTTTCCGATAACCATGGACATCTCAATTTATAGATTTTCTTCCCATTTCTTCTCGCCTCATTATTCCTATCTGGTGAATAGCCACGCACTCTTCCACATGTTATATGGTCTTTTTCCTTATTTATTTATTTATTTATTTATTTATTTTATCCCGCTCACCTCTTGACTCTTGTTAGGATATCCGTGGGAAAATGTGTTCATCGCCATATCACTTAACACTTCTTTGTTTTTAAGATTCTTTAGAGTCTCTCCATCAAGCCCAAATACCCTCTTGGGTTATTATAGCATCACATTTATTTCTCCCACTCGTTTCGCTTTTCTTAACGCCTTGGTACTTTGGTTAAATCACAGATCTATGATTAACCCATTCTAAAAACTCGCAACCTTCCATATTTGGCCTATAGTACTTCCTTAGGTTCCATTGTTCCTAACCCTCTAACAAGTATAAAATCCCTTTACAAACATACTCTTAGTTTTTAGGATCGTTGACCCTATCATTCACATTCCCATGTATGAAGAATTTACCTTCCTTAACCTTCCACCTTTTTGGAGGTATTAGTGGTCTATCATTAGCATATCCTTTCAGATACTCACGTTATCCATTATCACCTTTCTAGACTACGCATGTCTTCAAAAAAATATTCAAACATCATAGCTACATGGTCTTACTATTGTTTCATTGTATTTAAGTGGACTTACTATGGCCCTTCCTCCCCCACTTAGGGAGAATGCCCCGGATTTTGACATAAGTCTTGAATTTAGCAACTTCATGGACATATGTTTCATATCTCTATCCCTCATATATATGTTCGACTATTAGGGAGATTGAAGTCAGCATTGTATTAACCTCATAAATTCTCTACTCTTATTCAGACACACGGACTTGGGATTCCAATTCCTCATGTCAATATCCTTTAGGAGTGTAACACAACTTCATACACTTATGGGATTCTTATAACATTCATAGCATAAGGGTCTTCTCATTATGGATTCAATTGACTCTCATTTCATGACTTCTTGTCTCCCGTGAGAGACCTACATGTTTGTCATTACTCTCCTGGTCATGCCTTACATATATCACATGCTTATATAACAAATTTTTCTTTTACACCTTAGGATCAGATATATGCTTCCCACACTATCAACAGGTGCCATATGAGCTCGCAACTCATTTATCAAGTCAATGTCTCTTTGGAGGTGGGTGATCAATTTAAACATTTTTCTCATGTAAAGTATGCTTCTGGTACTATGTACGTATCTCATATATCTGTACAATTTGTTCAACATGATACACGTGCCATCTCATTAATATTCAGGCCTTTCCCAGTGGTCATTCCATATGACAACATTACTTGAAATAGATGAAAGAGCATTTAGACTTATCTCGAATCTCAATGCACGAGTTAGAAGACAATCTTATAGTCAAACTTTATCGCACGATCTGGAGTGTTGAAGAAGGGTAACATTCCTAAATGTCCATGTAGCCTCCAAATTATAAATGTGGTCGACAACACACCGATAAGAAGGACTCTACTAGAGACGGCTCCAAGACATCCTAGGACACTTTAAAACCTTAGGCTCTGATACCAAGTTTGTCACGCCCCAAAACCGAGGTACACGACCGGCGCTCGACCGGGTAACCCCAGTCAAGCGAACCTGGGTGCCGTTCCTATTCCACGTGTTACCCCATATTTTCATTATCCGTTAACCAAGTGAAATAGGCATTTATGATTTAAACACATTCTTACGAGATTTACATAATATACATAGTTACTTAGCATGGTTTACAAGTTACACTGCCCAAATACAAAATACATAAGTACATAACCCACATTTCCTGTCTACAGAGCCTCTAGGGATACAAAAGAGTGTTACAATACTTGTCGGTAACAAGACTCCGGTTATACCTTACGCAAATACCAAAACAAGATTTCTGGGAGGAAAAGCGGTATGAGCCACGCAAGGCCCCGAGAGGAAAAATGGGCTCACCAATACAGCTGACGGAAAGTGAAGGAGTGCTACTGTTGGTGGACTGGAGTACCTGCTATAGAACCACCTACACTCATAACACGAATGTAGCGCCCCCGGCAAAAAGGGACGTCAATTCATTTGAATTGTACTGGTATGTATGAACAAACTTTACCCCAAGTAAAATCAGGAAATACACAGGTAACAAACAGTAATAGAATCAACAATCCAATGCATATAAAAAGAAACAACCAAAGCCAAACAAGTTCCACAATCTCTCATTTTCCCCTTTCAACATTATTTCATCACATCAATGGTTTCACAACTTACACATATTTTCATACAAGGTACACATAAAATCCCACAAGTGGGGTCTGGGGAGAGTAGTATGTACGCATACCTTACCCCTACCCCAAAGGAGTAGAGAGGTTATTTTCGGAAGACCCCGAAGGAGTAGAGACCCATGAACAGAAGATATAATAATATATCACATGGAGAATCAAGAACAGAGAGACCCCTAGTATCTCTATGAATAGAGTCGTTTATGAAAATTTAGCGTTTGCTCGTTTCTTCTATATAATTTGGATCATGCCAAAAAGAAAGACAGGATAGCCTTAACATACCTGGACCAATTTTCTTGATAATCCCTCTAACATACGTCTTTTGCGAAGAATATGTAACGCCGGATCAAAGCAGGAAAAAATCCTTATATTTGATTCAGCAGCTACACCTAAGATTAGCAGCCTCCATGACCTCTTTAGATATGTTGCTTTGGTTATACTTAAACAACCATATTTAAAACTCATGTAACTTTGCATGTAAATATTGGATGTTTTACCAATCATATATATTGATCTTCTTCATTTATGATTTAGGATCATTAAGCTACAACTGCAAGCCTATTCTTCCTAACACTACCATGATTTTGTTGACTACGAACAAGTTTTGCCATCATATATTTTAAGAATAGCTAGAGCATACTTTATTCCAATCTATTTTTCCTACGCTCTTTTCTAATCCATCCCAACGATATTTAACCACCATGAATACTAACGGTTACTTCTCCAAGATCTTAAGTCAGTATAAAACACCCACACCTTTTTGACTGCTTTAGCTTTTAAACACACCTTCCCAACACAATGAACTTGCACCTTTAACTGATTTATTAAAATTTAAAACCTTTAGCTACCTTGAATTACCAATTTGAGTTTTTTCCCCTTGATTTCAAAGAATACTAGTACTAATATAGCTGACAAAGGAGTATAAACTTTTCATGTTGAAGTTATTTGTAGCCTTAGCAAGACTTCACTTCATTCTTCCACAATGTTCTCATATATTTTTAAAGATTGATCCTGAATCTTAAAGATTACATGCTCTTGAGGAAAAAGAATGACAAAAGTATGGAAATTAATCAAATAATGATACTCTGCAAATGAATATTACTCAACTACAAATGCAAAAACAAATTTTCTTGTCCTCTCCAGGTGCCATCTTGCAAGTTTTAGTTTAAGAGTCATCTAATTAGTATTGCATGGCTGCCACATAATCCCTTGTTGGAGAATTTAAACTTATTCAATAATTAATTAGCTAGTATCCCGTTACCCGGTAATTAACCAATTACCCGCATAATTAAGATTTATCTCAAATTACTTAAAATATTACTCACTTTTAACACACTTTTTATAACTTGCTATCATGGTCATGTGGTACCATATAAAATTGATACATATACTATTGTTTCATTAAAACATCCATGTAAAAATACATATATCTTCTCAACTTATAATTTTCCTAATTTCATATAAATAGTACAAATTTTCGTATGCTTAATTCTTAAAATGGTAAAAAGATAACCTTTTTTTCTTGTGAAAAAAATTAATTTTTATCTTTACAATAAAGAAAATCTTGTAAATTTTCTTATATTATATGTATAATTTAAAGCATATTCGGAAGTAGTAATATTAATAACTGTATAAAATTATATTTTTTAAACTTTTTTTCTATAATAAATGTTCCACTCAAACTAAATACCATATCAAAATGTATCAAACGGTATCAAGGTTGTTAAACTTACGGGATGTAACAGTTCAAGTGTTGCTTTACTAGCTTTCGCATGACACCTGATTTTTTTTGGGTCCTAACAAAGCTCACTATAACAAAATTTTAGAGAAATATTATTTTAAAAAAAAACCATTTAATTAAGTTGGCTTTTGATAACCCAAATGGGAATGACACTGAAAGTGCCACTTTCATCAATATTACTTTTGACGTCTCATTAGGAATAGTCTTGACATAATATTCCCTAAAACACTGAAGAAAAAAAAGATAATTATATTATTTCTTTTTGCTTTAATATCCACACATATATTAGCACGTATATGATAGTCACATGATCTTGTTTAGTTTCTTATAATATAATTACATGGTAAATTATAGTCGTTGCTGTTATTATCACATTTACTCAATATATATATTGAACAGTTCACGTGATGTTTCAATTAGAACTTAGGAGTACTAAACTCTGAAATGGGAAACAGATTTAAGGAGAAGTGGTCAAGAGAATAAAGGCAACAACAAAGGATAAGCTTTTGAAAAAAAAATTGGGCAAGCTTTTGGAAAAACTTACGGGATGTAATACAGACCCAACATCTCATCTTCTCATTGTGGCTTCGGATCATGTTGCTGACACCCACGAAGTAGTCAAAATTGGCCTTTTAATGAAAGAAATGTTATGTGGCCTAGATTTGAAGAAGCAAGTTACAGCCCTTAAAGAAATCATACCCTGCAGCACATGTAAACAAAGCCCTTAGAATCTTTGCTAACATCATGGGTACTAGAGTGGATTGGAGGTTGCCTCGGAATGTTGCCACAACCATGGATAACAAGTTGATATTGATCTGCCCTCTTCTTTGTGGTAAAACCAACAGTCCTAATAGAGATAAGGAGAAGGTTATGGGCCGTAGACTCTCCCACGTTGCCTAATCACATTAAAATTCTCCCATGTACCATTCATAGCTTTCACAGTGTCCGAACCTATTGAATAGTTCTTCTAGGCTTATCCATCCATCCTTGATGTTTCTCAAACCTTTACTGTTTGCCAGACCTAAAGAATCAATAAACCTGTAATCGGACATGGTGACTAGTAGTATCGGTTTCCTACCTGTAAATGGCAGCTCCGTAAAACTGGTAATTTCTTCTAATGCCGGCACTAACTCACAATCAGCAAACTTGAACACTACCCTGGTCGGGCACCGGAACTCTATCAGCAGACGAGTGAGATTCTTGTCATCTCAGATGTTTAGCAAGGCGGTCAGTGCTCCTAGATGTGTCTTGATCATGTCTCCATGCTCGCGGAAGATATTCTTCTACCATTGCTTCAGCTTGTGTGGTGCTCCCATCACCATATTGATATCAGGTATGTTTTGGTTGATTTCCATTTTTGAAGTGGGTAAAGAAAGGGTTTCATAGGTGTTTGCTTCGAATCTTAAATGTCTCATGATGGTTTGTTCATCTTTCAACAGAAGTCATGTCATTTGGTGCATGACCCATTGACATTCGAGTGGCTTTCCTAATTGTGTGTCGATACCAAGGACCGACTTACCTAAGGTTTATGAAATATGACCTATATTTGCTAAAGTATAGTGTTTCTTACTTTTGAATTGGACAGAAGACTACAAGAAGTTATGTCAGTTGACCTGACAAAGCCATTCTCTAAAACTAAAGAATTTTTTAGAAGAAGGTTCGGAGGGGTGTAAAAGACAACCCTTGCGATTGTGTGTGATATTGTACGGCCAAGACTCGATAGCAAAGGGTGTGATGGCAGTATATATAAAACGGTAACGGATAGTGATGTAATAATAATAGTCTAAGATAAGTAAGCAGGCATAGTAATAAGAAAGTAAGGATGTAGTCATATAATTGCAAATTAAGTACAATTAAAGTAGTTTACAAACAAATCTAAGCTCCAAGTCTAGTTTAAGTCTGCTAAGGTCAGAACCTAAGTATGATGTTTACCGTGAAAATGGTAATAACAATTAAATTTATTGATGAAACTCTAAAAATACGTGATCTATTTTTATGCTAGTTGTTAAAGCAGTTGATGCTAGATATATGAAGGTAAAAGATGAAATGCGAGCTAAAATAGAGTTATAATCAAACCAAGGCTATAGCTGTTCGGTCCTCGAACTAACCGATGAGGGGCCTCGAGGTTGATGCCTGGACTCGAACTCGAGCTATTGGGGATAATAAGGAAGGGGCTAACAGTTAGGATAAAATTAAAGGAGGCTCTTTATGACCAATAACAAGCAATAAATTAAGAACAAGTATGAAAGTAGTAAGCAATAGCAATAGTGTTGGAAGAATATGTTAGAGAGAAAGGAAAGAGTTCTTGTACATTTTCTATAAAATAGTCGGAGCAACAGGGTTTACAAAGTGCCAAGGATTCCCCTTATATAGGATGGGAAATCTCAATATAGTACAAGATACATTAATGATAAAGAAAGCTGGATGGAACAACTGACTAGCTTCACGATGTAGGTGCAGATCAGCTTTTAGACTAGCCTGATAGACTCGACCGGCCCCAACTGCATTCTTCGGAAACTCTGCATGCTCGTTGGGGTCTTGGCAAACATTATCCCCAGGCTGGGTGTCGATATATCTCGAGGGGCGAATTCGGTTCGTGGTCTCAAACCTCCGAGGCGACCTCCCAGAATGCCTTATTAATGAGAAATTGGTTCCCCCGATTTTACCATATACAGATAGTCCCCATGTTTCTTAGAGAGAATCGACAAGAAATGATTTTAACATGCCACTCTGTCAACTTCCCATAATGACATCGTGCTAATGATGCAAGCTTCCATGATTATCGAAACGTTTCGTTGTCTCGCTTTTCCAGGACCATTCAACGCATTGCGGTTTCTTATTTTTCAAAGCCATAATGCCGCCGTCGATTCAGCTCCCATGGACGCATTGAATTTGTCTGTCGTTCATTTTTCGAGGGAGATAATAGCATCGTCGGTTACGTTACTCCTCTTTCTATAAATGGGGGTCTCCTAGGATCAACCTTTTACCCAAGTATTTTTCCATACCCATCCATTCCTTCTTTCTCGCTATCTTTATTCTTTCTCGTTCACCATGTTTGGGCCCATGGCCTCAAGATTTTATGGCGATATTAGGCATGCAACGGCCTATCTTCTGGACCTTCTCTGGTCGAGCGAGATTACATTGTTTCCATGTTGTTGTTGTTGTTGTTGTCATCTCCGTTGGCTCTAGACGATGAAGCAGAGGACCGATTTCTTCTAACCCGAAAAAAAATTTGGATTATACACCGCTGCTCAAGAAGGGGCTCGGATTATACACCGCTGCTCATCCTCCTCCCCCGGCTTGGCATATTACACCCCTTTTGGATTCGTCGGGGTGTGGCGGCGCTGTCCACTAACTGTCGCAGAAGTGGCTTTACCGCAATAGCCTGGCGAAATCGATACTAGCCAAATTTTTCAACCAGCCATTTCTTCATTCCTTCCTGCCTTTTCTGCGTCACTTTGCTCTTCTCCATCACTTTACTCTTCATCGTCTCTCCTTTTGAAGATGCCATTCTGGCGAATCGAGATAAGACTCCCGAGGAGATTGTGCTTGGAATAATATGATGCTAAATTTCTTCTGTCCGATGCCGAGGATAGCGAGGATGAGGCTGATGAGCCATAGTCCCTAAGGGGGACATAAATTTCCCTTTCTATTTCTGTATATAGTACTTTTAAAGTACGTTGTAAATGGATCTTGTATTTTCTCGCATATATGTATAATAGGAAACCTCGCGGTTTTATTTCTCATGCATTTCTTTTTGCCTTGTGTGATGACCCGGCCAGTCGACTCATGAGTTACTACTCCATTTCCCCCATTTTTGTTTCTTATTTCTATGTCTATCGGTTCTATATATGATCGGGTTGGTTGGATCGGGTTCGGAAAGGATTTGGTAAGGTTTGAGGCACTTAGTCTCTTTTAAGGAAGCTTAAGTTAAAAAAGTCAACCGGATGTTGACATATATGTTAGAGGGCTCGGATATGAGTTCTGATAGTTCGGTTAGCTTTGGGAGGTGATTTGGGACTTAGGAGCATGACCAGAATGAGTTTTGGAGGTTTGGAGTAGATTTAGGCTTGAATTGGCGAAGTTGGTATTTTGGCGATTTCCAGTTGGTGGGGGTCGGAATGGAATTCCGAGAGTTGCAGTAGTTTCGTTGTGTCATTTGGGATGTTTGTGTAAAAATTTAGGTCATTTGTATGTGGTTTGGTTGGGCCTTTGATCAAAAGCATAATTTAGAAGATTTTGGAATTCTTAGGCTTGAATTCGATGCGAATTTGGTGTTTTGATGTTGTTTTGAGCGTTCTGAAGGTTGGAACAAGTTTGAATGAGGTTATGAGATATGTTAGAATGTTTGGTTGAGGTCCCGGGGGCCTCGAGTGAGTTTCGGGTGGTCAATCAGACCATTCCATAAAGTTTGGAATTGCAAAAAATTGCAGATAACTGCTGCAGTGAAATGACCTTCGCGTTCGTGAGTGGGTCCTCGCATTCGCGAAGGGTCAGTTCATGAAGCTGGGATTTAAGCCTTCGCGTTCATGAGGAAGGGTACGCGTTCGCGAAGGGATGGGCATTTGATCATCGCATTTGCGTGAGGTGGACCGTGTTCGCATAGAGGAAAAGTCATCAGCTGGGTTTGAGGGATTTTAGGCATCACGTTGGCGAGAGGGGTAACGTGATCGCGAAGGGTGGTTTGAGTAAAGCATCACATTCGCGATGGGAAGGTCGCGATCGCAAAAGAGAAAATTTTGGTCAAAGTTATTTTGTGGTTCGCGAACGCAAGGTTTTGACCGCGTTCGCGAAGAAGGATTTCAGGCTAGGGGAGAAGGTTTAAATAGTCGTCTTGGGCATGGTTTTGGGGTTTATTTCTTCCATTGGTGATCGTTTTTGGAGCTTTTTGAAGAGGATTGAAGAGGGATTCAAGGGGAATCACTTGGAGGTAAGATTCGTGGACTTAAAACTCGATTCTAATGTGAAATCTACCTAATTAATCAAGGAATCTAAGCCTAAAATTGAAAAACTAGGGCTTGAAATTGGAGACCTAGAGTTTTGGATTTGAGGGGTCATTTGTTGATGGATTTTGATGCTTTTGGTATGAATGAACTCGGGGAGTGATAAGGAATCCATTGATGTGAATTTTATCGGAATCTGAGACATGGGCTCGGGGTCAGGTTTTGTTAATTTTGGATTTTGTGTTGTAAATTGATTACTTTTGCTTGGGCTTCATTCTCTTAGTATATTTTGACATCGTGATTCTGATTTTGGATAGATTCGACGCGAGTGTAGGCCGATTCGAGGGGCAAATGCATCGCGGGATAGAAATTTGACCGGATTGAGGTGAGTAATGATTGTAAATGATGTTCTGAGGGTATGAAACCCCAGATTACACATCATTGTTCTACATTGAGGTGACGCACACGCTTGATGACGAGCGTGGGGTCGTGCATTATTGGGGATTGTGACTTAGTCCATCCCGAATGACTATTTTACCGCGTATTTGCCTAAAATCTATTTGCTATCACCATGATTTGGGCTGAATGCCATATTTGGGCCTCGTGCCAACTATTTGAACCCTTCGGGGATTTTTATTGACATTTCCTCACTATTTTAACTTTATACTTGAACTCAGTCATGTTATATTCCACTTCTTTTATACTCGGCCATGTTTACTATGTTTTAACACTTAAATGATCTTTTAAATTATAATTGGGATGAGAATTATATTTTACTACTGCCGAGTGGCTTGTGAGGATTTTTGACTGAGTGAGGTCGAGGGCCTATGTTGTAAGGAAACACTGATCATGATTATGAGGCCGAGGGCCTGAGATATGTACGCCACGAAGTGGCTTATTGATATGAGGCCGAGAGCCTAGTGATGATGCCACAAGATGGCTTGATATTGAGCTTGGGCCAAAAGGGGCCCCTCCAGGAGTCTACACACCCCCAGTGAGCGCGAGTACCCATTTTGATGTGAGACATAGCCCGAGGGGCTGGTATTGTTCTGAGTTATTGCCCGACGGGCGAATTTGTTGATACTGTGCCCGAGGGGCGAACCTTTATGTGTTTATCCTTCCTTAATTTCCTGTCATTTACCTGCTTAATTGTTGAAAAAGGCTTTTCATGAAGTTTAATTTGAACTAAAATGACTTTCACATATCTTTTACTGATTTACTGGTTTTACTGCTTCATTATAGCCTGTAATGTGCCTTACGTGATTTCCTGCTTTTAGTCTTTATTTATGACTATTACTCACTAAGTTGGAGTACTCACTTTACTCTCTGCACCCCGTGTGTAGATTCAGGCGCATCTGGTCTCGCTCCCGAGTGTTTTCTTCCTAGCTTAGGCGGATCCAAAGATTCTCTAGGTAGCTGCTGGTGTTCGTAGCCCATAGCTTCTTCCCTATCTTATTTCTCCTTGTTTTAGTTTTTGTATTAAACTCTGTAGACTTTTTCTAAGTATTCTGGATTTGCTCATGACTAGTGACACACCGGTATTGGGCTGTGTTGGGTTGTTCTTCCGCATATTTGTACTGTTGACTACTTAAATCTTGGACTATTTATCATGTTTTTAGACTTAATTCTCTTTGTTAAATACTTAAAAACTGAAATGAGTAAGTGTCGGCTGGCCTTGTCTTCACGAGAGGTGCCATCACGACCGGGTCCGAGTTAGGGTCATGACAAGTTGATTTCAGAGCCTAGGGTACATAGGTCTCACGAGTCATGAGCAGGTTTAGTAGAGTCTCACTGATCGGTACAGAGACATATGTATTTATCCTCGAGAGGCTGCAAAACCTTTAGGATAAACATCATATTCTTGAAATTCTTGTCGTGCGAATTTGTTGATCCGAGTACTAAACTTCTATTGTTTTATTCCCTCACAGATAGTGAGGACATGCGCTACCAGTCAGGATGGACGACCACCAGTACCACCAGCTGTGGCCACCAAAGGCCGAGGACGCAGCCGTGGTTGTGGTAGGGGCAGAGCAGCTAGGGCAGCACCTGCAGATCCACCAGCTGCCCCAATTCAGGATCAGGTCCCAATTATGTATGCTCCAGCAGCACCAGCTCAGGCACCAGTTGTGCCTATTGTGATTCCGGGTCTTCAGGAGGCCTTTATTCTATCAGTTTGCACTAGCCTAGCTCATGCGGTCTCAACTATTACAACTGCAGCTACTTCTCAGGCCGGGGAAGCCAATCAAACTCCCTTTGCTCGCACACTTGAGCAGGTCGTGTAGGGACTTTAGACACCGGGGGCATATCTAGCCCAGCCGGTTGTAGCTGCTTAGGACTATGTAGTTCTTGCCATGCCATAGGACGAGAAACATAGGTTGGAGAGGTTTGGTAAACTTTATGCTTCGACCTT
Organism: Nicotiana tabacum; assembly: GCF_000715075.1. Taxonomy (NCBI): domain Eukaryota; kingdom Viridiplantae; phylum Streptophyta; class Magnoliopsida; order Solanales; family Solanaceae; genus Nicotiana; species Nicotiana tabacum. Next base: position 93,344,132 of record NC_134080.1, on the reverse strand, counting down.
CAGCGGTGCAAAGGGTGAGGATGCCCAGGGTTTCTTGGATAATTGTTAGAGGATGTTTCGTACAACGGGTATTCTGGAGACCAGCGGGGTCGTTTTCACTACTTATCAGTTTTCTGGAGCTGCCTTCACTTGGTAGGAGTATTTTGAGAGGCGTAGGCCTATTGGTGCAGCACCCCTTACTTGGCAGTAGTTCTCCGTTCTTTTTCTAGAGAAGTATGTGCTGCAGTTTCGCAAAAAGGATCTACGTAGGCAGTTTGAGTGGTTGCATTAGGGAGAGATGACCGTGTCACAGTATGCGTTAAGGCTCTCCGAGTTAGATCGTCATGCCATTTGGTTGGTTCCGACTGATTGAGAGAGGATTAAGAGGTTTGTTGATGGCCTCACTTATCAGCTACGTATTCTCATGACCAGGGAGAGGGTGACTGGTGCTACTTTCGAGGAGGTGGTAGATATTTCCCATGAGATTAAGTTTGTTTGTCGCCAGGAGCGAGAGGAGAGGGAGGCTAAGAGGCCTCGAGGATCTAGTAGTTATAGTGGTACTCCTTCGAGAGGTCAGTTTCAGTACGGTAGAGGCCGTCCATTCAGGCATGCTCAGCCAGCTCGCCTAGGTTATTGTTGGGCATCATTGAGTCATGGTTCTCACAGTTCCCATTAGGCCCAGTCATCACTTAGTGCCCTTCCAGCCTAGAGTTCGTCCCGTGCTCGATCAGTTCAGGGCTATTCTATTCCAGGTGCATCTGCTAGTCACTCCGGGGCGAGGGGTTCCCTTTAGTCCCCTTCTCCAGCACTCCAGAGTTGTTATGAGTGTGGAGAGATGGGTCATATGGAAGTAATGGCCTCGTCGTCTTGTGGGCTCATCTTAGCAGAGGGGTTAGTCATCGGCTTCAGCAACAGTTACTTCATCACCATCCGCCCAGCCAGCTAGGGGTGAAGACCAGTCGGCTAGGGGTCGCCCCAGAGGGGGAGATCGATCAGGTGGTGGTCAGGCTCGTTTCTATGCCCTTCTAGCTAGACCCGATGCTATTGCTTCAGATGTTGTTATTATAGATATTGTTTCAGTCTGCCACAGAGATGCCTCTGTATTATTTGATCCTAGTTCCACCTTTTCTTATGTGCCATCATACTTTGCTCGTTATTTGGGTACGCACCGTGAGTCGCTTGCTTCACATGTTCATGTATCTACCCCAGTGGGCGATACTTTTATTGTAGACCGTGTGTACCGGTCGTGTGTGGTGACTATTGGGGGTCTAGAGACCCGTGTTGATCTTTTATTATTGGGTACAGTGGACTTCGATGTCATTTTGGGAATGGATTGGCTATCTCCGTATCGTGCTATTCTGGACTGTCATGCCAAGACAATCACATTGGCTATACCGGGTGTGCTGCGGATTGAGTGGTGAGGTGTGACTGATTATGTTCCCAGTAGAGTGATATCGTTCTTAAAGGCCCAACGTATGGTTAGGAAAGGTTGCCTTTCATATCTAGCCTTTGTGAGGGATGTCGGTGTTGCGACTCCCAGTATTGATTTTGTTCCAGTTGTGAGGAATTTTCCAGATATGTTTCCTGCAGACCTATCGGGCATGCCGTCAGAGAGGGATATTGATTTTGGTATTGACCTGGTGCCGGGCACTCAGTCCATTTCTATTCCATCATATCGTATGACACCAACGAAGTTGAAGGAGATAAAGAGCAGCTTCAGGAACTTCTTGAAAAGGGACTCATTCGGCCTAGTGTGTCATCCTGGGTTGCGTTGGCTCTATTTGTGAAGAAGAAGGATGGCACTATGAGGATGTACATTGATTATAGGCAATTTAACAAAGTAACAGTTAAGAACAAGTATCCTTTCCCTCGCATTGATGATTTATTCGACCAGCTTCAGGGAGCAAGAGTGTGCTCCAAGATTGATCTCCATTCAGGTTATTACCAGTTGAAGATCAGGGACTCGGATATTCTTAAGATGGCTTTCAGGACCCGATATGGCCATTATGAGTTCTTGGTGATGTCTTTTGGGCTGACCAATGCCCTATCAGCGTTCATGCATTTGATGAACAACGTGTTCTGGCCTTATCTCAACTCATTTGTCATAGTCTTCATTGATGATATTCTGGTCTATTCGCGTAGTCAGGAGGAGCACGCAGAGCATTTGATAGTTGTGTTGCAGTGATTGAGGGAGGAGATGCTTTATGCAAAATTCTCCAAGTGTGAGTTTTGGCTCAATTTAGTGGCTTTCTTGGGGCATGTGGTGTCCAACGAGGGTATTCATGTTGATCCGAAGAAGATAGAGGCAGTTCAGAGTTGGCCCAGACTATCCTCAGCCACAGAGATTCGCAGCTTTCTTGGATTGGCGGGCTATTATCACTGGTTTGTTCAGGAATTTTCATCTATCGCATCGCCCTTTACCAAGTTGACTCAAAAGGGTGCTTCATTTGTGTGGTCGGATGAGTGTGAAGAGAGCTTTCAAAAGCTCAAGACAGCCTTGACCACAACTCTAGTGTTGGGTTTTTCATCCGCTTCAGGTTCATATACCGTGCATTGTGATGCTTAGAGAGTTGGTATTAGTTTTGTGTTGATGCAGGAGGGTAGAGTTATTGCTTATACTTCTCGTCAGTTGAAGCCCCATGAGAAGAACTACCCCGTTCATGATTTGGAGTTGGCTGCCATAGTTCACCCGTTGAAGATTTGGAGGCATTACTTGTATGGTGTGTCTTGTGAGGTGTTTACTGATCATCGTAGTCTCCAGCACCTATTCAAGCAGAAGGATCTCAATTTAAGGCAGAGGAGGTGGTTGGAGTTGCTTAAGGATTATGATATCATTATATTGTACCGTCCAGGAAAGGCCAATGTGGTGGCCCATGCTTTGAGCCGAAAGGCAGTGAGTATGGGGAGTTTGGCATATATTCCAGTTGGGGAGAGACTTCTTGCAATTGATGTTCAGGCCTTGGCCAATCGAATCATGAGGTTAGATATTTCGGATCCTAGTCGGGTATTGGCTTGTGTGGTTTCTCGGTGCATCAGAGAGCGCCAGTATGAAGATCCGTATTTGCTTGTCCTTAAGGATATAGTTTAGCATGATGATGCCAGAGATGTGACTATTGGTGATGATGGGGTGTTGAGGATGTAGGGCCGGATATGTGTGCCCAATGTGGATAGGCTTCGGGAGTTGATTCTGAAAGACGCCCATAGCTCGTGGGATTCCATTCATCCGGGTACCGCGAAGATGTATTAGGATTTGAGGCAGCATTATTGGTGGAGAAGAATGAAGAAAGACATTGTAGGATTTATAGCTCGGTGTCTCAATTGTCAGTAGGTGAAATATGAGCATCAGAGACCGGGTGGCGTGCTTCAGCAGATGGATATTCCAGAGTGGACATGAGAGAGGATCACTATGGACTTTGTAGTTGGACTTCCACAGACTTTGAAGAAGTTCGATGCTATTTGGGTGATTGTGGATCGCTGACCAAGTCCGCGTACTTCATTCTTGTGTGTACTACCTATTCTTCAGAGTGATTGGCAGAGATCTATATCCGAGAGATTGTTCGTTTGCATGGTGTCCCAATTTCAATCATTTTAGATAGGGGCACTCAGTTTACTTCGTAGTTTTGGAGTTCTGTGCAGCGAGAGTTGGGTGCTCGAGTTGAGTTGAGCACAGCTTTTCACCCTCAGACGGACGGGCAGTACGAGTGTACTATTCAGATATTGGAGGACATGTTGTGTGCTTGTATCATTGATTTCGGAGGGTCATGGGATCAGTTTCTACCGCTTGCAGAGTTTGCTTATAATAACAGCTACCTATCGAGTATTCAGATGGCTCCATATGAGGCTTTATATGGGAGGCGGTGTAGATCTCCAGTTGGTTGGTTTGAGCCAGGTGAGGCTACGCTATTGGGGACAAACTTGGTGCAGGATGCTTTGGAAAGGGTGAAGGTGATTCAGGAGAGGCTTCGTACAGCGCAGTTAAGGCAAAAGAGTTTTGCTAACTGGAAGGTTCGAGATGTGTCCTACATGGTTAGCGAGAAGATTCTGTTAAAGGTTTCGCCTATGAAGGGTGTTATGAGATTTGGGAAGAAAGGTAAATTGAGTCCTTGGTTCATTAGGCCTTTTGAGGTGCTTCAGAGGATTGAGGAGGTGGCGTATGAGCTTGCTTTGCCACCCATCTTGTCGAGTGTGCATCCGGTATTTCATGTTTCTATGCTCCAGAATTATATTGGGGATCCGTCTCATTTTCTGGGTTTTAGCATGGTTCAGTTGGATGGTGATTTGATTTATGATGTAGAGCCAGCAGCTATTTTGGAGCGTCAGCTTCGAAAGTTGAGATCAAAGGATATAGCTTCAGTGAAAGTGCAGTGGCGAGGTTGGCCCGTGGGGGAGGCTACCTGGGATACCAAGCGGGAGATGCGGAGCAGATATCCTCACCTATTTGAGGCTTCAGGTATGTTTCTTGACTCGTTCAAGGACGAATGTTTATTTAAGTTGGGGAGGATGTGATGACCCGGCCAGTCGTCTCATGCGTTACTGCTCTGTTTCCCCCATTTTTGATTCTTATTGCTTTGTCTATCGGTTCTATATGTGATCGGGTTGGTTGGCTCGGGTTCGGAAAGGATTTGGTAAGGTTTGAGGCACTTAGTCTCTTTTGAGGAAGCTTAAGTTGGAAAGTCAATCGGATGTTGACTTATGTGTTAGAGGGCTTGGATGTGAGTTCTGATGGTTCGGTTAGCTTCGGGAGGTGATTTCGGACTTAGGAGCGTGATCAGAATGAGTTTTGGAGGTTTGGAGTAGATTTAGGCTTGAATTGACGAAGTTAGTATTTTGACGATTTCCGGTTGGTGGGTGATATTTTGATATAGGGGTCGAAATAGAATTCTGAGAGTTGCAGTAGTTCCGTTGTGTCATTTGGGATGTGTGCGCGAAATTTCAGGTCATTCGGATATGGTTTGGTTGAGTTTTTGATCAAAAGCGTAATTTAGAAGATTTTGGAATTCTTAGGCTTGAATTCGATGCTAATTTGGTATTTTGATGTTGTTTTGAGCGTTCCGAAGGTTGGAACAAGTTTGAATGAGATTATGGGATATGTTTGTATGTTTGGTTGAGGTCCTAGGGGCCTCAGGTGAGTTTCGTGTGGTCAATCGGACCATTCCATGAAGTTTGGAATTGCAAAAAATTGTAGATCAGTGCTGCAGAGAAATGACCTTTGCATTCGCGGGTGGGTCCTCTCGTTCGCGAAGGGTCAGTTGATGAAGCTGGGATTTAAGCCTTTGCATTCGTCAGAAGGCTACGCATTCACGAAGGGCTGGGCGTTTGGTCATCGCGTTCGCATAAGGTGGACCGCGTTCGCGTAGAGGAAAAGTGGTCAGCTGGGTTTGAGGTATTTTATTCATCGCATTCGCGAGAAGGGTAACGCACTCGTGAAGGGTGGTCTGAGTAAAGCATCGCGTTCGCGATGGGATGGTCACGATCGCGAAAGAGGAAATTTTGGTCAAAGTTATTTTGTGCTTCGCGAACTCGAGGCTTTGGCCGCGTTCGCTAAGAAGGAGTTCAGGTCTGGGCAGAAGGTTTAAATAATCGTCTTGTCCGCGATTTTGGGGTTTATTTCTTTTTGTTGATCATTTTTGGAGCTTTTTGAAGAGGATTAAAGAGGTATTCAAGGGGAATCACTTGGAGGTAAGATTCATGGATTTAAAATTCGATTCTAATGTGAAATATACCTAATTAATCATGGAATCTATGCCTAAAATTGAAGAACTAGGGCTTGAAATTGGAGACCTAGAATTTGGAATTTGAGGGGTCATTTGTGGATTGATTTTGATGCTTTGAATGAACTCGGGGAGTGATAAGGAATCCATTGATATGAATTTTATCGGAATTCGAGACATGGGCCCGGGGGTCGGGTTTTGGTAATTTCGGGATTTGTATTGTAAATTGATCATTTTCGCTTGGGCTTCGTTCCCTTAGCATATTTTGATGTCGTGATTCTGATTTTGGATAGATTCAACGCGAGTGGAGGCCGATTCGAGGGGAAAAGGCATTGCGGGCTAGAGATTTGACCGGATTGAGGTGAGTAATGATTGTAAATGATGTTCTTAGGGTATGAAACCCCAAATTGCACATCGGTGTGCTATATTGAGGTCACGCACATGCTTGATGATGAGCGTGGGGTCGTGCACTGTTGGGGATTGTAACTTAGTTCGTCTCGAATGACTATTTTACCGTGTATTTGACTGAAATCTATTTGTTATCACCATATTTGGGCTGAATGCCATGTTTGGGCCTCGTGCCAACTATTTGAACCCTTCGGGGATTTTATTGACATTTCCTCACTGTTTTAACTTTATACTTGAACTCAGTCATGTTATATTCCACTTTTTTTATACTCAGCCATGTTTACTATGTTTTAACACTTAAATGATCTTTTAAATGATAATTGGGCTGAGAATCATATTTTACTACTGTCGAGTGGCTTGTTAGGATTTTTGACTGAGTGAGGCCGAGGGCCTATGTTGTGAGGAAACACTGATCGTGATTATGAGGCCGAGGGCCTGAGATATGCATGCCATGATGTGGCTTGTTGATATGAGGCCGAGAGCTTAGTGATGATGCCACGAGATGGCTTGATATTGCACTTGGCCCGTAAGGGGCCCCTCCAGGAGTCTGCACACCCACAGTGAGCACGGGTACCCATTGTGATGTGAGACATAGCCCGAGGGGCTAGTATTGTTCTGAGTTATTGCCCGACAGGCGAATTTGTTGATACTGTGCCCGAGGGGCGAACCTTTATGTGTTTATTCTTCCTTAATTGCCTGTCATTTACTTGCTTAATTATTGAAAAAGGCTTTTCATGAAGTTTAATTTGAACTAAAATGACTTTCACATATCTTTTACTGATTTACTGGTTTTAATTCTTCATTATAGCATGTAATGTGCCTTACGTGATTTCATGCTTTCAGTCTTTATTTATGATTATTACTCACTGAGTTGGAGTACTCACTTTACTCCCTGCACCCATGTGCATATTCAGGCGCATCTGGTCCCACTCCCGAGTGTTGATCTTCCCAGCTCAGGTGGATCCGAAGATTCTCTTGGTAGCTGCTGGCGTTCGCAGCCCTGAGCTTCTTCCCTATCTTATTTCTCCTTGTTTTAGTTTTTGTATTAAACTTTGTAGACTTTTTCTGAGTATTCTGGATTTTTAGATGCTCATGACTAGTGATACCCTGGTATCGTGCTGTGTTGGGTTGTTCTTCTACATATTTGTACTATTAACTGTTTAAATGTTGGATTATTTATCATGTTTTAGACTTAATTCTCATTGTTAACTACTTAAAAATTGAAATGGGTGAGTGTTGGCTGGCCTTGTCTTCACGAGAGGCGCCATTACGACCGGGTCCAGGTTAGGGTCGTGACACCTTGAGTTTAGCTAGATGAACAGGTCTTTGAGTTAAAAAGAATCCTAAGATTCATAGTATGGCCCTGGGGCTCATTAGGCTGGCCTGTAGGCTCTTTTGCGCTTGGTCGATACGACCTTTTAGTATAAGCCGGCGTTCGAGAACTTATTCTTGTGCTCTTAGGCATGTTTGGTCAACTGTTTTGGGTTTAGTCTCTGAGTCGGGTATCAACTCAAGCTCATTCGACCCTTAAGTTTTTGAACTTCAAGCTGGCCCTTAGGCTCTAACGCGTTGGGTCGGTACAACCTTTTGTGTGGGCTGGCGATAGTGGCTCTTACTCTTTGGGTCGATGCGACCTTTTATATGAGTTAGCATCAGTGGCTCTTAGGCTTTGGGTTGATGTGACCTCTAATATAGGATTTATATTTCCCTCGTTAAGGATTTTTGAAATTGTGTTTGCCTGACTCTTCGACCGTTTGATAAAAACCTCGATTGTGAGTCATTATATGGCGATGATCGAGCACCTCAGGAGGTTTGGCTCAGTGGCTGAGTGTCTCAAAGCCTATATTTAGGATCTGACATAGTCGAAGCTCTTTTGCCTATGTTGAGGGTAGCTTGTTTAATCGCTTTGTTTCGAAGTAATTGAAGGCCTGTGATTTTATATTGATGGTCGGTCATCCCCGAGGCGCGTTAGTTTGGTTGGTACAGCCTTGTAACCATATTCATGATATTTGTCCGAGCCTTTCAGTTCCTAAGTGAAGTAGTTTTCGGCGTATATATCAAGGGTATGCCTTTTTAGGGGTCTTACCTGTTTGATATATAGCCTTAAGTTTGAGATCGGGTTTACGCCTTTAGTAAGGTCTTTAGAGTTTTATATGCCTTTGAGGTCTTACAGTTTTGGCTACTTGGTAAAAGTATGGTTCATGCTTTGCTTGAGGTCTTACAGATATTGTCACTTGGTACAAGTGTGGTTCATGCCTTGCTTGAGGTCTTATAAGACCAAGGCTACCCATATGTGGTCTTATGGCCTCGGGCTTTGATAAGTCTGTGGTGATTGCCATTGACGATAGTCCCCGGGTCATCGAGGATTTCTCGGCTCGGGTGCCATTACTTGTAAACTTGGTATTCCCTCATTGAAGGCTTACGATTTCAAGTTTCTGACCTGGGGGTCATGTGGCCTTGAGTTCTCGATGCCATTCCCCGAGTGTTAGGGACGTTTTTGGCTCTGGAACTGTTTTGTGATCTCGATGTTTCCTCATTGAGGGCTTACGAGTTTGGAGCTCTAACCCGGGGGTCATATGGTTTTGAGTTGTTGACGCCAGTCCCTAAGTATTCGAGATGTTTTTTGGCTCTAGGGCCGTTTTTTGCAAAATTATCGAGCTTCTTTGAAACGTAAAATGCTTTTGGGAAGTATTATTTGATTGCTTGGTACAAGTATACATGTCTTTGCTGTTAAGGGATCAGTTGTTCTATACGAACACGATTCGTTCGACCGTTTGGCCTGGTACATTACTTTCCTATCGAGACCCCATTTGGCGTATCTTGGCTTCTCCGAGTCGGTGACCTTCCGGGGGGACCCCCCAGTATTTGAGGTTGATTGCAAAAGAAGCCTTGAATACTTGTTGAGTCTTCCTTAGGTAGCATATGGATGTTGCCTCATTAAAACCCTTGCCAGTAAAACCTATTTCGGGATAAAAACTCGGTCGAAGGAAAAGAGTACAACGTGTGCTTTAATACCTTAAGGTCTTCGAGCTGGATTAGCGCTTCAATTGTCTAAGTCGGACACCTGCAAAAAGGTTAGTACGAGGTCTAAATTGAAAGGGAGATGGTTATACCTTAGTGACTATGGCGCTTTGAGCCTCGGTAGGGCTTCAGTATTTGCTCTAAGGACACGGTACGACTTTGTTCATCCGGGTACGGCCGAGAATGTGCCTCGTGGTCACTATTTCACTGTTTGTTTATCCTTCAGTTTCTTTGATGGTGGAGATATTGGTGTTTTGGGTTGTTCCGACCACATTGATTGGTAGGGTGGTTTCCCCTTTTGTTGTTTCGTTCCCCGTGTTGAATCCGTTGAGGACTCGAGAGGCGGGCGAAAAGCAGTCTGAGCTGCTCTGTTACCCTCGACCTGATAATATTAGCCGAGCTACCTAGATCCACAAGAATATGTTTAATTTGAAATGTATTCACAAGAAAAGAAGTTACCAGTGTGTCGTTATGGGGCCGAGATAGAGCCTCGAGTTCGCTTTTTCCGGGAGAGGGATGTATTCACAAGATCATATGGGTGACATGTAGTGGCTCATTTGCTTTGTTCTTTTTGGTCGCCTCTCTTTCCCGGAACTGATTTTTGGCTTGGTCGCTGAGGAGCGCCCGGAGGTGACCTTTGCTGAGTAGTCAAGCTACCTCTTCCCGGAGTTGCCGACAGTCTTCGGTCATGTGACTGTGTGTGTTGTGAAATTTACACACTAAGTTATGGTTCCTTTGTGAAGGATTTGATTGTATGGGCCTTGGCCACCTGTTGTCTCTAATTTTACTGATGGCGAACACGATATCTGAAATATCGATGTTGAAGTTGTATTCCGACAAGCGGGGTGCCTCCGTCTGCCCTACGTACCTATCGAACACGGCTCTACTGACAAGTCCCTAAGGGTTCTGCCCTTGGTCCGTTCTTCGATCATTGTGGGGTATGTTGCGCCTCGGGGCGTTTCTTCTATCTTTAGTGTAGGGTTGGTATCTTTCTTTGGTTGGCTTTGGCTCCTTTGCCAGAAGCATGCTGGGATGTACCAAGCCCGAGGGTCTCCTAGTTGGTCGTCCCCGGACCTAATTTTCGATTGAAATCGGTTATGAACATTCGACCAGGTCACGGCGGGGTATTCAAGCAGAGTTTGTTTCAGCTGCTTCGAAGCCACCGAGCTTCATTCATTCAGAACTTGAGTGAAGGCCTGCACTGCCCAGTAGTCGGAGACTGGTGGTAGTTCCATTCGTTCCATTTGAAAGCGAGATACGAACTCTGGAATATCATGTTTGGATATGAAATATAAAGTTTGGGAAAATCGGATTTAAGTTGCGGAAAAACAACAACTAAGGATTTGCCTTGTAATAAAGCATTTTGAGCAATATATTTCATGTGCATATGAGGTTGTTTTGGGACATATTATATACCAAAGTGAATGTCTTGGAATCTAGTTTCCAATGGACTAAACCATTTATTCATACAACATCAGGGCAGAAAAATATGAATTTATATAATAGGGTCGCCAAGTCACCTCGCCGCACTTCGGAAAAACTGGCAGTTTTATAGGACAGTTGCGATGCAGTTTTCTCCCAATATATTGAGAGTTACATGGATATATTTATATTGAATTAAAGCCTTATGTGTCTAGTTTCCAACTCTACAAACCGTTTGTCAATACGAGGCCCGATTAGAGAGATACAAGTGTCCGAAGTTGCACCGCTCAAGCTGCCAAGCAGGCAGCTTACCCACCTACTTGGAGAATTGAGGCAATGGGCTTATAAGTTATCTTATACCTTGTATATCTCGTCATTATACACAAAAAGCTTACGTCAAAACACTCTCAATTCTCTCTAAGAGCTGTTCCAAGATCCCAAGAACCAAACTAAAGGGAAATCAACTCAAATCATCATCAAAGGTGTTAAAGACTACAAGAGAATGCTTCAATGATGTTGTGGTGTGATTGAGGGCTATTGTGAGTTATGTTGAGATAGGGTTTCGAGTTGTAGAAGTTTTCCAAGGTATGTATAGCATCTTCTTGATTGTGCCTAAAGCTAATCTTGTGTCGGTTGTGTTGTCTGAGTGAAAAACAATAAGATAGCACTTGAAAGAACATGATATATGGTTGGGCTATTTTGTGGCTAAATATATGGTTTGTGGTGGCTGAGAATTGTGAGAAATAATTTGAAAATGTTGTGGCTGCTGTTGTTAAGCTTTTCTAGGTGTTAATTAAGTTGATTGAAGAAGGAAAGATGAAAAACAAGTGATTGACGGTAAAAATTAAGGTGCTAGAAGTATAGGGTTGTTTTGGAAGGCATTTTGTGGATGTTTTAAACTAGAAATAATATGGTATGTATAAGTATGATGTTTTGAAGGTTGTAAACTAATTTATGAAATAAGCGTTGGATTCAATTCATATCTTGTTATGAGTAAAAATGAGTTTGTCGCACAATGTGATTGTTAAGATAAGCGGAGAAACTCATATTGGATTTCATTGTTGTTGTTGCTATTGTTGATTATAGTTGTTGTTGTTGTTGGGTTGTTTATGACCCTTATTGGTCTTTGGAATGTATTAAAAATAGGGGAGGTTCTGCCCGATTTTTCTTAAGCCATACGATAGCCAAATACGATGGTACGACATTATATGTTAACGACAATATCATTTCACTTGTTGAAGATGCAAGACATTGTGTCGAGCTTGGTTGAATAATAACTAAGATGTCATGCAGGTATGTTAAGGCTATCCCTTATTTCTTTTGGCATGATCAATATGATGCAAACGAAAAGTGCAAATGCACAACTTCCATAAATGACTCTATTCATAGAAATGCTAGAGATGCTTATGTTATTGATTCTCCATGTGTCATATTATTCTATCATCTACTCATGGGTCTCAGAAAAATACGTAAGTTGAAAGAGTTCACTTCATGATATTACTCGAAGGCCTAATGGTCTTATGATATTCCAAGAGATTTTGTTGACGTACTTCTCATGCATTGAATTCATGTACATTGACCCTTGACAAGATAGCGTTATATGCGTGTACATATATATATATATATATATATATATATATATATATATATATATATATATATATATATATATATATATATATATATATATATATATATATATATATATATATATATATATATATATATATATATATATATATATATATATATATATATATATATATATATATATATATATATATATATATATATATATATATATATGATATGATGGGATGCCCTCAGAGGCTTGATGATGTTATGAACACATATACCCATGCATGGTATGACATTTATACGCATATGCATGACATTATAATAATAAATGATTCACAGAGTTATTCAGATATACATGATGAGTCTTTTACTACATGTCTCTTTCATGTCTGCTAGTTACTGATTTTCATTCCTTACATACTTGGTACATTATTTGTACTGACATCCCTTTTGCCTAGGGACGCTATGTTTCATGCCTGCAAGTCCTGATAGACAGGTCGAGAGTCCTCCAAGTAGGCTATCAGCTCAGCGGAAGGTGTTGGTGCGCTCTATTTGTTCCGGATTTGCTTTTTGGTCAGTATGATTAGTACATGTATAGATTGGTATAGCGGGACCCTATCTCGACCTTTATTATATTATATATTCTTAGAGGCTAGTAGACAGATGCCATGTATACAGATGCTTGTATAGCCTTATCGACCTATATTTCGAGTATATAAAGAATCATGCCGGCCTTATAGGCTCGTACTTCATATGTATAAGTATGTATCCCCTCATGCTTTACTCCGGTTCATTTACCTATGATAGAATGATATGAAAGATACGTTATGTTGATACTCGGTTGAGTAAGGTACCGGGTGTCCGTCGCAGCCCATCGGTTTGGGTCTTGACACATTTTGACTTGAAATAAAAGATCTTGGGCAAGAAAAAGTGTGGAAGGTAACTTGCGTTATGTAGTAAAACCAACAAGAAAATAATCACTATTTTTTTTAGCCCCACGGTGGGCACCAAACTGTTTACCGTGAAAATGGTAATAACAATTAAATTTGATTTTGTGGCTCTAAAAATACGTGATCTATTGTTATGCTAGTTGTTAGTCAATGGATGCTAAGTAAAAAGATAAGAAGGCAAGATTATAGCTTAACACGAGGTAATAGTCAAACCAATCGGCTGGAGGTCGGGGCCTCGAGCTGCCGTATACGAGGCTTCAAGGTCGAGTCTGGAGGCCGTCTTAGGGCAATCGATGGGGGACTAACAGTTTTTGAGAGCTAAAATAACGACTCTTTACGATCAATGATAAGCAATAAATGATGAACAATAAATAAAACACAATGAATGTAAGCAATAAATGGAAGTAATGAGATCAAGAGAATATGTTAGAGAGCAGAGAGAATGTTCTTGCGTGTTCAGTATTGGTCAACAGGTGTATACAAAATGATAAGGATCCCCTTTATATATGAGGGAGAATCCCAACATAGTACAAATGCATTAATGACAAAGATATGGGGCTGGTACAGCCATTTAATGCCTTGATTCGCTTTTTTGACTAGTTCACTAAACTTGGCCAGCTATATGTACGCGCCTTGGGAACTTCACCTTGATCTACCGAGACCATTAATTTACATTTCCTAGAGGCTGGTTGTTACTTACAGTACCTCGAAGTCAATTACCGAGAACCTTCGGAGTCGATCACTGAAAATCCTCGAGATGCCTTGACGATCGTAAAATCGAACCGCCGATTTCTACCGCATACAGTGTTATTGATTATAATATATATTTAAATATTTATTAAAAATTATCTATGGTAACATCATTAACTTGCTTTATATACTTTCAAAGATGATCTCATTTCTAAGCTTACATCAATAGACTTACGACATATTCTCACGTACAAAAATGCAAAACTGTTACACCCCAAGTTTTCATACGTGAGAGTACGTCGTAAGTCATTGATGTAAGCTCGGAAATGAGATTATATTTGGAAGAAAATAAAGTGAGTTAATCATGTTACCTTGGAGGTTACAAATATTTAAGATCATGAATAACGAGTACCAAGAGGGTTGGAAATCTTAGAAGCTAAACCAATTGAAGAAAATAAGTTTCGTCAAAAGTCGACAAATTTGGAATGTTATAACATGTACTTTGGGGTGAGACTAGGGTTATTAACATGATAAGGAGGTTATTCTATGAGTTATTTTAGTCGTATAATATTCATTTTCTACATTTTGAAGGCAAGCAAGTTGTGGAACAAGAGTTGGCAAAGGTCATCACAAGTTACATTCATAAATTTGCTGAAATTTAGGTCACATGTATCTGAGAATTTCTCCAGTCTAGTTTAGGTAATCACGAGTCTAGTTTCTAACGCATTAAACCGTTCGTCAATACAACATCGGAGTAGAGAGATATTCGTGTTTTCGCGAGACCGCGCAAGCAGCTCCCAATGGGACCCACTTAGGCGGTGGTTGACCTACTTCAATTTATAAATGATTTGGACGTCTATTTTTGCTCATTTTTCAACTAATATTCGTCTCCAAACTTCTCCTAACCCTACTAAACATATACCACAAAGGTTTGAAGTGATTCCAAAGTGATTACACCATATTTCAACATCAAAACTTAGTTCTAGTGAAGAACAACACCTCTTTGAGGTTGTGTTGTCATTGAGGATTGTTGTGGGCTGTATTTGGATGAAATTCCAAGTTGTTGCTGATTTCTAAGGTGAGTATAACAGCCTACTAATTGTGCTTAATCTTGCTTGTATGTTGGTTAAGTTGTTAGGATGATAAACTACAAGATAATACTTGGATTAGCTTAAGTCACTTCTATGGTGTTGTATTGCTATTAAGGGTTGTTGTAAAATGAATATAACTTGGATTTTGACTTGAAGTTACTGTAGGAGGTATTTATATTGTGTTCTTGCTTGTGCCTAAGGTTATCTTGATATTGATTAAGTTAAATGGATGGGCTAGACATGAACTAGTGAATAAAGTTGCTAGTTGGGGATAGTTGAAGTTGTGGATTATTTTCGTTGTTATAAATATATGGTATAAGGCTGGAATCATTGATTAATGACTTCATTATCAAGTTAATGATACTTTTATGTTGAAGTAAGAAGTCTATAAGGATTGATAAGGGGTATACAGATTCCAATCGGAGCTTGCCGCTCGTCGTAATGTAGTTGTGACTTGTTGTTATTATATGGTGTCTTGATATTGATAATTATGTATTGATGGATTGCTCTGGTCATTGTTGTTTGTATATGGTATTGGAGGAGGCCGTTGTTATAAGGGAGATGCTTCCAAAATTTACGTAAACGAGCTACTAGCTTAAGTTATAAACTTAGCCTTTGCTCAACACTGATTTTGAATCTCCTTATACTATGATAGATTGAGTTGACTTGTTTGAAGAGTTGCTTGGAAGTGATAAAGGACTCAACGTGTTTAAGGTATGTTAAGGAACTTTCTTCTTTCTTTTGGCATGATCTAAAATGAAATGAACATAAACGATACGCTATTTCATAATGACTCTACTCCTAGAAACTAAGGTTGTCCATGTTGTTCTTTCCTTATAAAATTATTCTAAACAAGTGTGTATGATCCTTAAATCCTACTAAGGTTCATATTGATGGTAGGGATGTCCATTATGTTCTTAAGTCACTACAAAAGGTTTAGAATGTGATTCCATGAGTCGAGCATGCATTATGTATATGTATCTATTTTACTCTACCGAGCCGCGCTATAGTTGGTCGGGTACGACACATATTGTGCAACCACTGCTAAGTTGGGTTTTACCAAGCTCCACGTGGCCGGGTACGATTCTACCGAACCTTATGATGGTCGGGTACGCTTTTACCGAGTCCTCTTTGAGGTCGGGTATGATATGATGATGATGATGCCCACAGAGGCAAATGTTTTTAACATTTTTATGTATATATATGTATTATGCATTTCATATCATAGCCCCTAGAGGCACTCAGATGTTACAGGTTGTATCTCCTCTATCTCTCTCTTTACATTACTGTTCTTGTTTATGCTTTCCTGCCTAACATACTCGGTACTTTATTCGTACTAACGTCCCTTTTGCCTGGGGACGCTGCGTTTCATTCCCGTAGGTCCCGATTGATAGGTTGACAGTCCTCCTAGTAGGCTATCAGCTCAGCGAAGGTGTTGGTGCACTCCACTTGCTCCAGAGTTGCCTATTTGGTCAGTATGCTTTGGATATGTATTGATTGGTATGGCGGGGCCCTGTCCCGACCTTTATGATTTTATGTACTCTTAGAGGCTTGTAGACAGATGTCAGGTGTATGGATAATCATATGGCCTTGTCGGCCTATGTTTCGAGTTTACTAATGGTCATGTCGGCCTTATAGGCCCGTATGTCACATATATTAGTTTGTATATCATGTTGGGTCTTCATATGTTGAGTATTCCCTTATGTTTTATTCTTGTTATCTCATGACGGGTTTTCTGGCTCATTTACTCATGATAACATGTTAAGAAAGATATGTTACGTTGGTACTAGGTTGAGTAAGGCACCGGGTGCCCGTCGCGGCCCTTCGGTTTGGTCGTGACAAAAACATGGGGTGTTACATCGTGTACTCGATGACACCAATTTTTGGGTTGGTCGTTGTAGAACTTCGGTTATTTTTGTTAAATAATTACAAGATCTTCCACTGTTTATTTTATTTATGCATATTTTATTTAAACGTTTAGTTGCTACGCGATTGTCTATTTGCCTAGTAAGTGTGTTAGGTGCCATCACGACAGGATGGAATTTTGAATCGTGATAGAAAGATCGTAATAATGGTTTATGAATAGATAAAAAGAATTAAGATAATCATTCCAATGGCCATGTTGACCACCACATACATTACAAATATTTCACTCATAGAATTGAGATTGTGCGCACAACTCACTCCCAAAAATATTTTGTCAAATTTTTCACTAGTGAGGGCCTTCACAATATGGACAAGGATCATCAAAATAAGAATAAACATCATTTGAACAATTTTCATTTCAAGATGTCATGTAAAAATAAAAAAATTAATATTAAAATAAACTAAAATTAGAAATAAAAATTTGACTAGATAAAATGCAAAAGTCTAATCTAGAAAAATAGCTAATCTAAGGTCCCAGCAACAGCGCCAAAAACTTGTTATAGCCAAATACACACACAAGTATACGCGCTCATCAAGTAATAAAGTGACTAGAAGTCGGATTTCGAACCTACTAGGACTTGTTATCAACTATTAACTTAATTACTATCCTAATTATTTAAACAAGAATTAAACCTAAAAGTACTTAACTTTAAACTAATTAAAATAAAGAAAAACAATAGTGAACTCTGAAGAAAGGAAGAGCAAGTTTTTATGTTATCAAAGTGATGAAAATGATTTAGGGTTATAGAATATCTCACAACCATATTGTGTTCTTCATACTTGAATTGACAAATTAATTTATTTTCTTTATTGCTAATAGGGTTAATATTGCTCATAAGAATTGAACGAGTTCTTACTCATCTGTTCAAGTTAACATAACGCCTATATGTCTATAGAGTTAGAATCTATAAGAATGCAGTTATGAATCCCGTAAAATAACCAAGCTAGGCAATTAGCATATGTCTATCCTAACCGCGAATCTATTCCCTGATACCCGAGTTCAAGAACTTGCTCTACTCAATCCTATGTGCAATTTGAAATTCCTACTTTCAAGTTCAATTGTAAATCCGTAAATAGTATTCAAATGGTGATCAAGCAATCAAATAATTAAGCGCAAGATTGAATAAATAAGCTGATACAATAAATCAAGAAATCAAAATCAATAACCAAATAATAATAGTCATGAAAGAACCACAATCCTAGAATGTGAGATTTAGCTCCACATAGACATGGTAACCAACAACAAATCATCCAAGAAAAATATAAAAATTACTCCATCTGTTTCAATTTAGATGACACATTTTATTTATCGAGAGTCAATTTGACTAAAAGTTGAAGCTAAATTGAATTAGTTTAATTCAGTATGTTGTCACGACCCTAAAACCGACCCGATCGTGATGGCGCCTATCGTGAAATTAGGCCAGCCGATACAACTCCCGAATTAACCATCAATCAATAAGAATCATTTTTAAGCCTTTAATTAATCAAATGTCTCATAATGTAAGTTTAAATGAACAGTGCAGAAATAATTTACAAGCCCGACATCGGGGTGTCACAAGTCACGAGCATCTACTAAGGTCTGAATACAACAAGAGTCTAAGAATGTACAAAATACAGTCTCAGGAAGACAAGAGGGAGTAAAGCAGTGTTGCGAACGTCAGGCAGCTACCTTGCTAACTCCGATGACTCTGCCACTGAGCAACCAACACCCGCTATCGGGTTTAAAAATACCTGAATCTGCGCACAAGATGCAGGGAGTAACGTGAGTACGCCAACTCAGTAAGTAATAAAGGTAAATGAAAGCCGAGCAGTAAGAAAACATGTAAACCACGTCAAAATCCTACAATAAAATCAGGACATTCCAACACAGTACAGAAATCATTTACTTCAACAATCATGCTAAATTTCGGTAAAAACCTTTTAAAACAACTTTCAATAGTTTCAAACGAGTGATAAGACAGTGAGTAAAACTGATAGAAAATGTAAACAGCCCCTCGGGCGAAACATGTATCACATACCGCCCCTCGGGCATATCATCAACAAAACCAGCCCATCGGGTTACCTCATAATCACTCGTAATTAGCCCCTCGGGCATGAATCAAGAACCACCCCTCGGGCAACAATATGAATCAAACAACAGCCTCTCGGCCTAAATCACAACACTCACACTGGGTACCCGCACTCACTAGGGGTGTACATACTCCAGGAGGGGCCCCTTACGGCCCAAGCGCAATAACAAGCCATCTCGTGGCATAATCAATATATCACTCACTCAGGGTACCCGCTCTCACTAGGGGTGTACAGACTCCGGGAGGGGCCCCTTATGGCCCAAGTACAATATCAAGCCATCTCGTGACATAATCAAACAGGCAACCAACCTTATAACAAGCCACCTTGTGGCATAACAAGTCAGGCCCTTAGCCTCATAGTCATGAATCAGTACCACACTATTATAGCGCACAACCCAATCCCATAATATCCTCACAACACAAACCCTTGGCCTCACTCAGTCAGAAATCTCTCAAGCCACTCGGCAACAGTAAAACATGATGCTCAGCCAAAAATATCATTGAAAATATCAAAAACGAAGTAAAAATGGCTGAGTTATGAAAAAAATAGAATACAGCATGTCTGAGTACAAATACAAAGTCAAAATAGTGAGGAATAGTAGTAAAAATCACCTAAGGGTCCAAAATAGTTGGCACGAGGCCCAAATGGCATTCAGCCCAAAACATGATAATACTTTCCAAAACACGCTGATATCAAACAAGTTTTAATCAAACACACGACTTAACAGTCGTACTGGACATACTAAGTCACAATCTCCAACGGTGCGCGACCCCACGCTCGTCATCTAGTGTGTGCGTCACCTCAAAGTAGCATAACGATGTGAAATCTGGGGTTTCATACCCTCAGGACAAACAATTAAAATCATTAGTTACCTCGATCCGGTCCAAACTCTATTCCGCTAAGCCTTTGCCTCTCAACTCGGCCTCTGAATGCTAAAAATCTAGCCAAAAGCAGATTAATACAATCAAAATATGCTAAGGGAACAAAGCCCACTCGAAAATAACCAATTTATATCAAAAATCCCGAAATTGGCCAAACTCGACCCCTGGTCCCACATCTTGGAATCCAATAAAAATCTCATCAATAGAATCCTTAACCTCTCACGAGTCCATACATACTAAGAACATCAAAATCGGACATCAAATGGCCCTTCAAATCCCCAATTTATACTTTCAATTTCAAGCCCTAATTTCCCAATTTTAGGCTTTAGTTTCCAAAATTTTCATGTTTAAACAAGTAAGAATCAACATAGGATCGAGTATTGAGTTCAAAAGTCTTACCTCCAAGTGTTTCTCTCTGATTCCCTCTTCAATCCTTCTCAAAAAGCTCCAAAATCGCTCAAAAATGGTGAAAGGTAGACCAAAAATCACGAACATGGCTATTTAAACATTCTGCCTATGCCAAAAATTTCTTCTTCGCGAACGTGGTCAAAGCCTCACGTTTGTGAAGCACAAATAATTCACAGCTCAAATTTCCTATTACGCGAACACGAACACTAGCCTCGCGAACGTGATGCCTTACTCAGCTCAGCATACGCGAACGCGTTTCTTCAGTCGCGAACGCAATGCTTTAGGGCTTGGTGCCCAAGTCTGCTTCACCCTCCTACACGAACGTGAACCTTGCCACGCATTTGCGATGCACAATTAGACTCAACTTTCATGAACGTCGGACCAACATCGCGAACACGAAGGGTAACTGGCTTGCCTCACTCAACATGTCACACTCCGAACTTGGGGAGCCGTGGCTGGCACCCGGTGCCGTAGTGGCCCGGGCGAACCACTCTGTAACTCATTCATTTCTTTTTGTAACTATCATGGGCCAGCATGACCACAACTCGTAATGTAAATTGTAAGTGGGCAAATGTTATATAAATGAACCATTGTTCATAAAACATGAATACATATGGGCCGTCAAGGCTTCTGACATACTGTACATAGTAAACCTGTGTCTACAACGCCTCAAAGATTATTTGACATAAAATGGGACAGGGTACCGACCTACCCATAAGTCTGTAGAAAAACTCTGACATGTAACTCATAGACTCGGATGCACTCCAAATGAGATGGAGTCTTACCAAACCTTCGTTGAATGCCAATCTCATTTACGATGAAGGCTCGTCAAACTGATTATCTATACCTGCAGGCATGAATGCAGCGTCCCCAACAAAAGGACGACAGTACGAATAATGTACTGAGTATGTAAGGCATGTAAATAAGTATATACAGGACGTGGAAGAAAATGTGGAGTAAATGACTCATCCTATAAATCTGGATGGCTCTGTAAATAAAAATCATGAAACATCTTTAATGCCATGCATATGCATATAAATGTCATGTAATGCATTGGTCTGTACGTACATAACATCATCAAGCCTCTGAGGGCATCCCATCATATCATTTCAGCCACTATGGGCAACATCATCATCGTATACCAGCTGATCAGGTGGTGGTGTGTTTATAACGCCGTAACATTTTTTCCATATCCCATATACATATATTTACATATATACGTGTATATATATATATATATATATATATATATTTACATATATACGCGTATATAACACAATCTGGTGCCACTGTGGGCAAAATCATGAACGTATACCAGCTGATCAGGTGGTGGTGCGTATATAACGCCGTAACCTTTTCCCATATTTCATATACATATATATGTGTATATAACGTCATCTGAGTCATGGGTAAATGCACATGCAAATGAGTGCAACGCATGACAAGTACGTTAATAAAACTTATCAGAACGTCAAAAGACCATTATACCTCTGATTAATATTACTTTACAAGAATAAATAACAGAGACATCCTAAACTGCTAAGAGTAGAAACACTTATGAAATAATAATATGTTTACGTATCGTTGCCTGGATCTTGCCAAGAGAAGGAAGGATTAGCATTAACATACCTAGAGTAGGAGAAAATCTGTATAATATTCTTTTAATACCGTGAATTGAGCGTTTCATTCCAAAGAAGCATGCGCTCAACTTCAAGTTTTTTTTTTGCTTCAAGCCCCATAAACCTTGTCACTAATTTGAGATTTTTGTTTTTAAAGAAACTGCTTCTACCAGCAATTAGACAACGTAAATAGAACATTCCCCCTTCCATCTTTTCTTCTTGGGCAAGCATGGGTGGTTGATTTTTAAAATTTTCAATGAGATGGGTAATAGAATACAAGATACAATGAGCCATAGGGGCACCGTTATTTCTATCTATCAATTAAATGATTCAATGCCTTCATTTAGAATTGCTGCTATTCGGCATGAATGTCACATCAAGCACGGACAATGACAGGATACATTCCTCCAAAAACTTAGTACTGGACAAACGGATATAAGATGATTCTAATAATAAAATTTACCCAAATATCTATAAATGGGCATTTATACATGTCATTATAAGATGGATAAGCCTAGACCAGTTGGAAAAACCTGGTAGAATGCGACTCAAAATTAACTTTCAGAAATTTCTTTTTACTTTTTTTTATAAAGAAACGTTTACTAGTTTCTCCCATCCTTTATAAGAAGTTATTCCAAATAACCTAAAATATATCAAGTAAAGCTTACCAGTTCTCCATATGTTTACTTCACTAAAGATACTAATTTGTCAAAATAGTCCATAGGAAATAAAATGGTGAACCCTATAGTTTCAGAAGACAAGAAAATTGCATCCTTCAAATGAAAAGTAAGTCCAAAATCAATCTTCGGAAATTTATCATAAATATGAAGTAATCTAAAGAAGAGAAAGAATACATAGCTTTGTTTGAATTAAAAAAACCTTATCTTTTAATTGATTGCCACATAATCCATAATGACTAAGAGTCATATGGTTTGATGGTGGCTTGGTACCACATGGGGGTGGGAGGGGTTTTATAATCTTATCCCCTAACTTATTAATTAACTAGGTAATGACCCATTACCCGAAAATTAACCAA
Organism: Nicotiana tabacum; assembly: GCF_000715075.1. Classification (NCBI taxonomy): domain Eukaryota; kingdom Viridiplantae; phylum Streptophyta; class Magnoliopsida; order Solanales; family Solanaceae; genus Nicotiana; species Nicotiana tabacum. The sequence goes on along the minus strand of NC_134080.1, from coordinate 93,321,342 downwards.
TTACCCATGTAATCAAAATATTATCTCAAATTACTTAAAATACTACTCATTTTTAATACACTTTATATATCATACTATAATATACTTTACTATCATGATCATGTGGTACCACATAAAATTAATACATACACTATTATTTTATTAAAATATCCGTGTAAAAATATATATATTTTCTCAATATTTTAATTTTTCTAGTCTCATATAAAGAGTACAAATTTTTCGTATGCTTAATTTTTAAAATGGTAAAAAGATAACCTTCTTTTCTTGTGAAAAAATAATTTATATATATATAATAAAAAAATTATTTTTGCACTATAAATTCTCAAAACAGAAAATGATAACTTTTCTTATGATAAAATACTATCTATTCTTATAATAAATAAAATCTCATTTATAAACTCCCACATATCATGTATTTAATTTACATCTTATCACAACCATATAAAATTTTATCTATCAACTTTTACCGAAAATGGTTTACTTCAAAGAAAATACATATCAAGCCAATATATAGTAGTTCCGAAATTCTTCAAACTTACACGGTCTTACATCCCTATCTTCATGTATAACCTTAATCCCTTCCAACTCATATGTTATTACTTCGACGAATCTTAACGTTAAAGTACGGGATGTAACATCTTCCCCCCTTTGTCCTCGAATGTTAACTCTTAGAGATTTGCAAAATTTTCATTAGGATCTCCTCTGTAAATTAAACTTAAAACCCAAATAATTTTTGAAGTCTCGACTATTCACAACTTTCTATACTTGAGTATCTTGTATCTTTTTCACCTTTACTTTACTTACTTTTAAATCTCCCATCGTATCTTCTATTTCTTTCATAACCTCCCTTCCACATAAGTAGAAAATACATCTATGATTTAAAGCTCTATTGTGATAGCACCTTATTGGTGCATACAAAATTTGGTGGAAGCTTTATATTGACTTCTTACGACTTAGCTCTATGGAACGATCTGAAAACAAAAGAAGGGTAAAATTTCTTAAATGCCCTATAGCCTCTCAATTATAAATGTGGCACGCAACACACCCATAAGTGAGACTCTACTAGGCACGGCTTTGTAGACTCCCTAGGACACGACCCGCTCTGATACCACTTTGTCACGCCCCCAACCTGGGGAGGCATGGCTGGCACCCGGTGTCGTAGTGGACCGGGCGAACCATTCTATAACTCATTCATTCCTTTTTATAACTATCATGGGCCAGCATGGCCATAACTCGTAATGTAAAATTGTAAGTGGGCAAATGTTATATCAATGAACCATTGTTCATAAAACATGAATACATATGGGCCGTCAAGGCCTCTGACATACTGTACATAGTAACCCTGTGTCTACAAAGCCTCTAAGATTATTTGACAGAAAATGGGACAGGGTACCGGCCTACTCATAATCTGTAGCAAAACTCTGACATGTGACTCATAGACTTGGATGCACTCTGAATGAGATGGAGTCTTACCGAACCTTCACTGAATGACAATCTCTTTTACGATGAAGGCTCGTCAAACTGATTATCTATACCTGCAGGCATGAATGGAGCGTCTCCAACAAAAGGACGGCAGTACGAATAATGTACTGAGTATGTAAGGTATGTAATAAGTATATACAAGACGTGGAAGAAAAAGTGGAGTAAATGACTCATCCTGTAAATCTAGATGGCTTTGTAAATCAAAATCATGAAATATCTTTAATGTCATGCATATGCATATAAATGTCATGTAATGCATAGGTTTGTACGTACATAACATCATCAAGCCTCCCAGGGCATCCCATCATATCATTTTAGCCACTGTGGGTAACATTATAATCGTATACCAGCTGATCAGGCGGTGGTGTGTATATAACGCCGTAACCTTTTTCCCATATCCCATATACATATATTTACATATATACGCGTAGATAACTCCATCTGGTGCCACTGTGGGCAAAATCATCAATGTATACCAGCTGATCAGGTGGTGGTGCGTATATAACGCAGTAATCTTTTCCCATATTTCATTTACATATATATACATATATATGCATATATAACGCCATCTGAGTCATGGGTAAATGCACATGCAAATAAGTACAATGCATGACAAGTATGTTAATAAAACTTCTCGGAATGTCAAAAGACCATTATACCTCTGATTAATATCACTTTACAAGAATAAATAACACAGACATCCTTAACTGCTAAGAGTAGAAACACTTATGATATAACATTATGTTTACGTATCGTTGCCTGGATCATGCCAAAAGAAGGAAGGATTAGCCTTAACATACCTGGAGTAGGGGAAAATCTGTATAATATTCTTTTAATGTCGTGAACTGTGCGTTTCATTCCAAAGAAGCATGCGCTCAACTTCAAGTTTTTTTTTGCTTCAAGCACCATGAACCTTGTCACTAATTTGAGATTTTTGTTTTTAAAGAAACAAAAATATGTTTCTACCAACAATTAGAAGATGTAAACAGAACATTCCTCCTTCCATCTTTTCTTCCTGGGCAAGCATGGGTGGTTGATTGTTAAAATTTTCAATGAGATGGGTAATAGAATACAAGATACAATGAGCCATAGGGGCACAGTTATTTCTATCTATCGATTCAATGATTCAATGGCTTCATTTAGAATTGCTGCTATTCGGCATGAATATCACATCAAATACGGACAATGATAGGATACATTCCTCCAAAAACTTACTACTGGACACAGATATAAGATGATTCTAACAATAAAATTTACCCAAATATCTACAAATGGGCATTTATACATGTCATTATAAGATGGATAAGTCTAGACCAGTTGGAAAAACCTGGTAGAATGCGACTCAAAATTAACTTTCAGTAGTTTCTTTTTACTTTTTTTTATAAAGAAACTTTTACTAGTTTCTACCATCCTTTATAAGAAGTTATTCCAAACAACCTAAAATATATCAAGTAAAGCTTACCAGTTCTCCACATGTTTACTTCACTAAAGATACTAATTTGTCAAAATAGTCCATAGGAAATAAAACAGCGAACCCTATAGTTTCAGAAGACAAGAAAATTGCATCCTTCAAATGAAAAATAAGTCCAAAATCAATCTTCGGAAATTTATCATAAATATAAAGTAATCTAAACAAGAGAATACATAGCTTTGTTTGAATTAAAAAGCCTTATCTTTTAATTGATTGCCACATAATCCATAATGACTAAGAGTCATATGGTTTGGTGGTGGCTTGGTGCCACGTGGGGGTGGGAGAGGTTTTTAATCTTGTCCCCTAACTTATTAATTAACTAGGTAATGACCTGTTATCCGAAAATTAACAAATTACCCATGTAATCAAAAAATTATCTCAAATTACTTAAAATTCTACTCATTTTTAATACACTTTATATATCATACTCTAATATACTTTACTATCATGATCATGTGGTACCATATAAAATTAATAAAAACACTATTATTTCATTAAAACATCCGTGTAAAAATACTTATATTTTCTCAATATTCTAATTTTCCTAGTCCCATATAAAGGGTACAAATTTTTCGGATGCTTAATTTTTAAAATGGTAAAAAGATAATCTTCTTTTCTTGTGAGAATTTTTTTTATATATTTACAATAAAGAAATTCTTTTAGCACTATAAATTCTCAAAATGGAAAAATGATAATTTTTCTTATGATAAAATATTATCTATTCTTATAATAAATAAAACCTCATTTATAAACTCCCACATGTCATGTATTTAATTTACAACTTATCACAACCATATAAAATTTTATCTATCAACTTTTACCGAAAATGGTTTACTTCAAAGAAAATACATATCAAGCCAATATATAGTAGTTCCAAAATTCTTCAAACTTACACGGTCTTACATCCCTATCTTCATGTATAACCTTAATCCCTTCCAACTCATATATTATTACTTCGACAAATCCTAACGTTAAAGTACGGGATGTAACACAACATCTCTTCGCGAACGCGAAGAGCAAAACTCTGCAACACTGATCTGAAGAAATCTGCAACTTTCAAAACAAGAATTTGATCCGTTTAACCACCCGAAACTCACCTGAGGCCCTCGGGACCTCAAAAAAACATGTCAATATATCCCATATCATCATTCAAACTTGTTCCAACCTTCGGGACACTCAAAACAACATCAAAACACCAAGATTACATCGGATTCAAGCCTAAGAATTCCAAAAACTTCTGAATTCCGAATTCGATCAAGAAGTCAATCAAACCTCATTCGACTGACTTAAAATTTTGTACACACGTCACAAATGACACAATGAACCTATTCCAACTTCCGAAATTTTATTCTGACCCTTATATCAAAATCTCACCTATCAACCGGAAAATGCCAAAAATCCCATATTCTCCATTTCAAGCCTAAACCTTCCGCGGACCTCCAAAATACATTTCGATCACGCTCCTAAGTCCTACATCACCTAACGGAGCTAACCAAATCATAAAAATTCCAATCTGATGTCATATACTAACAAGTCAAAACTTGGTCAAACCTTTCAAATTTTTAAGCTTCAAACTGAGAATTGTTCTTCCAAATTGATTTTGATTACCCTGAAAACCAAAACCGATTATTTACATAAGTCATAATACATCACACGGGGCTAGTCATGCCTAAGAACTGGAGAGCGAAGTGCAAAAGCTCAAAACGATCAGTCGGGTCGTTACATCATCCCCCACTTAAACATACGTTCGTCCTCGTACGTACCCAGAGTTGTTTCGAAAACCATCAAATCACTGTGTAACCTTACCATGAACATACTCGGGGATGATCCCACGTCACCCTATCTCATAAAGGTCCGATAATACAATATAACTGAAATTTTGCAATCCAACCTAGCTTATAAACCTTAGAACCACATTTTCACTTCTGAAATCATCTACAAGGTCAGAATCTCACATCTATACTCTGAATAAGATCGAACCAGCTGTAATAACCCATACCTGCAACCTCAGGTGAAATTACATGACATACCACATAACTCAAACACTTGTAGTGATAACTTCTAATCACAGCAGTTGCTCGAAACATCTGAATTTCTGTAATAAGCCTCTCGTCAAATAAAGCCTCATTCCAACACTACCGTATACTACCAATGATAAAAGAAACACATAGAAAGCCATAACCATTCCTCAAGTCAACCATTTGTGAAGCCACTTCTCCCTTGGCAAGGACCATAGCAAATTTCTAAGCCGAACATCGATATTATCCTTCCAACACGCCAAAACTGAATCCATTTGTATTCATTCTAGATCCCAACGATCTCATCTAATCCAACACAACTACTCTGATGACATGACACATCAACATAATCTAAAGCCACAACTCGTGTAATCCGCGCACCAATAAGAAATAATCCGAACGTACTCAAATCATAAAAAATGACTCAAATACGAGAGCTGTACCGCAAGCTCACCAGTACTACCGCAACATAATGCTAAGAACCCATCACACGCCGTAGAACCAGAACACATGAATCTATTCTGCAGGCTCCAATACGCGACTTCATCCAAACACAGGTCCAACATGATACAGCTCAAGTCATTATGCTCAAATCGACAACCACGTGCAATTAGATGTATAGAACCAAAGCAATCATCATAACCACTGCGAAGCAATTGACATAACATTACAGAAACCCGAAAGGACACAACCGATACGCCATCCGCTGAACAATACCCAATACTCCTCCCACTCAAATTCCACTATGAGACCCCAATAAAACCGCACCACATGTGCCTATTACCAACAAATCCCAATGCCTCACAACACGAAAAGGTAACTCATATATCTCCCCAGACCACTAATAAGCTCAATAACAATTGAATCAACACATCGCTCAACAATATAACACGGAGTCAACCAAGCCGACTTGATGTAGAACACACATCCATATTGGCCTACCAATGAACCCCTTGTCAAGGAGTTCATAAAGCTGCTCCTTAAATTCCTTTAACTCCGTTGGTGCCATACGATACGGTGCCCAGCACCAAATCAATACCGTAATCAACAACCCTATCCGGTGACATGCCCGGCAGCAGGAAACACATCCAAAAATCCCTCACCACCAGAACTAAATCAATAGAAGAAGTCTCTTCCCTGACATCCATCACGAAGGCCAAATAAGAAAGACAACCCTTCTCAACTCTCCGCTGGGTCTTCAAAATGAAATCACCTTACTGTGAACATAATTTTGAACCTCGCCACTCAATCCGTGGCATCCCCAGCATAGCCAACGTCGCCATCTTAGTGCAACAGTCCACAATAGCACAACATGGAGACCAACAATCTGTACCCAATAACACATCAAAATCCACCATAATAAGCAACAAAAGATCCACTTGGGTCTCCAAACCTCCCATAGTTACCACACAAGACCGATATACGCGGTCCACAACCACGACCTAACCTGTCTATGAGAACTCCCAGTACCCACTCCACTGTCCGAATATACAACACACCTCTAATACTCAATCATCCAACAAGAGACACTCCTATAATTCTTCTGTGCTACCAAGCAAACTCGAATATCAATAGACGATCCAACTAGAGAGTGTCGCAATACTAATGAAGTATCCTCAACTCAAACACATCGCCCTTTCTAAAATGTATACCCTCATCAAGCCACACCAATTAGTGATCTCATTTATCTAGTCATCTGAAACTGTCCATGCTACCCAAGAATTGTGACCTTCCTTTCAAAACTAAACCGTGACCTTACACATGCAAATCTCCATCCTACACAACATACCACACATACCATATAATCCTAGGATAAACATGAGAACTTCATATCCCTGTCCGAGCCACAAGCAACCACGTACTCAACTAGCCAAGAACTTTCCATTGATCCCATCTAGAAGAAAATCAGTATACATCACATGCTCTTCACACTCGCAGGAAATATACATCTCTAACCGTGGTAGGAACCGTCAAAAACTCTTTGAATTCCATTCGCACAAAACTAAATCATGAGGACTAAATCCTTCTAACTCAACCAAGCTACGCATGCCACTAAAACCCAAGAGCATTGCCGCGAAACACCTGTAGAAACTCATTACCTCGTAAGCACCCAAAGAACTAATCATATCCTTACCATGCCGATCCGGCCTACTACCAAGCTATCCCATCTATCAAAGTTCCTTCTGATTTACCTTCAACTTGATACTTCTTCTTGCTATAACACCATAATTCCTCAATCCAGACTCACTATACGAGACCCAAGCATAAAACCACATTGTCTAAGGCTCATAAGCCGCCTGATACTCTCTTAAATATTCCCAAAAGCACCCCATTCAAAATACCTACACCGAAGAGACTTCCTGCGAATCCAAAGTCATTACCTTCACCTTCCTCATACTGCTATATAGAATCTCCTAATGATATAGAAATACCACGAGTCTTGACACCCTCCATTGCAAACCTCAGTTTCTAGCCAATTATACGACTTCAAAATCTCCAATTAATACATGTAAAATCATGGACCCATTAGAACCATTCTCGAGAGTCATCTACTCTACTCAAACCGCAATAAGACCGATCAAATGGACCGGATGACATGTGCTCCATTAGCACTCTGACACCGCAGAATGTAACCTTACCTTAATACAACCAAGCAACTTCTTACTCTAAGCACCGTACATCCTCTACCAATAACAACTAAAGTCCTTCCATGATTCTCATACACCCATAAAGCATAAAATAACCTTTATTGAAATTTTTTTTACTCGAGTCATCCTCGGTCTCAACCTCCGTAATCTATAACTGATTCACCCGTATGCCTCAAACTGGAACCGACATAGCACATAACCGTGCACATAATCCTCGGTCTCAACCCCTACTTGGCTCAAAGCCATAGATCAAAATACACAATAACTCATAATGCATATACTCTATTACTGCCATAATACCATAGTGAGATTAAACCCAATCCTTCATAACCTCGTGAAACATAGACCATCTAGTACTTTAAATATTCTGCAAATCTTGCATTCACCTTCGTAACAGTCAATCCCACTCTCTTAGGCGATCCAAATTCGAATTGCAACACATATATTTCACTGTTAATAGAGATCTCCAATAAACAACATAGAGGATCATGCAAACTTCTGAACACTCTGCGGGGGATAACCCACCTGTTTTGCCTCAAACTATCATCTCTTTATACCCTTCCACCATCATAAACATTATGCAGCCACTTAATCTTCCTGAGTCTGAACTCATACCACAATGTGAAATCTACTTCACTTCCCAACTAGGCAACATGAAAAGATCCTTCAACACGCCCACAATTCGGGCCATACATCAAATCACAATGGAAATCAAGCACCGGATAGTTCTTACTACCCCCAATATGACCCTTCTCGTCTCATTCAAATCATATGAACGCATCCCAAAGTCACCTCATGCTCATCACATAGTCATCCAGCCATCACTTTCAGTAGTAGGGACACTACCGATCATATAAATTCAAAAAGCACGTGCTCACACAATCAGTACCTCAATGCTCAAGCTACAGGAAAAACCCGGCCTCAAGTCCTCCAAACTGGCCCAACATCATTGCAAAGAAATCACATCTCGCCCCTCGATTAGGGAATCATAAGCCGTCAATGCACAACTGATACTGAGCGCTCATGTACGCTTGCGAATGCGTGGAAGGAATTCAAAGAGTTACACTTTAGGCTGAATCAAGTACACAAGATAAGAATTCAAGAATGTGAAGATTTTCCTAAAGGTTCTGCAGCCTCCCGAGGATAAGTACAGACGTCTCCGTACCGATCTGCGAGACTCTACTAAACCTGCTCATGACTCGTGAGACCTATGTAACCTAGGCTCTGATACAAACTTGTCAAGACCCTAAAACCAACCCGATTGTGATAGTGCCTATCGTGAAACTAGGTCAGCTGACATAACTCCCGAATTAACAATTAATCAATAAGAATCATTTTTTAAGCCTTTAATTAATCAAATGTATCATAATGTAAGTCAAAATTAATAGTGCATAAATAATATACAAGCCCGATATCGGGGTGTCATAAGTCACGAGCATCTACTAAGGTCTGAATACAACAAGAGTCTAAGAATGTACTAAATACAGTCTAAGGAAGATAAGAGGGAGAAAAGCAGTGTTGTGAACATCAGAGCTACCTTGCTAACTCCGATGACTCTACCACTGAGCAATCAACACCCACTATCGGGTTCAGATATACCTGAATCTGCACACAAGGTGTAGGGAGTAATGTGAGTACTCCAACTCAGTAAGTAATAAAGGTAAATGAAAGCTGAGTAGTAAGAAAACACGTAAACCACGTCAAAATACTACAATAAAAGTAGGACATTTACAACACAGTACAAAAATCATTTATTTCAAAAATCATGCTCAATTTCAGTAAAAACCTTTTAAAACAACTTTCAATAGTTTCAAACGAGTGATAAGACAGTGAGTAAAATTGATAGAAAATGTAAACAGCCCCTCAGGCAAAACATGTATCACATACCGCCCCTCGGGCATATCATCAACAGAACTAGCCCCTCGGGCTACCTCACAATCACTCGTAATTAGCCCCTTGGACATGAATCAAGAACCGCCCCTCGGGCAACGATATGAATCAAACAACAGCATCTCGGGCTACATCACATCACTCACACTGGTACCCGCACTCACTGGGGTGTACAGACTCCGGGAGGGGCCCCTTACGGCCCAAGCGCAATAACAAGCCATCTCGTGGAATAATCAATATATCACTCACTCAGGGTACCCGCGCTCAGTGGGGGAGTACAGACTCCAGGAGGGGCCCCTTACGGCCCAAGCACAATATCAAGCCATCTCGTAGCATAATCAAATAGGCACTCGGCCTTATAACAAGCCACCTCATGGCGTAACAAATCAGGTCTTCAGCCTCATAGTCATGAATCAGTAACACACTGCTGCGGCGCAGAGTCCGATCCCATAATATCCTCACAACACAGGCCCTCGGCCTCACTCAGTCAAAAATCTCTCAAGCCACTCGGCAACAGTAAAACATGATGCTCAGCCCAAAATATCATTGAAAAAATCAAAAATGAAGTAAAAATGGTTGAGTTATGAAAATAGTAGAATACAGCATGACTAAGTACAAATATGAAGTCAAAACTGTGAGGAATAGTAGTAAACATCCCCTAAGGGGACAAAACAGTTGGCACGAGGCCCAAAATATGATAATACTTTCCAAATCAAATACACGACATAACAGTTGTACGGGATAGACTAAGTAACAATCTCCAATGGTGCACGACCCCATGCTCGTCATCTAGCGCGTGCGTCACCTCAAAGTAGCATAACGATGTGAAATTCGGTGTTTCATACCATCAGGACAAACATTTACAATCATTACTTACCTCGATCCGGTCCAAACTCTATCCCGCGAAGCCTTTGCCTCTCAACTTGGCCTCCGAATGCTCTAAATCTAGCCAAAAGTAGATTCATACCATCAAAATATGCTAAGGGAACAAACCCCACTCGAAAATAACCAATTTATATCAAAAATCCCGAAATTGGCCAAACCCGACCCCTCGGGCCCAAGTCTCGGAATCCAATAAAAATTACATCAATAGAATCCTTAACCTCCCACGAGTCCATACATACCAAGAACATCAAAATCGAACATCAAATGGCCCATCAAATCCCCAATTTACACTTTCCAATATCAAGCCCTAGTTTCCCAATTTTAGGCTTTAATTTCAACAAATTTCATGTTTAAACAAGTACGGATCATCATAGGATCGATTATTGAGTTCAAAAATCTTACCTCCAAGTGTTTCCCTTTAATTCTCTCTTCAATCCTTCTCAAAAAACTCCAAAATCGCTCAAAATGGTGAAAGATAGACCACGTTGCAAATGGCACAATGGACCTACTCCAACTTCTGTAACACTATTCCGACCCCTATATCAAAATCTCACCTATCAATCGGAAAATGCCAAAAATCCCATTTTCGCCAATTCAAGCCTAAGCCTTCCGTGGACCTCCAAAATACATTCCGATCACGCTCCTAAGTCCTAAATCACCTAACGGATCTAACCAAATCATAAAAATTCCAATCCAAGATCATATACTAACAAGTCAAAACTTGGTTAAACCTTTCAAATTTTAAGGTTCAAACTGAGAATTATTCTTCCAAATTCATTCTGATTACACTGAAAACCAAAACTGACAATTTACATAAGTCATAATACATCACAAGGGGCTAGTCATGCCCGAGAAATGGCGAGCAAAGTGCAAAAGCTCAAAACTACCGGTCGGGTCGTTACATATGTTAAAATTAAAATTTAGATATTCAATAAATATACGAAAAGTACTATAAGTTGCAATTTTTCTCATGTCAATATGATAAAAAATATATTTTAAAATTTTGGTCAGACTTCTCACAGTTTGACTCTCGATAAGTGAAATGTGTCATCTAAATTGAAATTGAGGTTTGGCGAAAGAAGGATGAAACGATGAACTCCAGCCTCCACGGCGGCTCCTTTCCCTCCAAAGTTGAATTCCCTCTTAAAAAATGAGTTATATGACTAGTTATAGGTGTAGGGTCGAAGTCTCAAGTCCAAAATCAACAAAAAAATAAAATTCTCTCGGACAGGAGCTGTCACGACCCAATTCTCCCTCTATAAGATGTCGTAACGGCACCTAATCTCTACGACTAGGTAAGTTTAACAATTGCAAAATAATCGAAAATAAAGATAGAATCACAACTAAATTGCAAAATATAATTATATAACTGATAAAATGTTTCTCGACATGTACAAGTAAGCCAACACTCGAGTATAAACAATATTACCAAACCCGGTAGTCACAAGTCACATGCTCTAAGAATCTGTCTGATTGTTTCTATACATTAGTAACTAGAAGAAATAAAGGAGGAACAACATAAAAGGGATAAAGGGGGACTTTGAGGTCTGCGGACGCTGGCAAATATACCTTGAAGTCTCTGTAGCAGCAGCAAGAACACTCAGCTAATAGCGGGGCTGGTAGGTGTAATGACCCGGCAGGTCGGTTTGAGTGTATTAGACCCGATCCCCTATTTACTGCTATCCCCTTATCTTTTTCAGCTTATGTGACTTGTCGGGAGGTTCTGTTTTTGGTTTCAGAGTGTTTTAGGACACAATCCCTAAAACAGAAGCTTAAGTCCTAGGATTTTGACTGTAGTTGGAACTATGTGAAGACAACTCCGGAATGGAGTTTCGTTAGTTCCGTAAGCTCTGCTGAGTGATTTTGGACTTAGGGGCATGTTCAGGTTGTGAATTGGAGGTATGTAGCTAAATTAGGCTTGAAATAGCGAAAGTTTAATTTTTGGGAAGCTTGACCGGGCGTGGACTTTTTGATATCGGGGTCGGATATTGATTTCGGAAGTTGGAGTAGATCCTTAATGTCAATTATGACTTGTGTGCAAAATTTAGGGTAAATCGGACGTGATTTGATAGGTTTCGGGGTCGGTTGTAGAAGATTAAAGTTTCAAAGTTCATTGAGACTGAATTGGAGGGTGATTCATATTTTTAGCATTTTTGGATGTGATTTGAAGGCTCGACTAAGTTTGTATGATGTTTTAGGACTTGTTGGTATGTTTGGTTGAGGTATGGGGGGCCTCGGGTGAATTTTGGATGCTTAACGGATCAAAATTGGATTTGTGTAAATTGCTGAAGCTTTCAAGCTTCTGGTGCTTTCACACCTATGGTGGGGAGACAACAGGTGCGGACATGCACGTGCGTGAGGTCAAGCGTAGAAGCGTATTTTGAATGAATGTTCAGGGGTCGCAGGTGCGACGAATATGCCGCATCTGCGAGCCCGCAGATGCGCTTAAGGACCCGCAGGCACGGAGAGTGAACTAGAACGGATGACCGCAAAAGCGGACAAAAGTCCGCAGTTGTGCACTCGCATATGCGGCCTTTTGATCGCAGAAGAGTACTAGAGGAATTAAATGAAGTCGACACCTGCGACGGGATTTCCGCAAGTGCAGTACCACTGGTGCGGCTAAATATTAATAGCTGCGAAGATCGCTGGGTAGAAAAGAGGGAATTCGAGGGTTTGATCTCATTTTACACTTTACAAAATTGAGAGCTCGGATTGGGGGGGATAATTTGGGGGATTTTTAGAGGAAGCTTTTGGGTAATGATTCTTAACTCATTTATGGTTATATTCTACTAATCTATAGTTGATTTAACCATTTAATTAAGGAATATGGTTGGGAAATTTGGGGAAAAGGTTGGATAGTTCTTCTACCAAGTTTTTGAGTTTTGATTCGGAATTTGATATTGGATTTGGATAATTTTAGTATGAGTGAACTCGAGAGAATGAGTGTTCATATTTTGTGACTTTTACCCGATTTCAAGACATGGGCCAGGGACGACTTTTTGGGGCAATTTTCTAATTTCTTGCTTAAGCCTTGATTTAGTTAATTAGATTAGTTTCTTATAGTTATATTTATAGTATATACTTGATTTTTGCTAGATTTGGACCATTTAGAGTCGGGAAATCATGGAAAAGGCCTTCTTACTGATTGATTGAGCTTGGTTCGAGGTAAGTGGCTTGCCTAACCTTTTGTGGGGGATATCCCCTTAGGATTATGTTAGCACTGTGTACGTGAGGTGATGAGTTCATACATGGGCTATTTATTGTAAAAGTTTATTTTTACTAAGTAGTAACCTGTTTTCATCTTAATTGAGTTATACCATTATGTGTAGTTATCATATTTAGTCTACTATCGCATGTCTACGTGCTTTAAATGCTTATTTGAACTTTGTGCAGCATGCCTAGTTGATTTCCTATTTTTCCATGATTTGTATCAGTCTTAACTATAGAATGCTTGCCGTTAATTGTTGTATTCATCAGTGTGAGTTGTGTGTTTACTTTTGGGACTACGAGGCGGTACCTCGGGAGATCTCCCTACAAATTCACCTTTGAGACTACGAGGTGGTACCTCATGATATCTCTCTACACATTTACTTTTGAAACTACGAGGTTGTACCTCGGGAGATCTCCTTGCATATTTACTTTTGGGACTATGAGACGGTATCTCGGGAGATCCCTAGCTATGTTATTCTTGTGTTTTGTACTGTCATTTTCCTGTGGTTTCCTCCTTGTTAAATTCTAGTCTCTTATTACTCTGCGATATTTTTCTGCCAATTTATTATGTATACCAGTAGGGCCTTGACCTGACCTCGTCACTACTCGACCTAGGTTAGGCTTGGCACTTACTGGGTACCATTGTGGTGTACTCATGCTACTCTTCTACACATGCTTTGTGTGCAGATCCAGGTACTTCTTATCAGCCACGTCATTAGTGAACAGTGAGAGTTTGGAGACTTTAAGGTATATCTGCCATGTCTGAGATCTAGGAGTTCCCCTCTATTCCCTTCTATTTCATTTACGTTTCCGTACTTTTTCTTAGACTCTGGTGTATGGAGATACTTAGTTCTTGTATAGCTTGTAACTTATGATGTTCCAGGTTTTGGGAATATTGTGTATACTCGAGTGTTGGTTATTGTACATGCCGAGAGGAATTTTTATCAGTTATTTAATTATCTATTGCAGTTATTTGTTAAGGTTTTGCTTTTATTTTTGTTATTCCGCAAAATGTTAGGCTTACCTGTCGTAGAGACTAGGTGCCATCACAACATCTTACGGAGGGAGAATTGGGTCGTGATAAGTTGGTATCAGAGTCACAAGTAGGTTTAATAGAGTCTCGCGGATCAGTACGGCGACGTATGTACTTATCTTTGGGAGGCTACGGAACTATTAGGAAAATATTACTTCTTTTGAATTCATTGTCGTGCGAAATTGTTGACTTCGAAATTTTAAACTTCTATCTTCTATTCTCTCACAGATGGTGAGGACACGTACAACCAAATCAGATGACCAGGCACTCGCGCCCTTACGATAGCCACGAGAGTCCAGGGCCAGGGTAGAGGCTGAGGACGTCCACGTGGTGCAGAAGCAACCGTACGAGCTGCTACAGAGGAGTCACCAGTAGCTAGAGTCGGAGTGCAGGCACCTGAGACGCCTGTTACTACACCAGCTCTTCAAGAGATCTTTGCACAATTCCTGAGCATGTTTGGTACTCTAGCTCAGGCAGGGTTGATTCCCCTTGCTCCTTCTATATCTCAGGTCGGGGGAGGAGTACATACTCCCGTCGTTCGCACCCTAGAGCAGCGGGTTCAGGTTGATCAGATTCTAGAGGTTATACCAGTACATTCGGTATCCCCAGTTAGGCCTGAGGGTAGGGCAGTAGTTTTTAAAGAGGGGCAGCATAGGCTCGAGAGGTATAAGAAGTACCACTCTCCTACTTTTAGTGGCTTGGCGTCAAAGGATTCCCAAGGTTTTCTTGAGGAGTGTCATCGTATCCTCCGTACTATAGGTGTAGCAGAGTCGAGTGGGGTTTCTTTCACTATGTTCCAGCTTAGAGGAGCAGCCTATCAGTGGTGGTGTGCTTACGAGTTGGATAGTCCAGCTGAGGAAGCTTCACTTACATTGACTTAGTTCTCAAATATGTTTTTGGGAGAGTATGTTCCCTAGAGCCTCATGGATGCTTATGGCGCAGAGTTTGAGAAGTTGTGCCAGGATGCTATGATCGTGTCAGAGTATGCGGTTCATTTTATTGATTTGGCTAGCCATGCACCAGACTTGGTTGCTACAGTTCAAGAAAGGGTTCGTCGGTTTATCGAGGGGCTCCATCCCAGCATCAGGATTAGCATGGCTTGAAAGTTGGAGATGGATATCTCGTACCAGCAGGTTGTGAGTATTGCTAGGAGAGTGGAGGGAATCCTTGCTTGGGAGAGAGAGGAGAGGAAGGCTAAAGGGGCTCGAGAGTCTGCCTCTTATACTAGTTCTCATGCCCCAGTTGCAGTTCGCCATGGTAGAGGCTATGTGAGTTGCCCTATTCATTCAGCACTTCCAGCCGCCAGTGGTATTTTGGCTACTCCTAGATCCCATGAGCCTTATTATGCATTTCCAGTATTTAGTGTACCTCCTATATGGGGTGCTTTTAGTGGTTAGTCCAATAGACCTGGCCCGAGCCAGCCATAGTAGTCACACCCTTTGAGAGCTTATTTTGAGTGTGGCGACATTTGCCATATGGTGAGGATTTCCCCAGACATAGGAGGAGTGCACCTCCACTGACTTCTCAAGCATCGCGTGCTCTACCGGGTCCTCAGGCGATAATTACAGCACCAGCTACCACTCCACCTGCTCAGCCAGCTCGAGGTCAAGGTCGGGGAGGTAGAGGTCTCCCTAGAGGGGGAGGACAGACCAGATATTATGCTCTTCCTACTCGTACAAAGGCAGTTTCTTCTGACTCTATCATTACAAGTATTGTTCCGGTCTGTCATAGAGATGCGTCAGTTTTATTTGATCAAGGCTCCACTTATTCCTGTGTCCTCTAATTTTCCTCCGTATTTGGGTGTATACTACGATTCTATGAGTTCACCTATTTATGTGTCTACACTTGTGGGAGATTCTACTGTTATTGACCATGTGTATCGGTCGTGTTTGGTTGTTCTTAGTGATTTTGAGACCAGAGTCGATTTATTATTGCTCAATATGGTAGATTTTGATATTATCTTGGGCATGGACTGGTTATCTCCCCCATTATGCTATTCTTGATTGTCATGCCAAGATTGTGACTTTGGCTATGCCAGGCTTACCACGATTAGAGTGGAGAGGTACCTTAGATTATAATCCCAACAGAGTTATTTCATTTCTTAAAGATCAATGAATGCTTGAAAAGTGGTGTGATGCATATCTAGCATATGTGAGAGAAGTCAGTATTGTACCCCTACAGTTGAGTTAGTTCCAGTAGTGAGGGATTATCCCAATATAATTCTAGTTGATATTCCGGGCATGCCGCCCGACAGAGATATCGACTTTGGTAATATTTTTTTGCAGGGCACTCAACCCATCTCTATTCCTCCATATTGTATGGCTCCTCCTGAGTTGAAGGAGTTGAAGGAACAATTATAGTAATTGCTTCAAAAGGGCTTCTTTAGGCCCAGTGTGTCACCTTGGGGTGCTCCGATCTTGTTTGTGAAGAAAAAGGATGGTTCTATGCGTATGTGCATTGATTATCGCCAGTTAAACAAAGTGACAGTGAAGAACAAGTATCTGTTGCCTCGTATTAATGACCTATTTGATCAATTACAGGGTTCCAGATTGTTTTTCAAGATTGACTTGTGTTCTGGTTTTTATTAGTTGAAGATTCGGGAGCCAGATATCCTGAAGACTGCTTTCAGGACTCGATATGGTCATTACGAGTTCCTTGTGAGGTCATTTGTGCTGACTAATGCCCCAGCCATATTTATGCATTTGATGCACAGTGTATTTCGACCCTATCTTGACTCATTCATCAATGTGTTTATTGACGACATTCTAGTGTACTCTCGGAGTCGGCAGGATCATGAGCAGCACTTGAGGACTGTGCTTCAGACCTTAAGAGAAAAGAAATTATATGCAAAATTCTCAAAGTGTGAGTTCTAGTTAGACTCGATGGCATTTTGGGTCACGTAGTGTCGAGTGAAGGGATTAAGGTGGATCCGAAGAAGGATGAAGTAGTGCAGAGTTGGCCCATACCGTCCTCAGCTACGGAGATCCGGAGTTTCTTTGGTTTGGCAGGGTATTATCGTCAATTTGTTGAGGGTTTCTCATCTATTGCAGCATCTATGACTAGGCTGACCTAGAAGGGTGCTCTTTTTCGGTGGACAAAGAAGTGTGAGGAGAGCTTTCAAAGACTCAAGACAACTTTGACTATAGCCCTAGTATTGGTATTGCCTAGAGGTTCGGGGTCTTATACTATTTATTGTGATACATCATAGATTGGTCTCGGTACGGTATTGATGCAAGACCGTAGGGTGATTGCCTAATCGTCCAGACAGCTGAAGGTGCATGAAATGAACTATCCTGTTCACGACCTTGAGTTAGCAAATATTGTTCATGCCTTGAAGATTTGGCGGCACTATTTGTACGGTGTCCCTTGTGAGATCTACACTGATCACCGGAGTTTGCAGCATTTGTTCAAGCAGAAGGATCTTAACTTGCATCAACGTAGGTGATTAGAGCTACTTAAGGATTATGATATCACTATTCTATACTATTTTGGGAAGGCCAATATGGTGGTCGATGCCTTGAGTCGCAGGGCGGGGAGTTTGGGGAGCGTAGCATATCTACTAGTAGTAGAGAGGCCATTGGCATTGGATGTTCAGGCCTTAGCCAACCAGTTTGTTAGATTGGATATTTCTTAGCCGAGTCGAGTTTTGCCTTCTGTGGTCTCCTAGTCTTCTCTTTATGATCGTATCAGGGAGTGTCAATATGATGAACCCCGTCTACTTGTCCTTAAGGACACATTTCTGCACGGTGATACTAAGGAGGTCACTATTGGTGATGATGGTGCGTTGAGGATGTAGGGCAGGCTTTGTGTTCCCAATGTAGACGGATTGCGTGAGTTAATTCTTCAGGAGGCTCACAATTTCGGTACTCCATTCATCCGGGTGCCGCTAAGATGTATCAGGACTTGAGGTAGAATTATCAGTGGAGGGGGATAAAGAAAGACATAGTGGAATATGTAGCTTGGTGTCTAAATTGCCAGCAGGTGAAGTATGAGCATCAGCGGCCGGGTGATTTCTTTAGAAGTTAGAGACTCTGGAGGGTAAATGGGAGCGGATCATTATGGGTTTTGTAGTTAGGCTTCCACGGACTCAGCGGAAGTTTGATGCAGTTTGGATGATTGTGGATAGGTTGACCAAGTCAGCTCATTTCATTCCTCTGATGACTACTTATTCTATCGAGCAACTGGCTCAAGTGTATATCCACGAGATTGTCAGGCTTCATGGTGTGCCAATATCTATTATCTCTGACCAAAATATGCAGTATACATCACGGTTCTTGAGGGTCGTACAACATGAGTTAAGTACTCGAGTTGAGTTGAGCACAACATTTCACCCTCAGACAGATGGATAGTCCGAGCGCACTATTCAGATACTAGAGGACATTCTCCGTGCGTGTGTGATAGAGTTTGGAGGTTCTTGGGAATAGTTCTTGCCACTTGCGGAGTTTGCCTACAACAACTATTATCAGTCGAGCATTTAGATGGCACCATATGAGGCTTTTTATGGTAGGCGATGTCGGTCTCTATTGGGTTGGTTCGATCCGAACGAGGCTCGATTATTGGGTACATACTTGGTTTAGGATGCTTTGGAGAAGGTAAAAGTGATTCAGGATCATCTTCGCACAGCCCAGTCCAGATAGAAGAGTTATGCGGATCGGCAGGTTCGTGATGTTGCATTCATGGTGGGAGAGCGGGACTTGCTATGGAAAACTCCCATGAAGGGCGTTATGAGGTTCAGAAATAAGGGAAAGCTGACCCCAAGGTTAATTGTCCCATTCGAAGTGTTGCGGCGAGTTGGGGAGGTTGCTTATGAGCTTGCCTTACCTCCCAGTCTAGCAGGAGTTCATCCGGTATTCCATGTTTCTATGCTCTGGAAGTATCATGGCGATCTGTCTCATGTGTTTGATTTCATGTCAGTTCAGTTGCACAAGGATCTATCTTATGTTGAGGAGCCGTTGGCTATTTTGGACAAGCAGGTTCTAAAGCTGAGATCAAAGAACATTGCTTTAGTAGAGGGGTCAGTCGGTCGAGGGGGCAACTTGGGAGACCGAGCATGATATGCGCATCCGTTATGCTCATCTTTTCACCACTTCAGGCATGTTTCTATGCTCGTTCGAGGACGAATGACTATTTTAAGAGGAAAAGGATGTAACGACCCGTCCGACCATTTTGAGTGTATTAGCCCCGATCCGCTATTTACTGCTTTCCCCGTATCTTTTCTGCTTATGTGACTTGCCAAGAGGTTCTATTTTGGTTTCGGAGTGTTTTAGAACACTTAGTCCCTAAAACGGAAGCTTAATTCCTATGATATTAATTGTAGTTGGAACTGTGTGAAGACGACTCCAGAATGGAGTTTCATCGTTTCCGTTAGTTATGTTGGGTGATTTTGGACTTAGGGGCATATATGGGTTGTGAATTGGAGGTTTGTAGCTAAATTAGCCTTGAAATAGCAAAAGTTGAATATTTGGGAAGCTTAACCGGGAGTGGACTTTTTGATATCGGACTCAGATTCTGATTATGGAAGTTGTAGTAGGTCCTTAATGTCAATTATGACCTGTGTGCAAATTTTAGGGTCAATCGGACGTGATTTGATAGGTTTCGACATCGATTGTAGAAGTTTGAAGTTTCAAAGTTCATTGAGTTTGAATTAGAGGGTGATTCATGTTTTTAGCATTGTTTGATGTGATTTGAAGGCTCAACGAAGTTCATATGATATTTTAGGACTTGTTGGTATGTTTGGTTGAGGTCCTAGGGGCCTCGTGTGAGCTTCGGATGATTAACGGATCAAAATTGGACTTGTGTAAATTACTGAAGCTTTCAAGCTTCTAGTGTTTTAGC
Organism: Nicotiana tabacum; assembly: GCF_000715075.1. Taxonomy (NCBI): domain Eukaryota; kingdom Viridiplantae; phylum Streptophyta; class Magnoliopsida; order Solanales; family Solanaceae; genus Nicotiana; species Nicotiana tabacum. The sequence continues at coordinate 93,300,870 of NC_134080.1, read as the reverse complement.
ACCTACGGTGGGGAGACCGCAGGTGCGGGCATGCATGTGCATGGGGTCAAGCATAGAAGCTGATTTTGAATTAGTGGCTAGGGTTCGCAGGTGCTAGGGAAATGCCGGGGAGCCCGCAGATGCGCTTAAGGACCCCGCAGGCGCGGAAAGTGAACTGGAAGGGAAGACCGCAGAAGCGGACAAAAGTCTGCAGGCGCACACTTGTAGGTGCGGCCTTTGGATTGCAGAAGCAGACCAGAGGAGTTAAGTAAATTCTGCACCTGCGATGGAATTTTCGCAGGTGCGAAACCACTGATGCGGCTAAATGTCCGCAGATGCGAATATCGCTGGGCAGAAAAGAGGGGATTCGAGGGTTTGATCTCATTCTACACTTTAGGACTTTGAGAGCTCAGATTTGGGCGACAATTTGGCATGCTGGAATAACTCATTTAAGATAAAAACAGGATACCATTCAGTAAAAACCAGATTTTACAATAATTAGCCCATGTATGCACTCGTCACCTCGCATACACGGCGCACACATATCACAGAAGTATCACAACATTACCAAATCCTAAGGGATTTCCCCCACAAAAAGTTAGACTAGCCAATTACCTCGAACCAAGCTCAATCAATCAATAAGAATGCCTTTTCCAAGATTTTCCGACTCCGAATGGCCCAAATCTAGCCAAAAGTAATTACGTACCATAAATATAACTATACAAAACTAATCTAATTAATGGCATCAAGACTTTAGCAAGAAATTAGAAACTCTCCCAAAAATGTCGACCCATACCCACGTCTCATAATCGGGTAAAAGTCACAAAATACGAACACACATTCAACCACGAGTTCACTCGTACCAAAATTACTCCAATTCGATAACAAAATCTCAATCAAAACCAAAAAATTCGGTTGAAGAACTTTCCAACTTTTTCCCAATTTTCTAAGCCCAAATCCTTAATAAAATGATGAATAGATTAGTGGAATATAACCAAAAATGAGTTAAGAATTGTTACCCAATAGCTTCCTCTGAAAATCCTTTAAATTATCACCCAAATTCGAGCTCTCAAAATCCCAGAGTCAAAATGAGATCAAACCCTTGTAATTTCCCCTTTTCTGCCCAGTGATCTCACTTCTGCGAGGGATCCACCGCATCTGCGGTTCCACACCTGGGGAAAAACCCTCGCAGGTGAGGACTTCACTTAAGTCCTCAAAGTTCGCTTCTGCGAACAAGGGCCGCTTCTGTGCGCCAGCTTCTGTGCTCCTTTATCCGCTCCTTCGAGTCCACTTCTAAGAGACTGACCATTTCTGTAGCCCCAGCAGGGTAGGCCTATAATCACTTCTGCGGCTCGATGGTCGCTTCTGCGGTGCCGCACCAGCGGCCAAATTTACGAAAGTGCGATTACACCAAAAGCAGCAAACTTCAGCTAATCCAACACAACTCCAAATGATCCGTTAACCACCCAAAATAAACCCGAGTTCTCTAGGACCTCAACCAAACATACCGACAAGTCCTAAAACACCCTACGAACTTAGTTAAGCCTTCAAATCACATCAAACAATGCTAAAAACACGAATCACACTCCAATTCAAACTTAATTGATAGCTTATATGAGTCCACCAAACTATAGAGTACCTGGTCCCGTACGAGACTGATACGTAGAATGCTGTAAAGGCTGATAGTAAAGAAGGAAAGAGATTTTTCTACGTGGAAAAATCCCACACAAGGGGATCAAAAAACCACGACCTACTCTTGTAGGCTTATAACTCAACTAACTTGTAATGTACCTATTACAAGCCACTTTGCAATCTCCCTATTGCAAAGACTTTAAACTAACTTGTGATACAACCACCACAAGCCACTCTCTAACTCTCCTAGTTACAGAGGATTTGACTTATGACTATTTCTAGCAACAACATAAACTCTAAAGTTTACAAATTTTGTTTGTTCCTAAAACAACGCTTCTAAGAAAGCAAACTAGGAATTACAATGTAGAACAATTAACAAGATTACAACTCAACTATGGATATACATAAGACTTCATTTAGAAACTGATCCTTAGTGGAGTTGTCTTCTCGTTCTTGACACACCAGTGATTTCAATGCCGGATCAATGCTACTTCTTCTTGAGAGAAAATCACTGAATGCACAAATCCTGGTGTGTCTTGCACCAGGTTGTTTTATCACAAAAGATATCACAATAGGTAATGATGTCAACTCGTGATGTACTTTTTCCTAGAGAGAAGTGATTGTTGCACTGTCTGCACAGCCACTACTGGGCAGTTGCGTTCCAGCTAGATAGTGGACTTTGTACTTCTGTTAGAACACACCAACGGACCAGGTCCTCATTGTGTTCTGCTTCTGTAACAGTTACCAGATGGTCACTTTCTTCTGTCACATTCCAGCTGTGTACTTGACCTGTACTTTTGTTAGAGAACCTATAGGGAACAGGTCCCTGTTGTGTTCCTCTTTATATTGATTGCGTACAGTCACTGACTTCTTTGTGCTAGAGAACCCTAAGAGACCGGGGCATCAGGTCCCTGTGATGTTCATCTCTGTGATCGTTTAGTTCCTTCCTGTTGCTGACTTGTTCATATGAGATGTATAACATGTACGACAAGGTTCTCTATCTGGTTCTTCGTAACAAGTTTGTTAGATCATCAAAACATAATATAAGGCTAAGACATTGAAAACCCATCAATTTCCCCTTTTTTGATGATGATAAACTTAAGGATGGAAATCATTTGTTTAGATCAGGATTAACATTTAATTAACAAGATGAGTCAGCAGTTCCCCCTTAATCTTAGATCTCCCTCCTTTGATCATCACAGACATTAACCATCACAGGCATAGCATAGGCATAGCGTAGTTCCCCCTTAATCTTCTCAGCCCTATACCCATCTATATATATTATCTTTCCCCCTTTTGGAATTATTAAAAAGACCAACTAGTATGACAAAGAGCACACGCAGGTAATAAGCATAAAGAAGTCTAACACAACTAGCTCATGCCACATATGTGCACACAATCATAATAGAAAAGTGAAACCAGAGGAACACAGTGGTGTACATGCAAGAAAAAGGGGAGCTATTTCATTAATGTTTACATTGCACTGAGCAAGTCAGGAGCAGTAATGGTTAAGTTCAACATGCCATCACAAAACAAAAACAAGTAAACACAAGTAAAATAGCAGCCACAGGAAGTTGGAGCAAAAATAGCTAGATAATAGGGAGAATCCTAGGGAGCACTAAGGGAAGGAGGCTTGGAGGAAGAGACAATAATGGTTTTGAGAACCAGGTCTAGTCTAGCATTTGTGGCCAATTTTTCTTCAAGTAGTTGAGACCTAAGTATCTCATTTTCCTTTCTTAGTTTGGCAACATCCTCATGTACAAAATCAGGTCCCTTAGCTGCTTGGCTAAGCTGCGTTTCTAGAATGGCATTTCGAGCCCCCAGCCTTCGTATTTCCTCAGAGGCTACATTTTGGGCGTTTAGCAGCTGAGAAATGGTCGAGATGCTTCCACCAAATTTTTCTATACATTCACATTCTTCTAGAGTGGTCTTAGAAAATGTTTTCTTGCGTGTGCCCACTCTAGGATTTCCCAAGGGAACCTTATATAATCTGAATACTTGAGTGAGGAGAAAGCCATAAGGTAACCCATGATTTCCACCCTTAAAATTTTCCACCTTATGCATGTGATCTATCATGATTGCTGGCAGGTTGATTGGTACAAACTCATCAAGTACTTCCATCAGGACCAAATCTGACTTTGTGGCAATGGAACATCTCTTAGAGCGGGGTAGGAGTACTTTATTGATCAGTTCAAAGAGAAGTTGGTACTCAGGAAGCAACACCTTCTTATGGACCTGTTCCCCCTGTTGAATGGCTTGCTCTTTCATGATGGCTCTCCAAAAGTTTATTCTACAAATATCCTTAACTGAGGACACACCTTCACACAGAATTCTGAGAATCTTTCCCAATGTTGAAGTGTCGAGTACAATGTCCACTCCATTTACAAGCGCACAGATGTGGTCCCCCTCAACTATGAAAAGAGATGCATATAAGGTTTGTACTTCATCCTCGTACACCAGAGGCATGCTCCCTTCAAACAAGTGTTCCCATTGTTTAAGTTCCACAATCTTCAGAATTTGTCTCATGCCTGCCATCTCCGAGATTGCTGGATCAAAAGTACGTCCCTACAACACTTTTTGAGTTCTTAATTTCTGCTGCTACAGAACACCATCACAGGTCATGGACCTTGTTGAACCAGGTTCCTTTACAGTAGTTTCCCCTTTTTATTTGGTAGACCCTTCATCAAACTTTCTTTTCCAACTTGTCATCACCATAGTATTATTTTCAGACACTGTTAGCTTAGTTTGACTCCGTTTAGACTTGTTGTTGTTCTTCATGAATGACCCTTCCAGTTCCTCAACAATTCCCTCAACTGTCATGGATATTTTGTACCAAGGAACCAGGTTCCCTGGAAGCATCCATGTCTATCCGATTTACTGACACACTCTTGATGAAATCCTTTGGATTTATTTTCCTCTTTTTCCTTGTCTTGACACTCCTCTTACTTTTCTGCAGTGAAGATTCAAGGCTTTCTTCCTGCAGTGACCTAGTGATGGGAGACTTGGAGGAATACTCTAACAGTTTGGAGTGAATAGGAGGTTTAGAAGTGAGTTTGCATGAAAGAGAATCAGGTTCATCAGAAGGCTTTTCTGAGGATATCTCATGAGCTAATGACTCAAGGAGTGTTATGGTTCTTACATCTTCTAGGAATGGAATTTCTTCCCCCTGGTATTCAGACGAGAGATATTCTCCTTCATTCATCAATCTCTCAGCAGCTATAGCCATGATGCTATGAGCTGCTTCCTTTTCTGGTGACTCCTTGAGAGTCGCTGAGTCCAACATGGAAGAGTTCAGATACTAATTAGGATCATCCTCAGGGGCTTCTGACATTTGAGGAGTAAAACTTCCTGTATGGTCTTTGATGAGATCGTAGGATAGACTAGTCATAGGATTCCCAAAATAATGGTAGACAAGATTTATCAAAAATGGGAAAACTGTAGGAGTAGAGGAGGAATCAACAGTAGATAAGGTGGTAGAAGACGTGAAACAGTGGTGTTCAGGGAATGGTTTCAGAGGTGATAGTGAAGTGGGAGTTAATGGTGGAAGAATGAGGTGATTTTTAAATCGCCATTAAATGAAAGCTTGGTAGACGAGCAAAGAGAGAAAGAGAAAGATGAGAAGAGGATCCTATCTCTACAAAGGGGATGCAAGTTCATGACATGCCGTAAGAGAGAAAGAAAGTTTTATTGGAGGAAGGGCTAATGATAAGTGAAGAGCAAAACAGGTTCTGAATAATTCTGAAATCGGCGGAAGGTTTGTGGGGAAGTGTTACCGTGCAGAGAGGACGAAAGGATGTGATGGACAAGACATGACACTCAGACGTTTGAACTATCAGATGATGTGGCAGATGAATTAGTTTTGTAAAAATTTTGTTTGGTGAGGACATGTAGAATTTAAGCACATTACTACTAACCTGAGGTGCAGGAACCTGATGCCAGAACAAATTTTGAATAAGTTTTTAGTAGCTCCTCTCTCTTCACCTTTCACACCTGTGCCATTAGCTTCTATAATCGACATGTGCGTTTACCTACAACGGTATTGATGTGAGCTAGGCTTGGTCAGAAAACACTTTAGTTTTTTTTACCTGGTGCTGTCTTACATAGCCAACTGATGGAGGATCAGGTTCTTCATTTGGCCCTTGCAACTCCATATTCACTTTTGATTGATCCAAAGTTCTCTACTCGAGGCTTTGATGCAGATGTCTGGAATTTTGTCTTCTGTTTCTTCAATATGCTTGATCTTCTTCCCCTTTTTTGATTTGAAGACCTTCTTCAGTTGTTGATGAAGCCATTTGAGTTCTGCTTCATTGTTTCCCAAGGGATGAGGCATGCATCATGACAAGAGAGCCGTTCCAAAAGTGTTTTCCTTTTCCATAGAAACACCTGCATAGATAACATTTTCATACCCCAACAGGATTAACAAAACTGTCACCTGAGGGGTAACACATGACCAGGTCCTGAGTTCCTCTAAGGTATTTCAACTCCTTTGTGGACACCCTACAAGTAGGATTCCTACGAACTTGCACTTTGTATTCTATTAAGGAGCAAAGAGAGAAAGAAAACATGTTTATCTAACTCTCAGAATAAAAGAATAATTGACTTTGATCAAAGAGGGAAATGTGGAGATTAATTTAATTTCCCACACTTTGTGTTCTGCTACTCGTGTCATTCCATGAGCTGCATCCTTGCTCCTCTCTCAGCTTCAGTGGTAAGAAGTGACGTACTAGGTTCTTTGTGAGACATGGAGAATGATGTTGCATTGCATTTTGCCAGTCCCCTTCATCTTACTTATTTTGTCATTGTTTCTTTCTTGGCAAGAGGAAGTGTCTTGTTGTAGACCCCATGAGCACCCCCTATCATTCAGTGTGCCCTTTGTTGGAGACATTCCGGCCTTGTTTTGTGGATTGTATTCCAGAGGAATTCCTTTGCTCATCCCTTTTCATTGAGCTTCCCTGGCTAATCCTTCGTGTTGTCGAGGACATGGTATTCTTGTCTGTTCAGTTCTTTCTTTCAGCAATATCACTCTACTGTGAAGTCCTTAATTGTTGGGAAATTATGCTTTGATCCCTTCTCCCCCTTCCTTCTTCCTTTCATGAAGTCATGTCTGGGGACACTTGAGCTGATGAACTATGGGCCAGGTCCTACTAAGTTAATTTATTCAGTACCAATCCTTCATGCCAAGGTTACGAGTTTACTCATCTTATACCACCAGCTTGTGAGAATTCACATTTAGTTGGAGTGGATGTTCTTGTTTCCTTTGTCAGCTGAGACCACTTGGCGAGTATCAGATTGGTGACTGCACTTTTTAGGCCATTCACATAGCAAACATTCCCACTTGAGTGCCAAAAGAACTTATCTACCTTTTCATTCACTTGAGAATGTACCCTTTACTTCCTTCTTAAGGATACATTCCCTTCCTACAGGGTTGTCAGTGAGAAGAGATTCATGTTGTTTTTAGTTGCATGCTTTACGTATCCATTGTCCATGATCCATAGCAACCCGCTTCCTCTCACTGTTCCCTGCTCATGCAAATCAAGGGTTAGATTTAGGAACCCAAACTAGTTTGGGTCCCTTGTTACTATAAAAAGGATGAATGAGGGCATTCCTAGTCCACGCAGGCAGCATACGCTTTTTGTAAGTGGTACCTGGTCCTTTGCTAGTAGTCACTCTCTTAGTAAATGCTTTGTTCTTCTGAGTAGACTGAACCCTGGCCTGACAATTTTCTTTAAAATGCCCATTCTTTCCACAGTGGGTACATAGCCAGTTATCAGGTATAGTGACATACTTGCTGTGTGGGTTGTAGGGAGTTTTCTCCCTTTGGAACCCGATGCCCTGCTTGTTCCCACTATTGTTGAGATACACGGCAGTGACTGCATCTGAGGGCCAGGTCCATTTCAAGGATTTTTCAAGATCATTTCTTACTTTTTCCAACTCAGCTTGGAGTTGCTGATTTCTCTCGAGTTCATTGCAAAGACTGGTTTTTATAGTAGTTAACACCTTTTAGAGCAAGATGTGCGACTCACTGGCTACTTTCTTCCCTTTACCAAGAGTTACATTCCTATGTTCTTTATTGAGTCCCTCAATGGTTTCCTCTAGATCAGTGCATATTACTAGAAGGTCATCTCTTTCCTCCTCAGTGGAGGCAATATTTTCTTCTAAGGAATGTTTCTCATTGCTAAGACCTTCTATTATTTCTTTTAGATCAACAACTACTACCATCAGATTGTTTCCCTCATTCTCCACATTGGTTATTTTTTTATTTAGGGCATCCTTATCTAGTTCAAGATTAGTTATGGTTTCATTTAAGTCTACTACACAGACCACTAAATCATCTCTAAATTGTTCGGCCTCTCCTAGTTCTTCAGTCAAGATCTCCTTATCATTTAAAAGACTATAATAAGCGTCAATTAGGATATTTGATAAAGACCTTAGTTTCTTAGAGGAATAGGATTTTAGATTTATCTGAACATCCCTAAAGTTTACCTCATCGTCTTCATGTTCTTCATCATCATCATTTGACTGAGCCATCAGCGCGAATAGTGAATCGTACTTCATTGCTTCAGTTTCCACTGCCATTATGGAACTATTTTCTGCATCTGATTCCCTTTTGGATTCACTTGAGGAGTCTCCCCAGGCAGCAAGAGCCTGCTTAACGATATTGTCTGCGGCACTTTTTCGATTGAATCTTTTCTCTGGAACCAGATTCCTTCTTCCAGCTTTGTCAGGATTTTGCTTATACTACTCCTGTTTCGCGAGAGGGCAATCTTTGATGAAATACCCTGGCTTTCCACATCCGTGACAGAGATCGTTGTTCCTTGTTGTGCTTGAACTGCCCCACTTTGGTATGCCACCATTTCTTCGAACCATTTTTTGAAATCTCTTAGTAAGATAGGCCATGTCACTCTCTTCATCACTTAAATCACTCCTTTCAGCCTTAAGCACCAGGTTCTTTTCCTTCTTAGGCTCTCTTCTTTTACTGTCTTTCTTTCTTTTCATCTCGTATGTTTTCAAATTACCAATCAACTCATCCATGGTCAGAGTCTATAAATCTTTAGCTTCTGTGATAGCATTTACCTTACTTTCCCAAGACTCAGGTAGAACACTAAGAATTTTCCTTACAAGCTTGTTTCTGGGAATGACGTCTCCAAGTGAGTGAAGCTCATTTATGATGGAGGTGAATCTGGTGTGCATATCTTGTATGGACTTATCATCATTCATCCGGAAGAGCTCGTATTCAGTGGTGAGCATGTCGATCTTGGATTGTTTGACTTGAGTGGTTCCTTCGTGTGCAGTTTGTAAGGCTTCCCATATCTCCTTGGCAGAATCACAAGCTGATACTCTATTGTACTCATCAGGTCCTATGCCACACATCAAGATTTTTTTGGCACGATAGTTCTTTTCTACAGCTTTCTATCAGTGTCGTTGTACTCTCTTCTCCCTTTGGGCACCAATGGTCCTCTTTCTTAAAGTTTCTTCATGGGAACATGTGGACCATCAAAAATGATGTCACACAGTTCTGAATCTTCAGCCATTATGAAATCAAGCATTCGAGACTTCCACCAGCCGCAGTATTGACTATTGAATCTGGGAGGTCTATAGGTTGATTGTCCTTCTTCAAAGTTTGGTGGAGCAGCCATTTAGGATCCTTCCTAGGTGTTAGCCTGATAGGAGGAACCTGCTCTAACGACAATTGATAGCTTATATGAGTCCACCAAACTATAGAGTACTTGGTCCCGTATGAGACTGATACGTAGAATGCTGTAAAGGTTGAAAGTAAAGAAGGCAAGAGATTTTTCTACGTGGAAATATCCCACACAAGGGGATCAAAAAACCAAGACCTACTCGTGTAGGCTTTTTATTCAACTAACTTGTAATCTACCTATTACAAGCCACTTTGCAATCTCCCTATTGCAGAGACTTTAAACTAACTTGTGATACAACTACCACAAGCCACTCTCTAACTCTCTTAGTTACAGAGGATTTGACTTATGACTATTTCTAGTCACAACATAAACTCTAAAGTTTACGAATTTTGTTTGTTCCTAAAATAGCGCTTCTAAGAAAGCAAACTAGGAATTACAATGTAGAACAATTAACAAGATTACAACTCAACTATGAATATACATAAGACTTCGTTTAGAAACTGATCCTTAGTGGAATTGTCTTCTTGTTCTTGACACACCAGTGATTTCAATGCCGGATCGATGCTTCTTCTTCTTGAGAGAATATCACTAAATGTACAAATCCTGGTGTGTCTTGCACCAGGTTGTTTTATCACAAAAGATATCACAATAGGTAGTGATGTCAACTCGTGGTGTACTTTTTCCCGGAGAGAAGTGACCGTTGTACTATCTGAACAGCCACTATTGGGCAGTTGCGTTCCAGCTGGATACTAAACTTTGTACTTCTATCAGAACACACCAATGGACCAGGTCCTCGTTGTGTTTCGCTTCTGTAACAGTTACCAGATGGTCACCTTCTTCTGTCACATTCCAACTGTGTACTTGACCTGTACTTCTGTTAGAGAACCTACAGGGAGCAGGTCCCTGTTGTGTTCCTCTTTATATTGATTTCGTGCAGTCACTGACTTCTTTGTGCCGGAGAACCCTAAGAGACCGGGGTAGCAGGTCCCTGTGATGTTCCTCTCTGTGATCGTTTAGTTCCTTCCTGTTGCTGACTTGTTCATATGAGATGTATAACCTGTGCGACAAGGTTCTCTATCTGGTTCTTCATAACAAGTTTGTTAGATCATCAAAACATAATAAGTATAAGGCTAAGACATTAAAAACCCATCATTAATGAACTTTGAAACTTCAAACTTCTACAACTGATGCCGAAACCTATCAAATCACATCCGATTGACCTCAAATTATGCACACAAGTCATAATTGACATTACGGACCTACTCCAACTTACGGAATCGGAATCCAACCCTGATATCGAAAAGTCCACTCCCGGTCAAGCTTCCCAAAAATTCAACTTTCGCCATTTCAAGCCTAATTCAACTACATACCTCCAATTTGCAATCTAGACACGCTCCTAAGTCCAAAATCACCCAATGGAGCTAACATAACTGAGAAACTCCATTCCAGGGTCGTCTTCACACAGTTCCAACTATGGTCAAAATCCTAGGACTTAAGCTTCTGTTTTAGGGACTAAGTGTCTCAAATCACTCCAACACCAAAAACAAAACCTCCCGGAAAATCAGATAAGCAATAAATGATACGGGGAAAGAAGTAAATACGGGATCGGGGTAAATACTCTTAAAACAACCGGCAGGGTTGTTACATCCTACCCCTCTTAAAACAATCATTTGTCCTCGAACGAGCATAGAGACATACCTAAAGCAGTGAAAAGATGAGGATAATGGTTGTGCATATCATGATCGGTCTCCTAAGTTGCCTCCTCGACCGGCTGACCCCTCTACTAAACCTTCACTGAAGCAATGTTCTTTGACCTCAACTTTCAAGCCTACGTGTCCAAAATAGCCATCAGCTCCTCAACATAAGATAGATCTTTGTCCAACTGGAATAAGCTGAAATCCAACACATGAGACGGATCGACGTGATACTTTCGGAGCATAAAAACATGGAATACTGGATGAACTCTTACTAAACTAGGAGGCAAGGGAAGCTCATAAGCAACCTCCCCAACTCCTTGCAACACCTGCAATGGGCTAATAAACATTGGGCTCAGCTTTCCTTCATCCCGAACCTCATAACACCCTTCATGGGCAAAACCGGGAGCAAGACCCACTCTCCAACCATGAATACAACATCGTGAACCTTCAGATCTGCATAACTCTTCTGTCTGGGATGGGCTATTCGAAGTCGATCCTGAATCACCTTAACCCTCTCCAAAGCATCCTGAACCAAGTCTGTACCCAATATCCTAGCCTCACCCAGCTCAAACCAACCCATTAGAGACCGACACCACCTACCATACAAAGGCTCATATGGTGCCATCTGAATGGTAGACTGATAATTGTTGTTGAAGGAAAACTCCACAAGTGGCAAGAACTGATCACAAGAACCTCCAAACTATATCACACATGCACGGAGCATATCCTTCAGTATCTGAATATTGCACTCGGACTATCCATCCGTCTTAGGTGAAATGTTGTGTTCAACTCAACCCGAGTACCTAAATCATGTTGTACGGCCCTCCAAAACCATGATGTATACTACGTACCTCGGTCATAGATGATAGATACCGGCACGCCATGAAACCTGACAATCTCGCATATATAAACTCGAGCCAGCTTCTCAGAAGAATAAGTAGTCATCATAAGAATGAAATGAGCTGACTTGGTCAACTTATCCACAATCACCCAAACTGCATTAAACTTCTACTGAGTCCATGGAATCCCAACGATGAAGTCCATAGTGATCCGTTCCCGTTTCCACTCCAGAATTTCTAGCTTCTAAAGCAATCCACCTAGCCGTTGATGCCCATACTTCACCTTCTGGCAATTTAGACATCTAGCTACATATTCCGCTATGTCCTTCTTTATTCTCCTTCACCAATAATGTTTCCTCAAGTCCTGATACATCTTTGCATCTCCCGGATGAATGGAGTATCGCAAATTGTGAGCCTCTTGGAGAATCAACTCACGCAAACCATCTACATTGGGCACACATAGCCTACCATGCATCCTCAATGCACCATCATCTCCAATAATGACCTCCTTAGAATCACCGTGATGAACTGTGTCCTTAAGGACAAGCAGATGGGGGTCAGCATACTAATACTCCCTGATACAATCATAAAGAGAAGACTAAGAGACCACACAAGCCAAAACTCGACTCGGCTCAGAAATATCCAATCTAACAAAATTGTTGGCCAATGCCAATGGCCTCTTTGCTGCTGGTAGATATGCTAAACTCCCCAAACTCTCTGCCCGACGACTCAAGGCATCGGCCACCATATTGGCCTTCCCAGGATGGTACAAAATAGTGATATCATAATCCTTAAGTAGCTCTAACCACCTTCGTTGATGCAAGTTAAGATCCTTCTGTTTGAACAGATGCTGCAGACTCCGGTGATCAGTGTAGATCTCACAAGGGACACCGTACAAATAGTGCCGCCAAATCTTCAAGGCATGAACAATAGCTGCTAACTCAAGGTCATGGATAAGATAGTCCTTTTCGTGCACCTTCAGCTGTTTGGATGTGCAGGCAATCACCCTACCATCCTACATCAACACCGCTCTGAATCTGTGACGCGTCACAATATATAGTATAAGACCCTAAACCTGTAGGCAATACCAATATCGGGGCGATAGTCAAAGCTGTCTTGAGAATTTTGAAAGCTCTCCTCACACTTCTTTGTCCACCTAAACGGAGCACCCTTCTTGGTTAGCCTGGTCATATGTGCTGCAATAAATGAGACACCCTCTACAAATCGATGGTAATACCCCGCCAAACCAACTCCGGATCTCCATAGCTGAGGACGGTTTGGGCCAAATTTGCACTACTTCCACCTTCTTCGAATCTACCTTGATCCCCTCACTCAACACTACATGTCCCAAAAATGCCACTGAATATAGCCAGAACTCACACTTTGAGAATTTTGCATATAACTTCTTTTCTCTCAAGGTCTGAAGCATAGTCCTCAGGTGCTGCTCATGATCCTTCTGGCTCAGGGAGTACACCAGAATGTCGTCAATAAACACAATGATAAACACTTTGGCACCTTGTAATTGATCAAATAGGTCATCAATACGAGGCAATGGATACCTGTTCTTTACTGTAACTTTGTTCAACTGGAGATAATCAATGCACATACGCATAGAACCATATTTTATCTTCATAAACAAGACCTGAGAACCCCAAGGTGACACACTGGGCTGAATGAAGCCCTTATCAAGAAATTCTTGTAACTGTTCCTTCAACTCCTTCAACTTGGGAGGGGCCATACGATACAGAGGAATAGAGAGGGGTTGAGTGCCCGGCAACAAATCAATACCAAAGTCGATATCTCTGTTGGGCGGCATGCTCGAAAGATCAGATGGAAATAGATCTAGATAATCCCTCACTACTAGGATTGACTCAACTGTAGGGGTATCAATACTGACATCTCTCACATAAGCTAGATACGTGTCACACCCTTTCTCAACCATTCGTTGAGCTATAAGAAATAAAATAACTCTCTTGGGAGTATAATCTAAGGTACCTCTCCACTCTAACCGCGGTAATCCTAGTCTTGGCGTGAAAATCAAGAATAGCATGATGGGGCAACAACCAATCCATGGCCAAAATAATATCAAAATCTACCATACTGAACAATAATAAATAAGCTCTAGTATAAAAACCACTAAGAACAACCAAACACGACCCATACACATGATCAGCAATAATAGAATCTCCCACAGGTGTAGACACATAAATAGGAGAACTGAAAGAATCACGAGATAATCCCAAATACGGAGCAAAATAATAGGATACATAGGAATAAGTGGATCATGGATCAAATAAAGCTAACGCATCTCTATGATAGACCGGAACAATACCTATAATAATAGAGTCGGAAGCAACTGCCTATGTACGAGCAGGAAGAGCATAATATCTGGATCGGCCTCCCCCTCTAAGTGACCCCTACCTGCCCGACCTCCACCTCGAGCTAACTGAGCATGTGGGGTGGTAGTTGGTGCTGTAATCATGGCTTGAGGACTCGGTAGAGCACGTGGTGCCTGAGAAGTCTGTGGAGGTGCACCCCTCCTAAATCTGGGGCAATCCCTCACCATATGGCGAGTGTTGTCATACTTTGTCATGACCCTAAACCTGTACCCGATCATGATGACACCTTTCATGAAGACAAGGCCAGCCGACACATTCCCATTTCAGTTTTTAAGTAATTAAGATAATAGGTATTAAGTCTTAAACATGATAAAATCCCAAAATATGCAGTGAATAGTACAATTTGTGTAAAACAAACCCAACACAGCCCGATATCGAGGTGTCACCAATCATGAGCATCTACAATTCGGATAAAGGCAAGAAAAAGTCTACATAGTCTAATACAGATCTAAAACAGAGAAAGATAAGGTAAGGGAAGAAGCTCTAGGCTGCGAATACCGGCAGCTACCTAGAGAATCTTCGAATCTGCCTGTACTGGAAAGATCAACATTCGGTAGCGGGACTTGATGCGCTTGAATATGCAAATGGGGTGTAGGGAGTAAAGTGAGTACTCCAACTCAGTGAGTAATAATCATAAATAAAGACTATGAAATAAGAACACCATGTAAGGCACATTACAGGCTATAAGGAAGCAGTAAAAGCCAGTAAAAAGTCATGAAACAGTGAAATTATGCAAAGTCACTTTAGTTTAGTTTAAGCTTATTAAAATCCCCTTTTAAATAGTTAAGCAAGTAAAAGACAAACAACTAGAAAAGGTAAACACATAAATAAATGCCCCTCGGACACAATACCAACAGAATCAGCCCATCGGGCAGCACCTGGAACAATAACTAGCCCCTCAGGCTATATCTCTCATCACAATGGGTACCCGCGCTTACTGGGGGTGTGCAGACTCCTAGAGGGGTCCCTTACGGTCCAAGCGCAACATCAAGCCATCCGTGGCATAATCACATAGGCTCTCGGCCTCATATCAACAAGCCACCTCGTGGCATACAAATCTCATTCCCTCGACCTCATAATCATAATAAGTGTTTCCACACAATATAGGCCCTCTACCTTACTCAATCGGAATCTCACAAGCCACTCCAGCAACACTAAAACATGGTGCTCAGCCCAAAAAATCATTTAAAATGTAATTGAAGTGTTAAAGCAGAGTAAACATGGCTGAGTTATGAAAAAAGTAGAATATAGCATGACTGAATACAAGTATAAAGTCAAAACGGTGAGAAAATATCAGTAAAAATCCCCTAAGGGTTCAAATAGTTGGCGCAAGGCCCAAGTATGGCATTCAGCCCAAAACATGATGATAGCAAATAGGTTTCAATCAAATACGCAGTAAAATAGTCATTCGGGACGGACTAAGTCACAATCCCCAACAGTGCATGACCCCACGCTCGTCATCTAGCGTGTGTGTTACCTTAATATAGCACAACGATGTGCAAATCTGGGGTTTCATACCCTCAGGACGATATTTACAGTCATTACTCACCTCAATCCGGTCCAAACTCTAGCCCGTAACGCCTTTGCCCATCGAATCAGCCTCAACTCGCGTCAAACCTATTCAAAATTAGAATCACGATGTCAAAAATATGCTAAGGGAACGAAGCTCATGCGAAAATAATCAATTTACAACATAAATCCCGAAATTACCAAAACCCGACCCCTAAGCCCACATCTTGGAATTCGATAAAATTTACATCAATAGATTTCTTATCTCCCCACGAGTTCATACATATCAAAATTCCCAAAATCCAACCACAAATGGCCCCTCAAATCCTCAAGTCTAGTTCTCCAATACCAAGCCCTAGTTTCCCCAATTTTAACCCTTTAATCTCATTAATTACATCTCTAATCCGTGAAATAATACCATAGAAATGATTTTTAGGTCCAAAATCCTTACCTCAATGAAACCCCCTTGAAATCCTTCTTCAAATCGCCCAAAAAGCTCCAAAAACCGACTTAGCAATAGTGGAATAGCTCAAAAATCGTGAAGGAAACAATTTATATATTCTGCCCCATCTAAATAGCTTCTATGGTTAAAAACACGCACCTGCAGACCCGCACCTGCGGTCCCAGGTGCGCTTCTGCGCAAACCACTTAAATGTCCATTTTTCGCTTCTGCGATACCTTACCCGTACCTGCGTCATCGCAGGTGCGGTTCCTCAGCCGCTTCTACGGCTCCAGCCTTCCTAGCCCTTTTCCGCTTCTGCGACCCCTTTCATCACATCTGCGGCATCGCACCTGTGGTCCCTAATCCGCATGTACAGAAACAACAGAACTAGAAAATTTGCAGTTTCACTAAAACTTCAAACCCTCCGTCAACCATCTGAAATCATCCTGAGGCCCCCAGGACCCCAACCAAAAGCACAAACATATCCCATAACCTTATTCAAACTCGTTCCAACCTTCAGAATTCTCAAAAAAACATCAAAACACCAAATTCGCATCGGATTCAAGCCTAAGAATTCCAAAATCTTCTAAATTACACTTTTGATCAAAAACCCAACCAAACCACATCCGAATGACTTGAAATATTGCACACACATACCAAATGACACAACGGAACTATTGCAGCTCTCGAAATTCCATTCCGACCCCTATATCAAAATTTCACGTATCAACCGGAAAACGCCAAAAACCAATTTCGCCAATTCAAGCCTAAATCTACTCTGGACCTCCAAAACACATTCTGATCACGCTCCTAAGTCCCAAATCAGCTCCCGAAGCTATCCGAACCATTGGAATTCACATCCGATCCCTCTAACACATAAGTCAATATCTGATTGACTTTTCCAACTTAATCTTCCTCAAAAGAGACTAAGTGTCTCAAACCTTACAAATCCTTTCCGAACCCGAGCCAACCAACCCGATCACATATAGAACCGATAGACAAAGAAATAAGAAGCAGAAACGGGGGAAATGGAGCGGTAACTCATGAGATGACTGGCCGGGTCATCACACACTTAGAACAAGCTCTCAGAGGATGTGGCTGTTGTGGTTGGCTTGGGCCAGTCCTGCTGGACTGACAGCTGAAAGCACCTAGGTACACTAGACACTAGCACTGCATAATAAGGCTTCTAGGGCGTAGGAGTTGCCGGAAACCCACTGGCAGCTGGAAGTGTTGAATGAATAGGGCGACTCGCATAGCCCCTATGATGACAAACTGCAGCTGGGGAATGAGCACCACTATAAGTACCAGTCTCTCGAGACCTCTTGGCCTCCCTCTCCTCTCTTTCCTGAGCAAACATGCCCTCAAATCTCCTAGCAATCCCCACAACCTGCCGATATGCAATATCCATCTCCAACTCCTGGGCCATGATAAGCTTGATATTATGGTGGAGCCCCTCGATAAACCCATGGAACCCCTTTTGAATTGTAGCAACCAAGGCTGGTCCATGTCTAGCCAGATCACTTAAACAAACCACATACTCTGACACAGTCATAAAACCATGGTGCAACTGCTCAAACTCTACGCGCCAAGCATCCCTGAGACTCTGGAAACATACTCCCTCAAGAACATATCTGAGAACTGAGTCCAAGTAAGTGGAGCTACCTCAGCTGGACTACCCAACTCATAAGCACGCCACCACTAATAGGGCGTTCCTCTAAGTTGGAACGTAGTGAAGGAAAACCCAGGCGACTCTACTACTCCCATAGTACGAAGGATACGGTGGCACTCCTCAAGAAAAACCTGGGCATCCTCTGACGCCAAGCCACTAAAAGTAGGAGGTAGTACTTCTTTTACCTCTCGAGCTTGAGCTTCTCCTCCTCAAAAACTGTTGCCCTACCCTCGGGCCAAAATAGGGCTACCGGCTGCACTAGAATGACCTCTAGAACCTGGTCAACCTGGACCCGCTGCTCCAGGGTGTTGTCGGCAGGAGTATGTGCTCCTACCCCGGCCTGAGATGTGGCAGGAGCAAATGGAATCAACCCTGCGTAAGCTAGAGTACCGAACAATGCTCAGGAACTATGCAAGGGTCTCTTGAAGAGCTGGTGGAGTAATAGGTGTCTCAAGTGCCTGCGCTCTGACGAGAGCTACTGGTGGTTCCTCTGTAGCAACTCGTGCGGTTGGTGCTCTAGTTGCACCATATGTACATCCTCGGCCTCTACCCCGGCCCCGGCCTATTGCGGCTCTAGCAGGGGCCGCGGGTGCATGGTTATCTGATCCAACTGTACGTATCCTCACCATATGTGAGAGAATAGAATACAAAAGTTTAGAATTTGGAAGACAACAATTTCGCATGACAAGGAATCAAAACAAGTGAAATTTTCCTAACAGTTTTATAGCCTCCTGAAGATAAGTATAGACGTCTTTGTACCGATCCGCGAGACCCTACTAAACCTGCTTGTGACTCATAACACCTATGAACCTATAGCTCTGATACCAACTTATCACGACCATATTCTCCTTCGTAAGATGTCATGACGGCACCTATTCTCTACGACTAGGTAAGCCTAACAATTGCGGATAATCAAAAATAAAGACAAAAATCAATAACTAAATTGCAATAGATAATTATATAAATGATAAAATGTCGCTCGCCATGTACAAGTAAGCCAACACTTAAGTATAAATAATATTCCCAAAACCTGGTAGTCACAAGTCAGAAGCTCTAAGAATCTGTCTGATTGTTTTGATACATTAGTAACTAGAAGAAATAAAGGAGGAACAACATAAAAGGGATAGAGGGGGACTTTGAGGTCTGTGGACACATGGAGATATACCTTGAATTCTCCGTAGCAGCAGCAAAAACACTCAGCTGATAGCGGGGCTGGTAGGAGGTATCTGGGTCTGCATAAAAAATATGTGCAGAAAAGTAGCATGAGTATACCACAACGGTACCATTAAGTGCCAAGCCTAACCTCGGTAGAGTAGTAACGAGGTTAGGCCAGGGCCCTACTGGTATACAATAAGTAAGACAGAAGATATAATAATGTTAAAAGACTGAGAATCTAACAAGGAGAATTCTACAAAAAATAACCACACAACACATTGAGATAAATAACAAGGGTACTCCCGAGATACCGTCTCGTAGTCTCAAAAGTAAATTCTCAATAGGGGATCTCCCGAGGTACCGCCTCATAGTCCCAAAAGTAAATATGCAGCGAGGGATCATCCAAGATACTGTCTTGTAGTCCCAAAAGTAAATATGCGATATGGGATCTCCCGAGGTACCGCCTCGTAGTCCCAAAAGTAAACATAGAGCTTGAAATTGATAGAAATAACAATTTCAGCAAAAACTATCCTACAGTTTAAGACTAAGTACAAGTCGAGGAAAAAGCAGAAAATCAACTATGCATGCTACACAGTGTTCAAATAAGCATTTAAGACATGTAGACATGCGATATTAGGCTAAACAGGATAACTACACATGCTGGAATAACTCATTTAAGATAAAACAGGTTACTGTTTAGTAAAAACTGGATTTTATAATAATTAGCCCATGTACACACTCATCAACTCGCGTACACAACGCTCACATATCACAGAAGTATCACAACAGTACCAAATCCTAAGGGATTTCCCCCACATAAGGTTAGGCAAGTCACTTACCTCGAACTAAAGTCAATCAATCAGTAAGAATGCCTTTTCCACGATTTTCCGACTCCGAATGGCCCAAATCTAGCCAAAAGCAATTACATACCATAAATATAACTAAAAGAAACTAATCTAATTAATTAAATCAAGACTTTAGCAAGAAATTAGAAATTTGTCCAAAAAGGTCAACCCAGGATGACGTCTTAGAATCGGGTAAAAATCACAAAATACGAATACACATTCCACCACGAGTTCACTCGTACCAAAATTACTCAAATCCGATACTAAAACCTCAATCAAAACACAAACATTTGGCTTAAGTTTCCATCTTTTTTCCCAATTTTCTCAACCCAAATCCTTAATTAAATGATGAAATTAACTATAGATTAGTTGAATATAACCAAAAATGAGTTAAGAATCGTTACCCAATACCTTCCTCTGAAAATCCTTCAAATTATCACCCAAATCTGAGCTCTCAAAGTTTCAAAGTGAAAATGAGATCAAACTTTCGTAATTTCTCCTTTTCTGCCCAGTGATCTCGCTTTGGCGAGGGATCATGTTACACCCCAAGTTTTCATACGTGAGAGTACATTGTAAGTCATTGATGTAAGCTCAGAAATGAGATTATATTTGGAAGAAAATAAAGTAAGTTAATCATGTTACCTTGGAGGTTACAAATATTTAAGATCATGAATAACGAGTACCAAGAGGGTTGAAAATCTTAGAAGCTAAACCAATTGAAGAAAATAAGTTTCGTCAAAAGTCGACAAGTTTGGAATGTTATAACATGTACTTTGGGGTGAGACTAGGGTTCTTACATGATAAGGAGGTTATTCTATGAGTTATTTTAGTCGTATGATATTCATTTTCTACATTTTGAAGGCAAGCAAGTTGTGGAACAAGAGTTGGCAAAGGTTATCACAAGTTACATTCATAAATTTACTGAAATTTAGGTCAAATGTATCTGAGAATTTCTACAAATATACTTGGAATCATGGGGTTTTCTACCTACCAAATTGAAGATCTACGAGTCTAGTTTCTAACTCATTAAACCGTTCGTCAATACGACATCGTAGTAGAGATATATTCGTGTTTTTGCGAGACCACGCAAGCAGCTCCCAATGGGACCCACTTAGGCGGTGGTTGACCTACTTCAATTTATAAACGATTTGGACGCCTATTTTTGCTCATTTTTCAACTAATATTCGTCTCCAAACTTCTCCTAACCCTCCTAAACATATACTACAAGGGTTTGAAGTGATTCCAAAGTGATTACACCATATTTCAATATCAAAACTTAGTTCTAGTGAAGAACAACACCTCTTTGAGGTTATGTTGTCATTGAGGATTGTTGTGGGCTGTATTTGGATGAAATTCCAAGTTGTTGCTGCTTTCTAAGGTGAGTATAACAGCCTACTAATTGTGCTTAAGCTTGCTTGTATGTTGGTTAAGTTGTTAGGATGATAAACTACAAGATAATACTTGGATTAGCTTAAGTCACTTCTATGGTGTTGTATTGCTATTAAGGATTGTTGTAAAATGAATATAACTTGGATTTTGACTTGAAGTTACTGTAGGAGGTATGTATATTGTGTTCATGCTTGTGCCTAAGGTTATCTTGATATTGATTAAGTTAAATGGATGGGCTAGACATGAACTAGTGAATAAAGTTGCTAGTTGGGGATAGTTGAAGTTGTGGATTATTTTCGTTGTTATAAATATATGGTATACTGCTGTAATCATTGATTAATGACTTCATTATCAAGTTAATTATACTTTTATGTTGAAGTAAGAAGTCTATAAGGATTGATAAGGGGTATACGAATTCCAAGGGGAGCTTGCCGCTCGTCGTAATGTAGTTGTGACTTGTTGTTGTTATATGGTGTCTTGATATTGATAATTATGTATTTATGGATTGCTCTGGTTATTGTTGTTTGTATATGGTATTGGAGGAGGCCCTTGTTACAAGGGAGATGCTGCCAAAATTTACGTAAACGAGCTACTAGCTTAAGTTATAGACGTAGCCTTTGCTCAGCACTGATTTTGAATCTCCTTATACTATGATAGATTGAGTTGACTTGTTTGAAGAGTTGCTTGGAAGTGATTAAGGACTCAACGGGTTTAAGGTATGTTAAGGCACTTTATTCTTTCTTTTGGCATGATCTAAAACGAAATGAACATAAACGATACGCTATTTCATAATGACTCTACTCCTAGCAACTAAGGTTGTCCATGTTGTTCTTTCCTTATAAAATTATTCTAAACAAGTGTGTATGATCCTTAAATCCTACTAAGTTTCATATTGATGGTAGGGATGTCCATAATGTTCTTAAGTCACTCCAAAAGGTTTAGAATGTGATTCCATGAGTCGAGCATGCATTATGTATATGTATCTATTTTACTCTACCGAGCTGCGCTATAGTCGGCTGGGTACGACACATATTATGCAACCACTGATCAGTTGGGTTTTACCGAGCTCCACGTGGCCGGGTACGATTCTACCGAACCTTATGATGGTCGGGTACGCTTTTACCGAGTCCTCTTTGAGGCCGGGTATGATATGATGATGATGATGCCCACAGAGGCGAATGTTTTTAAAATTTTTATGTATATATATGTATTATGCATTTCATATAATAGCCCCTAGAGGCACTCAGATGTTACAGGTTGTATCTCCTCTATCTCTCTCTTTACATTACTGTTCTTGTTTATGCTTTCCTGCCTAACATACTTGGTACTTTATTCGTACTGACGTCCCTTTTGCCTGGGGACGCTGCATTTCATTCCCGCAGGTCCCGATTGATAGGTTGACAGTCCTCCTAGTAGGCTATCAGCTCAGCGAAGGTGTTGGTGCACTCCACTTGCTCCGGAGTTTCCTATTTGGTCAGTATGCTTTGGATATGTATTGATTGGTATGGCGGGGCCCTGTCCCGACCTTTATGATTTTATGTACTCTTAGAGGCTTGTAGACAGATGTTAGGTGTATGGATAATCATATAGCCTTGTCGGCCTATGTTTCGAGTTTACTAATGGTCATGTCGGCCTTATAGGCCCGTATGTCACATATATTAGTTTGTATATCATGTTGGGTCTTCATATGTTGAGTATTCCCTTATGTTTTATTCTTGTTATCTCATGACGGGTTTTCTGGCTCATTTACTCATGATAACATGTTAAGAAAGATATGTTATGTTGGTACTCGGTTGAGTAAGGCACCGGGTGCCCGTCGCGGCCCTTCGGTTTGGGTCGTGACAGAAGTGGTATCAGAGCAGTTCTGTCCTAGGGAGTCTACAAGCTGTGTCTAGTAGAGTCTTGTTTATGGGTGTGTTGTGCACCATACCTATAAGCAGGATGCTACGGGGCATTTAGGTCTGTCACTCTTTCTTCTTACTCTAGATCGTGTAGTAGAGCTCAGTTGTAAGAATTCAAACTCCTAAATTCGACTTTAGTCGTAATACAACGATGCCTACATCTACAAAGACTGTTGGTAAGAGATTGCATGTGGATGTGGAAGAGTTGAGTCAGAGGAACTCAATTTCACATCATGCTTGTGATTAGTAAATGTGAGGTCTTCAACAGATCATGTGTGTACTAAGATGTGTATGCTTCTTAATAAGGAGCCTTAAGGCACAGATATCTATTCATGAATATGGTGAAAATCTATGAGGAATTTAGAAGCTAGATACAAGTTTTAACAAGTAAAAGAAGTAAGGTGAAGAGGGGTACGAGGTACCCAGATAATAAAGATTATCAATATTTTCAAATCAGGCAGAGAAATATAAGTATTTTGGTACCTTCATCAATGACAGAGGTAAGTACAATTGGCCACACCCGTCTCAGTTATGTTCTATGGGAGCTAACAAATATTATTTAAGAGAAAGATGGGATATCAGGATCCAGTTGGAGTTAGAGTAACCCAAAAATTGTGGATAGGTTGTTATCATTAACTAACGTTTCCGAAAGATGGTGCAAATGTGGTAATAGATCTCCTTCTAAGACACCCAGATGGTGAACTCTAGAGTAGTACAATCAGATACGAATACTGGAATATTCAGAAATTTCAGAAGATAGGCAGTGGGATCCTAGAAGGGACAAATATTTACCTTAGTATGACTCTAGCCCCTAGTAAAAAAAAAGAATGTTAGGCATTCCCAAGAGTCAGTGAGATGAAGCTAGGGGAGCTTATAGGGAAAGAACTTTTTGTTGAAGTTTTCAGAATAAAGTGATAGACAAAAAGAATATTATCCGGAGAATAATAAGAAAATAAATAAAGCATCATGAGTAAGATGTGATATAGGGGTGATAACAGTAAATCAAAATATGACACGATGACAGAGTCTATAGTCAAAGTGAAGGAAAATAAAAGAGGTGACAAGCCTTAAGGCAATAAAAGAGTATAAGCCATAAAGTCATAATCTTATTTCGAGAAATGAGATGGTGACTTCAACGTGATTACCAGGAGGAAAGGTTAGACCCTAGAGTAATAAAAATCAGTATGTGCTGGTGAACAAGATAAAACCGAACATGAATTAGGGACCGGAGGATTTGATAATGGTCGACATCGTGAGAATTTCAAAGATCGTGCTCCAACAATAATAGAATAGACAACAGACGAATAACCTTTAAAGGCCATTTAAGAAGTCGCTTACCTAAAGCAAGCACTCTGAGCAGAGTTAATCTTAAGGGACTAAGTGTGCCAGTTACAGTAGGTGTCACCTTCGTGCATAAGAAATTTAGTTATCCCTGGTACAGAAGGTTACCATAAGGTGATTAGGGTTCATTGATAATGTGAAAAGATGCCATATATGAAAAGGTAAAACAACTATAGGTAGATCGTCGTGGTACTAAATCTTAGTACTCCCCTAAAGTGGGGAATATGGTGTGATATGATATTAAGTCGGAGTTAAGCGGTTCAGTTAACTATGGAATGGTAAAGAAAGAATGTGGTAAAAAGGAGAAAGGGATGATGTTGCATTTATTCAGATCCTGTAGATATGTTGCAACTCCAGAACATTATACAAGCACGACACCGGAGAGAGGCAGTAAAAGTTTCCGGCCAGGATGTTATTGATAAATAAGTGTGAATGGACACTTGATACATCAGGAGCTAGTGGCGAGAGATAAGTTAAGACAAAGGATATATCCCAAGAGGGATTATGCAGAATATATATATATATATATATATATATATATATATATATATATATATATATGAGAATGGACCAACGAGTAATTAGTAGTTGATTCAGGAAGAGCCCAGTTATGGCTAGACAAGAGGTCACAGATAAATCAATAGATCATGCAAGATAAATGTAGTGAATATATATATGAGAATGGACCAACGAGTAATTAGTAGTTGATTCAGGAAGAGCCCAGTTATGGCTAGACAAGAGGTCACAGATAAATCAATAGATCATGCAAGATAAATGTAGTGAATCGCAGCATAGTGAATTCAGTCTCGCAGATACCGGATCACAATCATTTGAAAAAAAAATCAGATAGGAGTTGAGGCAGTTAAAGGTACCATTTTTAAGGTTTATGAAAATAAGAGAGAGTGTCACTAAGGAGACAATAAAAATTTGAGCTTAGAAGTAACCCTACGAGCACAAAGGCATAAATTTATGTAACTAAGGATTATTATAGGCGAGTAAGAATAACGAAAATTACCTTCGGGTGTACGATATATCAAGCTCGCAACTTTACAAGAGCCAGAAGGTCTCTCTAAGTACTACAATGAAAGACTAGCTGAGGAAATAAGGAAGAAGGTTTCCACCTAAGCATAGTGAGCTAAAGAGTAAATTATCCTGTAACAACAGTCTCACTACAATATTGTATACACTCCATAAGAAAGTGGAACCTATCATGGCTAATGAATGGTAAAAAAAGGCCATCAAAGGTGATGTTTGAGATCATATGAGGTACAGGAAATTATAGTATTCGTGGGCAAAATGACAAGCCAAGTATTCATGCAATAAGTGATAGAACGACCAGCAAAAGTAATTGCTTACATTTAAGGACAACTGAGAAGGCACGAAAGGAAATTTATGGTGCTAGCAAGTTAAAGGAAGGTTGCGAGTAGTATAAATAGATCGGTGTAGGTCCTAAGGTAAAGTATTGTAGAGAAACAAGGTTTTAGGTTGATAGGAGTAAGGATATGAAAAGGTGAGTGAGAAGGTGACGAGAATATGTATGTCCTCGGGATTAAACCCATCAAAACAAGGGAGCTGATGATTTCCATATGTAATAAAAAGCTCGGTACAGCCTGAATGAACACAGAGGAGTCTGAGACTAGGTGCATTTGGAAGAGATGGAATGTTGCCCTGGCAGTAGAATAAGGGTCTAATTGTGATAGATAAGAGGATGGTGCTTAGGCCTTTGATTGAGTAACGATTTAACGAGAAAGGGATTTCATTAATTGCATGGGATTAGAATACCCCCATAAGATGAACCGCGTTGGGATGCAATGAAATACGGTTATTGAAGTATAGTATTATCCCTAGGTGGATCAGGAAAATCACTTCATATGTTCCCCGATAAGATGTGAGCCCTAGTGACAGTGTATTACGTGAGAGGTTGCAAGTTATCAGTGATAGATTATAGATCAACATTAAGGTGAATAAACAATAGATGGGTACAAGTTCCAAAGTTCGAGATGAGATTTGTTTGTTATTCTTAGATGAATAATAATGAGGAAGCACTAAAGGACTTAGATTTATACATATAGGATAAGCAGCGAGAGAGTAACCTGGAGTTGGGTAGCAAACCTCGGTAATAATAAATCGAAGTAAGTTTTATGGTATAGTATAACCTACTTAGATGTAGTAAATCCATAAGGATAGATATACAAGGCTATGAAACAAGAGATAGAAATAGTCTTAAGTTTGATAAAGTACCAAGCGAAAGACATCAGTACACCTATAGATGCCTAGAGGGACAGTTTGTCATAATTCTGTATATGTTCATAAAGTGAGGCTTAGAGATTGGCTAAAAGATGGAGGAAAAAGAGAAGACGAGTCACGAGGTGCTCATACAAGGACACAGTCGTACATACTGCATGACATAAGGTATCAAATGTTAAGATGTTGGAAAAATTCCAACCATATGTCATGGTGTGACAAAGAGGCCTAAAAGGGGGGAATGCCCAAGCATTTGGATTTATTCACAAAACAGTTGCTTAGATGGAAAGATGAGCATTAAAGTATTCGTAAGAGCCATAGTTTATGAAACTGATAAGCGCATCAGTCAACATTCGAGGACGAATGTTCCAAAGGGGGGGAATGAAGTTACACCCCAAGTTTTCATACATGAGAGTACGTCGTAAGTCATTGATGTAAGCTCGGAAATGAGATTATATTTGGAAGAAAATAAAGTAAGTTAATCATGTTACCTTGGAGGTTACAAATATTTAAGATCATGAATAACGAGTACCAAGAGGGTTGGAAATCTTAGAAGCTAAACCAATTGAAGAAAATAAGTTTCGTCAAAAGTCGACAAGTTTGGAATGTTATAACATGTACTTTGGGGTGATACTAGGGTTCTTACATGATAAGGAGGTTATTATATGAGTTATTTTAGTCGTATGATATTCATTTTCTACATTTTGAAGGCAAGCAAGTTGTGGAACAAGAGTTGGCAAAGGTTATCGCAAGTTACATTCATAAATTTGCTGAAATTTAGGTCAAATGTATCTGAGAATTTCTCCAAATATACTTGGAATAATGGGGTGTTCTACCTACCAAATTGAAGATATACGAGTCTAGTTTCTAACGCATTAAACCATTTGTCAATACGACATCGGAGTAAAGAGAGATATTCGTGTTTTCGCGAGACCGCGCAAGCAGCTCCCAACGGGACCCACTTAGGCGGTGGTTGACCTACTTCAATTTATAAACGATTTGGACGCCTATTTTTGCTCATTTTTCAACTAATATTCGTCTCCAAACTTCTCCTAACCCTCCTAAACATATACCACAAGGGTTTGAAGTGATTCCAAAGTGATTACACCATATTTCAACATCAAAACTTAGTTCTAGTGAAGAACAACACCTCTTTGAGGTTATGTTGTCATTGAGGATTGTTGTGGGCTGTATTTGGATGAAATTCCAAGTTGTTGCTGCTGTCTAAGGTGAGTATAACATCCTACTAATTGTGCTTAAGCTTGCTTGTATGTTGGTTATGTTGTTTGGATGATAAACTACAAGATAATACTTGGATTAGCTTAAGTCACTTCTATGGTGTTGTATTGCTATTAAGGGTTGTTGTAAAATGAATATAACTTGGATTTTAACTTGAAGTTACTGTAGGAGGTATGTATATTGTGTTCATGCTTGTTCCTAAGGTTATCTTGATATTGATTAAGTTAAATGGATGGGCTAGACATGAACTAGTGAATAAAGTTGCTAGATGGGGATAGTTGAAGTTGTGGATTATTTTCGTTGTTATAAATATACGGTATATGGCTGGAATCATTGATTAATGACTTCATTATCAAGTTAATGATACTTTTATGTTGAAGTAAGAATTCTATAAGGATTGATAAGGGGTATACGGATTCCAATCGGAGCTTGCCGCTCGTCGTAATGTAGTTGTGACTTGTTATTGTTATATGGTGTCTTGATATTGATAATTATGTATTTATGGATTGCTCTGGTCATTGTTGTTTGTATATGGTATTGGAGGAGTCCCTTGTTACAAGGGAGATGCTGCCAAAATTTACGTAAACGAGCTACTAGCTTAAGTTATAGTCTTAGCCTTTGCTCAGCACTGATTTTGAATCTCCTTATACTATGATAGATTGAGTTGACTTGTTTGAAGAGTTGCTTGGAAGTGATTAAGGACTCAACGGGTTTAAGGTATGTTAAGGCACTTTCTTCTTTCTTTTGGCATGATCTAAAATGAAATGAACATAAACGATACGCTATTTCATAATGACTCTACTCCTAGCAACTAAGGTCGTTCATGTTGTTCTTTCCTTATAAAATTATTCTAAACAAGTGTGTATGATCCTTAAATCCTACTAAGGTTCATATTGATGGTAGGGATGTCCATAATGTTCTTAAGTCACTCCAAAAGGTTTAGAATGTGATTCCATGAGTCGAGCATGCATTATGTATATGTATTTATTTTACTCTACCGAGCCGCGCTATAGTCGGCCGGGTATGGCACATATTGTGCAACCACTGATCAGTTGGGTTTTACCGAGCTCCACGTGGCCGGGTACGATTATACCGAACCTTATGATGGTCGGGTACGCTTTTACCGAGTCCTCTTTGAGGCCGGGTACGATATGATGATGATGATGCCCACAGAGGCGAATGTTTTTAAATTTTTTATGTATATATATGTATTATGCATTTCATATCATAGTCCCTAGAGGCACTCAGATGTTACAAGTTGTATCTCCTCTATCTCTCTCTTTACATTACTGTTCTTGTTTATGCTTTCCTGCCTAACATACTCGGTGCTTTATTCGTACTGACGTCCCTTTTGCCTGGGGACGCTGCGTTTCATTCCCGCAGGTCCCGATTGATAGGTTGACAGTCCTCCTAGTAGGCTATCAGCTCAGCGAAGGTGTTGGTGCACTCCACTTGCTCCGGAGTTACCTATTTGGTCAGTATACTTTGGATATGTATTGATTGGTATGGCGGGGCCGTGTCCCGACCTTTATGATTTTATATACTCTTAGAGGCTTGTAGACAGATGTCAGGTGTATGGATAATCATATGGCCTTGTCGGCCTATGTTTCGAGTTTACTAATGGTCATGTCGGCCTTATAGGCCCGTATGTCACATATATTAGTTTGTATATCATGTTGGGTCTTCATATGTTGAGTATTCCCTTATGTTTTATTCTTGTTATCTCATGACGGGTTTTCTGGCTCATTTACTCATGATAACATGTTAAGAAAAATATGTTACGTTGGTACTCGGTTGAGTAAGGTACCGGGTGCCCGTCGCAGCCCTTCGGTTTGGGTCGTGACAGATCCACCGCATATGCGGTTCCGCGCCTGCGGAAAAACCCTCGCAGGTGCGGACTTCACTTAAGTCCTCAAAGTTCGCTCTTGCGAGTCCGCTTCTGCGAGACTCTGACCGCTTCTGCGATCCCAGCTGGGCAGGCCCATAGTCGCTTCTGCGGCTCGATGGCCGCTTCTGCGATGCCACACCTGCAGCCCAAGGCACGCAGGTGCGATTACACCAGATGTCGCAAACTTCAGCCAATCCAACACAACTCCAAATGATCCATTAACCACCCGAAATCAACTCGAGGCCTGTCGAAACCTCAACCAAACATACCGACAAGTCCTAAAACACCATATGAACTTAGTCGAGCCTTCAAATTACATCAAAAAACGCTAAAAACACGAATCATACTCCAATTCAAACTTAATGAACTTTGAAACTTCAAACTTCTACAATCGATACTGAAACCTATCAAATCACGTCCGATTGACCCCAAATTTTGCACATAAGTCATAATTGACATTACGGACCTACTCCAACTTTCGGAATCGGAATTCGACCCTGATATTGAAAAGTTCACTCCCATCAAACTTTTCAAATATTTAACTTTCACCATTTCAAGCCTAATTCAGTTACATACCTCCAATTCACCATTCTGACACGCTCCTAAGTTAAAAATCACCCAATAGAGCTAATGAAACCGACGAAACTCCATTCCAAAGTCTTCTTCACACAGTTCCAATTACGGTCAAAATTCTAGGACTTAAGCTTCTGTTTTAGGGACTAAGTGTCCCAGATCACTCCGAAACCAAAAACAAAACCTCCCAGCAAGTCAAATAAGCAATAAATGATACGAGAAAAATAGTAAGGGGATCGGGGCTAATACTCTCAAAACGACCGGCCGAGTTGTTACAGAAGCAACCTGGCTAGGCCTGGTCAGGGGCGAGATTGGGGACCTAGCTAGACGAGGTATGGGGCGAGATAGGGGACCAAGCCTCCTCCATGCCTTGCGCCAATTCTCCTTTCGTGCTCTATTCTTGTACTTTCAACAACGTTGTATACAATTTTTATTCTTCTTCGCGTTCAAATGGTTCTACACATAAAATCAATTCAGTTAACCTTAAATGCCATATAATTTATCATTGAAACACCAAAATATAAGGTAAGTAACGTACTGAAAATATAAAATTATAGCCAAACATGAGTAATCATCTCCAAAGTAAAAAATCAAACAATCAGAGGACAACAGTTGTACATACTCTTTTACACTTAACACTTCGATACAGTGCCGGAGCCAGTCATTGGCAAGGGGAGTCAATTGACACTCTTTTATCAGAAATTATATTGTGTAAATACGTTAAATTCTTAATTTTATGTATTTATACTATACATTGACCCCCTTTAATTTCTTTGTGTGCTTATTTATTTATATTTTGACTCCCCTTTGTTAAAATTTTGTCTCCGCCACTGCTTCGATACATAAAATCACTACAAGAAAGTAGGCGTACGACGACATTTAGTTAATGACATATATAATAAATGTCGGAAAAAATTGATTTATTGACATTTTCTTAAGAAATGTCGTAAATTTAATGACATTTGACAAAAAAATGTCAAAATTATTAGGACTTTTAATACAAATATCGCTATATTAGTAGTATTTAGAAACGTTTACAAACAAATGGAGGAAATTTCTTATATTTGTAGTTCTTAAGTTTTATTAAACGAAAGTAAAAAATATGAGACCCGTCTAACTTCTTCTTTCAGAAAAGAACTATAGCGTTAGTCTCTTAGAAACCCTAGGAATCTCTCCCCTTTCCTCATCCCAAAACACTGATATTGCAGCGAGACGCAGTCTCTGCATCAAGTTTCACAAAATTATCAATCATTTAACTGTTATCTTTGTTAAGCCACACCAGACAATATGGAATTTCTCTTTGAACTTGCTTCATAGCGCTCGATTAGCAGATAAGTGATTCTCGCCGTGTCGTAGAGAATCAGAAAGGGGATATAACCAAGCTGGAGGAAATCGAAAGGAGACACAATTTTTAGATTTTGGGTAAGTGTTTACCCGTGGTTTCGTTCTATTTGTTCACGCGACTGAATTTCTAATTAAATGCGTTTAAAATGGTTGTGCCTTTTTCTTTTTGTTATGATGTATTGACGATTTTGGTTCTTGTTATATTCATTTATCTTTGGAGTAGGCAAATTCTCTAGATATAAAAAGCATTCTACTGTTGGTATTGTGGAGGAATTGTTTGAGAGGGATCTGTACTTGTCGAAAGGTGCTGTTTATACAGATTTATTTTAGTGCAGTTTAACCAACAAATCAAACTTAAAATTGACATTTCATTATCATTGTGATACATAGGTGTTAGGAGTGTGTAACATATAAGCTTTTTTAACTGTTTCATTTAATTGGCTACATCTATTGATCAAAGTTCAGAGGAAGTAGTTTGATTTCCTTTCAATTGACCATGTGTTTGAAGAATTTCATGAGGACTCGGAGCACTTTTTATTTTTGTCTTCCTGCAGAAATTTTTACTATTGGTTTCAGCTCATTTACAAAACTTATTTACTGATTGAAATTATCTTTCAGTTGTTCTAATCATAGTGTATAAACTGTGAAGTTTGGTTGAGACGTTGAGTAGCTGGTTCCAAATTGATCTTTCATCTAAAAGAAATTGGTGATGGTCTGCAAATGGCAAGAGACTTTTATTCTGGAAATATTGTTGTTGATTATAGGTAAGATGCCTTTGCTAGTTTATAGCATTTTTACTTCTGCTTAAAATTGAATATTATGTAGAAAACTTATGTTTGAGCTCAACTATATTTTGGTAATTCAGTGAAGTTACTCGGAAGGATTTGGGTTGTTGATTGCCTACCAGATGGAAATTGTGTCATCTTTACAAGGTGCTTTGCTATTCACTTGAGATAGTTTATGTATTATCCTTGTTTTGACAATCTTTATTCGCCTCTGTAGTAAACGTGATTTACCAATTGTATATTTTGGTACTTTTATATGTTTTAAGATTTGAGAGAATAATTCAAAAATTAAGTACTGAAAGTTAATACTGGTTAATAATAATATTGTGAAAAATATTGTTGCTGACACGTAGTTAGTTTTAGTGTATGTTATGGAGTCACAGTGATCAAGTCTAGAGTCTGGCATCTTAAGTAAGGCCCTGGTAGATTTATGGACAAAGAACATTATTCTCTGTGAAAGTGTTTTATTTTTTACTCATGAGTCATGACCATTCATGTACATTGAGTTGGAAGATAAGTTATGGAGTACATCAATTGGTTGCGTCTACCGGATAAAAAGAAGATGCTTGTAAAAAAGCTGAACTGTTAATAATATACACTGTATGAATATACTTGTGTACTATATGAAGTTTAGTATTGACTTTCAACTACTTTCTAATTCATCTCTTTTGCATTTCATAAAAATACAGGTCGCTACATCAGTCACTTCTGCACTAAAGAGGCTACCAAAGACAGATACACAATTGAATTGGAGAGGAAGCTACATATATAAGGAAGTGCAGAAAGAGTGAAAGAGGAATTGAAGAAGTGAAGAGATCTCTTGTTGTTCCAAACAGTTATATTTTGCTTGAATGACAAATAACTTTTTCATGACTTTGTTTTATTGTAAAGACTACAATTTTTTTTTTCCAATGGAATTAATTTTCGATAACTTCTATTTTCAATAAATATGATTCTAGTTTATGTTTTCTATGGTCAATGAAATTTGTAGGTATATTTCTTGAATTTGGATGGCATCCAAACATTAAAAGAACCACTGTCGCAAACATTAAGCTAAAACCTCATAATAACGACATTTGATAGGAGACGCAAAGAAATGTCACTATTTGTTTGTCGACATGAACCTGTGTTGGAACTTTTAATGTGACATTTTCACAAATGTCGATAAATAAATGTCGCAAAACTTTTACAGACATTTATTTAATTGTTTTACAGACATTTATTTAATTGTTGAAAAATTTCCGACATTGAAATTTCTGATATTTACGCTAACAGACATTTATTTAATTGTTGAAAAATTTCCGACATTGAAATTTCTGATATTTACGCTAAGTGTAAAATAAATGTCGATTAATAATTTTATGACATTTATGTAGCTTAATACGACGTATGCCTACTTTCTTGTAGTGAATGTGGCACATGTGGCATCCAAATTGTTCCGCCAATGTACCATGTGGCACATGTGGCACATGTGGCATCCTACGAGATCTTTGTCACAATCTCAAATATAAGTATATTAGAGGAAGATTCCATGTTCAAATAGCAAATGGCACATGTACAATTCGATTACCCCTACAAAAGAACAATCAATCTTTTCCGAAACAATCAAAACGGGTAGAAAGAAAGGAAAGAGAAATGCCAAAGAAATTAAGCAAGGTGTCAATTGGAATACGGACGTCAACTGGAAGCCTCCACCAATTGTTTATATAGATATACCGGTCCAATGCAGCAACTCACGATCACACATTCCCAAAGCAAAAGGGATAAAACACACAGGAAAAGGGAAAATAATCAGTAACTGTGAAACAAGATTAGTCATAATCTGTAGTACCTTATATGTCAAGATAATACCGATAGACGAGAAACAATTCGAGAAATTTTACGTTCACAATCTCTGAGAGACATTGATGAACTAAATTAAAAATTGTTACTCCCTCCGTTTCAATTTATGTGAACCTGTTTGACTGAGTACGGAGTTTAAGAAAAAAATAAAGACTTTTGAAATTTGTCGTCCTAAACAAGTCCAAATGGGCCCAGAGTATTTGTGTTGTTATAAAAACTTCTCATTAAGGGTAAAGTTGTAACTTTAAGCTAAATTGTTACCAAATTTAGAAAGGGTTCATTCTTTTTGGAACGAACCAAAAAAGAAATTGGTTCACATAAACTAGAACGGAGTGAGTACTTGATTTTCACCGAGATAGTCAAACTTTGTGTTAGTGCTTCATCTATTATATTACTGCGGTATCAATGGCTAAAAAGTTAAAATGATGAAGAAGTCTTACCATTTTTGTAGCCTAAGTTATTTAAAAAAGAAAAAAAAGGAAAGCACATTGTAGTTAGAACTTAGAAGTCATAGGCTCTAGAAACTCATGAGAAGCAAAGCCAAAGAAAGCACTCAAAAATACTAGATAACGAAAAGGAGTCAATCATATCTTTTTGGAGTTGGGTTGCAAATGGCTAATTCGGGCATGTTTCACGTGCCCCAATCTGAAGTTACCATCACACGAGCACCACGCACCAACTCACGCTAAACATGCTTCTTTTTCTTCTCTCCCATCTACCCTCCCCCCTCCCACACACACCCACACACCAGCCATCCAACCATTTCAATCAAGACTCTTAGGATAGCACATAATATAATGCTCATCATTAATACACATACTTATTTAACAAACGGATGAATAGTGAACATCCGACAAACTTCCATACAGAATTTTAATTGGAACACTTTGACAATCAGTTTTTCCTTGGGGAATAAATATTTTTTTTGCGTCTGGAGCTGTATATAATAGGTAGAATAGCCTTTTGAATTGTTAAAATAAACACGATTGCGTAAGTGAACTTTTTTTACTTTTAAAGAATAAGTATCCGATCAAATGCTAACCCATACACGTATTTTAATAAAACTAGTCTCAGGGTATGCGCATTGCACGTGTATCCAAATTAATGAATATTTAATTTAAAAATTAATACAAATATTATATTAAACATTGTATTTAATATAATAAAAGATAAATTCTAGAAGTTCATGAAAATGCTAAATATTGATCATTTCATCAAACTCAATAAAGGACGGAACTTTGTGTGGTTTAAATCTTTGAATCTGTATTGTAATTTTGATATATGAATTTTGATTTGCTTTAGAAGACCCGATAGAATTGTATTTACATTATTCGCAATAGCAAATTAGTCCTTGTATGACCTATATATTTTTTTAGGAACTAACTTGAAAACGCTAGCTTTAATGAAAGACACCTTTCATAACCTTTCTTTAGGGAAGGAAGAAACTAAAAAAATGTTTGAAATGATAGTTCATGATACATATAAGACCATGGTAGATATTATGTAAAAATATTTGTTAATTGGTTCGATCAGTTTATATGGTTGTCCTTTCATTAACGGCCATCTTTTTCATTTATAAAAATGTTATACTATATTTCTGCGTGATAACTCTCAAGTACTTTGCATCCCCAATTGTTGATGACTAATTACCTATCAAAAGTTTGTTACGCTGCTTGTTCCAATTGATCAAAGCTGCAATTTGTTATCAAAGAACTTTACAACTATAAATTCTAAATTCGAACACGAAATGTTAATTTAACGACGCTAACAAAAAGGTTATTTTCATCACACAAATACCAAGGATGGCATGCAAAATAAATATATTTTGATAAATTAATCAAACGTCTCCTTAGAAACTTCATCTAGCTCTTTTGTTTAATACTTGAAAATCATATTTATTTAATTAATTGAAATATTTTTTATTATTATTCATCATTAAGTTCTTCAAACAATTGTGAGATAATTCAACAAAAAGATGAGTAATGCGCTATAGATTCTAGTTTCAACTATGTAAAATAAATATCTTACGAAAGAATAGATTAACCAGAAAGCTCAATACTATATTCTAATATTGTACCGAAGCGTTAGTTTTTGCTTATGAACCAATCATTAAAAAGTCATCATTAAAAACTCAACTGAATAAAATAAATTATTTATTATCTATTGAATGTCACATTGGACTTCTAAATACAGCACATAAAAGTGCTCTAGATTTACTATCACGTTAATTATGTAAAGTTCCATATAATAGTTCAAATTTGGAATGATATTTATAAGGTAAAATTTTGATTTTAAATCGTCAAATTATAGGATTCCCAATATAGTATTTCAAATAGGAAAAAACCAATAATCAACTTTTTAGTTGATTTCACATTCCTAAATATTAGGAATATAATTATTTTACTATTTTGTCAAATGTATAATCTATTTTGAAAGGGTAAAAAAGGTGAATGACATGTCGTTAAGGGCCTTCGTACTTTTAATATAACTAGTCTCTATGTACGTGCTCTGCACGTATATCTCTCGAAAAGATACGTTGAAAAAATATTTCTTTCTATAACTTCATATAACAAATGTTTTTCGCTTTATTATGCCACTTTACCCATCCAACTATTAAGTTATTATCTTATCACAAGGAGCTTCTGTGGTGAAGGTGTTTAACCAAAAAATAGATTTTAGTCAAAGCTAGAATTTAGAAGAACACGGGTTACTGATCAAAAGAATATGTATAAGAGAATAATTTGGAGTAACCAAAATGTAATCAGGAGAAAAACAAGTGAATCAGAGTATATTTCAATTGTGTTTGTCCTTACAAGTGACTAGATACCTCCCTTTTATAGGTGTCTTGAAGGTATGCGTTTCCTTCAAATCATAATGAGGCTATTATGAATAATTAAAGACATTAAATGCTACGTTACACAATCAATGTAATCAATACAAATTCTCTAACGTATCTGGTATTTAATGCCTATCGAATTCCGTATCTGCGCTCTTTATTATGGTCAGATCCGTTCCTTTTGATGATTGATCTAAATAGGTACGGGCGCTGAATCCTTCAAATGTCCTCCCGTGCCTCTTCCTTTGCCTTTGCTCTTTTATATTGCTGCCCGTGACTCTTGACTAATTATAATTCTTTGACTATTTGACCAGTCCACGTGTCTCAACATATATAAAACCAATTTTCCCAATACAGATAGTCCCCCCCACTTTCCATTTATTCATCAATTGAATATTTGGGAAGTGGATTTCATTAAAACGAGAATTTTTGTCACCATTAATGCTATGACAAAACTGACGTTTCAATTGTCACTTCCATTTAATACTTCATGCAAGTGTCGATTTTCCATTGGCTCTGCAGTTTTTGCAGCCTTTTTTCAAGGTTTTTACGGTGCCACTATTAACGAATTGCCAGTTATCATAATTATGGTATTTCCACCTCTGCACTTTTACCTTTGGCGGTTGCTTATCGGTACAAATATAATTTTTTAATCTGTCTTTATCACATAAAGCTTATTGAACACTTATTTCTCCAAATCTTTGTTGACTTCTTCATTAGACCATTCCTCTTCGATATGTCTTCTCCAAGCCCTAACCCTGAGAGAGTTTCCATTATTGACTCCTTCCCTAATGCCCCTGTTAGGCATAGAAGGGGAGGTAGACTTCGTAGTTTAGGATCTACTCGAGGATGTGGTTCGTCTATGCTTTCTTCTAGTTCTGACCCTTCCTCTAGAACCAGAGGTACCCTTTCTCAAAAATCTTCTTCTAGGGGTAAAGACCATTCTGAACCTTTACGCGAACCGTTAGTAGATGAGATAGTTCCTTCAGAATTGTCTTTTTACCATGACAGGGAATCTCTTAGAAACCAAGTTTCCGCATTATATCGTGGATACTTACCCTACTCAAATTACAGAGGTTTTGACTCCTGTGGTTCGTAAGGACTGCTATTGGAGTAATGATTTTTCCATTATTATCCCTAATCCGAATTAGAGAATTACTTCCTATTTAATGGGGTTCTCTTTTATTTACACTTACCCTTTTACTTTAGGGTTTAGACCAGCAATTGACCCAGTCATTCTCGAATTTTGCCGTTTCTTCAATGTCTACTTGGGTCAAATTGGCCCAATCATATGGAGGGCAGTTGCCTGTTTAAGGCATTTAGCCACTAGAGCTGAAGCTCCTTTTACTTTCCCTCGCTTGATTCATCTTTACTCACCTAGGCTTTTTCGTAATGGTGTTTTTACACTAGTGGCCAGGAGTAAGAGGGTTTTGGTGAGCCCTGAAGATGATAAGGATCATGGTTGGTATGCCCGATTTGTTGCTGCCCCCACTGTTAGTTTAGTGGGTGAAGATAATGTCCCCTTTCCTGAGAAGTGGAATTTTGCACGTAGGTCTTTTATCCCTCTCGTACCTTCTTCTTTCAAATTTATCAACTTTACTAATTTTACCCCCCCCCCCCACCTTGTTTTTCTTTTTTAGCAACCATGGGAGTTGTGGGGGATGTTTCCAATTTCCGTGATTGGGTAGATAAATTGTTGAAGATCGCTCCAATAGACGGTCGATCTTGGAAAACACTTTCTAACCGCTTTGGTTGGAAGGTTAAGACTCACGGTAAGAGTTCACATTTTTTATGCCTATATTCTCCTTTATTGTTTTAACTTTTATCCTTCTTTTTGTCAGGATTTGCTATTCGAAGGGTTACTGCGGAAGTAGTTGCAGCCTCTTGTGTCTCTTCGGGGACCCGTACTCCTTCAGGAACCCGTATCTCTCTAGAGAGAGCCCGAGAAATAGTCTTGGGTTCCTCTTCTTCGAAAAGGAAGGCTGTTGAAGAGGAAAATTCTGAAGAAGAAGAAAATAAGAGCCCATTGGTAACGAGGCCACGAGTTAGGAGACGCATTGTTTCCGATGACGAAGCTGAAGTCTCGGTTTCTTTTACCGAACCTTTGAAACCCCAATAATAATTCCCGATGATGACGTCACTCCCTATTACACTTGTGAGTCTATCGACCAACTTTTTTTCAGTGGATTTGGTCGTGAAGATGTTGGGCCTGTTTTAGACGAAGTACCTTTATAATCTTTCTCATTACCCGTGCATGTGATTCCTTCTTTACCATCTCCAGCTATTCTCGTTCCTTCTTCTACTACTCTTACCTCTTCTCCTGCTCCTCCTTTGGTTATTCCCCCCTATAGTTCATCATACTGAAACGGGCTGTTCAAGTAAGAGTGTCGTTATGAGGCGAGTAACTATTGAAATTCCTGCTGAGAATAGCCTTTTAAGAAAATCAGGTCAGGCGGATATATGGCTAGAGCCTCTCATTGGCCCAATTGAAAAAGCAAAGCTGGAAAGCCATAGTTCCCTAACTTTAATGAATGACATCGTGCATGCCACTCTGAAGGTATTTTCCTTCTCTCCCACTTTGCAAAATTTTTCATCCTTGAGATTCTTATTTCTTCTCTTTTCTTTTTTAGTCTAATCTCATCGGCACAGAGTTGATGAAAAGAATTTCTCCTTTGGAGAAGACAACACGTGACTCTCAATTAGAAGCAACCAATTGGAAGGGGCAATTTGAGAGTGCTCAGCTTGACATAGAGAGCTTGCAAGAGAACAAGAATACCTGAGAGCAGCGAGTACGGGCCTTAACCTCAGAATTGGCGATTACAAAAGCTTCTTCACACCAAGCAGAGAAAGACAAAGAGCGTCTCGAGTCCTCTTTTTCAGAGCAACTATCTAAAGCTAGTGAAGAGATCAGAGAGTTAAAGGCTCTTTTAAATCAAAAGGAAGTTTACTATGGGGAGCTTGTGCAGAATCTGACTCAAGCACAAGAAGACCTCAAAATATCTGCTGATAAGGTGTGTGCTTTAGAATGCTCCCACGCCTTTCTTCAAGCTTCCCACAGCTCTGCCTTGGCTGAAAATGAAGAGCTAAAAAATGAGATCACTGCTTGGGAAAAGGATTATGAGATCCTTGAAGAAAAATCTGTTGTTGAGGCAAGTTGGGCCTTTTTGAATTCCCGTTGTGATACCCTACTTGAAGCTAGCCAAGAAAACTTCAACCTGGAGTTAGAGTTAGCTAAAATCAACGAAACTATTGAAAAGGCTCAACAGACTCAGGACTTCCCTTCTCCTGTGGATGAAGTTCCCGTGGCTGATGCTTTTATGAATGTTGAAGCTGATACGGGTGTCATGACTATTTCAAACCCGATCAAGCCCATTGCTGCAAGTCAAGTTGAAGCCGCGCCTGCTGATGCACCTGCCCAAATTGAGCCTGCTGCTATCAATGTTCCTGCCTCAATACCACAAACTTCTCAGTGACCAGTTTTAATCATTTTAATGATTTTATTTTTGTTTTGACTTTGGAAGATAGTAATCAAACCCTTAACTTCATTTGAGGGTTGATTTTAGGAACGTCAGTCCCCAAGTCTTTTAATGGGGTAATCTAAATAATTTCGTAGTTTGATGACTAAGTTGGAACTTAGTCTTAGATGTTTTTTTACATATTAAGAAGTTTTTTATCTTAAACTTCTGCTTGCTTTATTCTCGCCTTTATTTTTAAGGACTTACAGAATAATTTGCATTTTTATTTTCTGAAAAATGCTTCTGTTAACCTCATGATTAATTTAAACATGAGTTTTATAAAAGAGGGCCCTTTTATATTCCAATACTTAATGAAGAAGACGTCTCAACTTCATAATAGTATTATCATACGAAAAAGAAACATGAATACACATGTTTTTTCTGAAATAACTTGGACAAGTTTTTATTTTTGAACCTTGTCTAGTTTCGAATAAAACTTTACATGTATTTGAATTACATCTATAACTTTCTCGTAACTGTTTTTCTTGTAACAAATTTAAAAAATAATAAATAATAGACACGGGGTTTTTCCTTATAACCCGTTTTAGTACAAAGCCTTTATCCCTAGTGATGTTTTTCTTTGGCCTTAGCTCGTGGCTTTATGACTTTTACTCTACACTTGACTGGTTTTAGCTCGTGGCTTTATGACTTTTACTCTGCACTTGACTTGACTCTTTCAGGCTTGATTTTTCCTTAATCTTTTTTGCCTTCTTTATACACATGTTCGTGTATATTATGTAGTCCCCCAAGTGTTTGAGTGTTGAAGTATGAAGCCTCGAGCACTTGATAGTTTCTCACATTTGGTCCTTTTTCTGAAAAGGAAAAACATACGAGACTCGGAGGGACGATTATAGATAAAGACTGCATAACCCGTTTGTATTTCTATCAGAATAATTGTAACCCTAGGCCAGGAATTTTAGGTTACTCCATGTGCCTTGCAGGTCGTGACTCATCATTTAGTACGGGTTAGCATTTTGCCTATCATTTAAAATCGTTAGTAAAATCTTAACAATTCAAAAATGAGATTTAAAATGGTTATACCTGACCGTGGATTTTCTTTAGAAATAGTATCTCTTTAAATGAACAGCATTCCAATGCGAAGGTAGTATCTTGCCATCCATTATCTCCAGTTCATATGCTCATTTTTCCTACAACATCACGCACTTTGTAGGGTCCTTCCCATGTTGGACTTAATTTCCCTGTGTTAGCTACCTTTGTAGACTGAAAAACCTTTTTAAGCACGAAGTCCCCAATTTTGAAGAACCTGAGGCGTGCTTTTCTATTTTAGTATCGTTCTATGACTTGCTTCTGTGCTGCCATTCTTATTAAAGCAGCTTCTCTCCACCCCTCGAGTAAATCTAGATTGACCCGCATCTCCTCATCATTAGACTCTTATGTCGCCTGTGTGAACCGTGTACTTGGTTCCCCTATCTCAACTAGAATTAAAGCCTCAGCTCTATAAACTAATGAAAATGGTGTTTCACCTGTACTTGTTTTTGCAGTTGTGCGATAAGCCCATAAAACTCCAGGTAATACTTCAGGCCAGTTTCCTTTTGATTCCTCTAGCCGTTTCTTTAAGTTGTTGATAATGACTTTGTTCCTTGATTCTGCCTGCCCGTTACCCACCGGATGGTAGGGTGTTGACGTAATCCTTTTAATTTTCCAGCTTTGAAAAAATTCCGTGATCTGAGCTCCAATAAACTGAGGACCATTATCATATACGATCTTCTTTGGTACGCCGAATCGACATATGATATTCCGCCAAATAAAGTATCTGACTTCCTTTTCTCGCACCTGTTTGAATGCACCTGCCTCTACCCATTTAGTAAAATAATCAGTAAGAACAAGCAAAAAATTTACCTGTCCTTTTGCTTGCGGTAATGGTCCTACGATATCCATTCCCCATTTCATAAATGGTCACGGAGAAATGACTGGATGTAATAATTCCGCAGGTCTATGCATATTGTTACCGTACCTCTGGCATTTATCACATTTGGCTACGAAACTTTCTGCCTCCTCTTCCATTTTAGGCCAGTAATAACCTGCCCTAATTAAGGTTCTTACTAGTGATCTTCCACCCGCGTGATTCCCGCAATGACCCTCGTGTATTTCTCTCATTACATACTCTATTTGCGAAGGTCCAAGGCATCTTGCTAAGGGTCCACCAAATGTTTTACGATATAGATTGCCTTATTTTAAGCAGTACCGAGCGGCCTGCCTTCGAAGCGCATAGGACTTTT
Organism: Nicotiana tabacum; assembly: GCF_000715075.1. Classification (NCBI taxonomy): domain Eukaryota; kingdom Viridiplantae; phylum Streptophyta; class Magnoliopsida; order Solanales; family Solanaceae; genus Nicotiana; species Nicotiana tabacum. The sequence goes on along the minus strand of NC_134080.1, from coordinate 93,257,924 downwards.
TCTTGTCATCAGGACGGTTCCATACTGCAAAAAAGCAACAATTTTGTTCCTCCAATCCCAGGTTAAGTTATTAAACTTTACCTTATTTGCATCAGGATCAAGAACTGAATGAAATAAATGTATCACTAAGGCATTTGCATCGTTTGCCACGTCAACCGCAGATGCGAAATTAGCTAGGGCATCTGCTTCAAGATTTTCGTCCCTGGGTATTTGTCTAATCTTCCAATCTTGAAATTGTTTTACCAATTCCTGTACCTTTTCTAAATACTGCTGCATCCTTGCTTCCCTGGTTGTATAAGTCCCCAGCATTTGATTAACTACGAGTTGTGAATCACTCTTGATTATAATCTGATTTATGCCAAGTTCCTGTGCCAGTTCTAAACCTGCAATCATAGCCTCATATTCTGCATCATTGTTAGTTATGGAATGACATTTAATAGCTTGACGAATGGTTTCACTCGTAGGTGGTACCAATATTATCCCCAAACCTGCTCCTCTCACGTTAGATGAGCCATCAGTGAATAAATTCCAAGTTCCTGGGTTGGCTCCATTGAACACCTATAATTCTTTTTCTACTTCTAACTGTATTCCCTGACATCAGCCACAAAATCAGCTAGTACTTGCGATTTTATAGCAGTTCTAGGTTGGTATGCAATTTTGTATTCACTTAACTCTATTGCCCACTTAGCTAACCTACCTGATAACTCATGCTTATGTAGTATGTTACGTAAAGGGTAGGTAGTTACCACAACGATAGGATGACATTGAAAGTAAGGTCTTAACTTCCTAGATGCCATGATTAACGCAAGTGCAAGTTTTTCTAACTGAGGATACCTCATTTCTGCATCTAACAAAGATTTACTTATGTAATAGATAGGTAATTGTTTACCTTGCTCTTCTCGGACCAGAACAGCACTTGCCGCCACCTCCGAAACAGCAAGGTATATGAGTAGCTTTTCCCCAGCCTTTGGTTTTGCCAACAGAGGCGGATTTGATAAGTATGTTTTCAAATTCCTAAGTGCTTGTTGACATTTCTCATTCCATTCAAAATGATCCTGCTTTTTAAGAGCTGAGAAGAATTTAAAACACTTCTCTGAAGATTTAGAGATGAATCTTCCCAAGGCCGCAATTCTCCCTGTTAATCTTTGAACTTCTTTCTTGTTTGAAAGTATGTCAAGGATTTCTTCAATGGCTTTAATCTGTGCAGGATTTACTTCAATTCCACATTTGAAACAAGAAAACCCAAAAACTTGCCTGATGCAACACCAAATGCACATTTTTCGGGATTTAATTTCATATTATATTTACGCAGAATTGAAAATGTGTCAGACAAGTGTGATATGTGATTTTTTGAGTGCTGAGTTTTAACAAGCATATCATCTATATATACCTCCATTGTCTTTCCTAAATATTCCTGAAACATTTTGGTAACTAACCTCTGGTACGTTGCACTTGCATTCTTTAGACCAAAGGGCATTACTTTATAACAATAAGTCCCCCTATCTGTTATGAATGAAGTTTTTTCTTCATCTTCCGGATCCATTTTAATCTGATTATATCCTGAATATGCATCTAAAAAACTTAACAATTCATGACCTGCAGTTGCATCAATCAATTGATCTATGTGTGGTAGTGGAAAAGAATCTTTAGGGCAGGCTTTGTTATGATCTGTATAATCTACACAAACCGCCACTTACCATTTTTCTTTGGAACCACAACAGTATTAGCTAACTAGTCAGGATACTTTACCTCTCGAATGGAACCAATTTTTAGCAATTTTTGGACTTCTTCTTGAATCACCTGATTCTTGAAAGTTCCCTGCTTTCTTTTCTTTTGCTTCACAGGAGGATATGACGGATCTTCATTTAGTTTATGAGTCATCACCTCCGGTGGTATTCCTATCATGTCGGAGTGGGACCAAGCGAAGCAGTCTATGTTAGTTTTCAAAAATTCGATTAACTTACCTTTCATTCCTTGGTCAAGATTAGCCCCGACATAGACTGTTTTATCAGGACACTGAGAAAACAACACGACATGTTCTAATTCCTCTATCGTTGTTTTGATATCTTCATTCTCTTCTGGTTCTTGAATGGTATCAGGCCTTGAGTCTACATTTGTTCGCACTTGTTCAGTTGAGGTCTGTGTTGTAGTTTCCTCAAATGCCTTCTATGATTGCTATTTGCCTTCACTTCTTGTGCTTGTATCTGCAACGGAGTTAATAGCCCTGGATGTATGTTGATCTCTGCGAATTTGACAAATTTCCCATGGCGATGGGAATTTGATAACTTGATGCAAGGTTGAAGGAACAACATCCATTTCATGGATCCATGGTCTCCCTAGAATCATGTTGTAAGCCATCTCCATGTCTACTACCTGGAACTTTGTATCTTTGACGTCCCCTTCAACAAAAGTGGTGAGTGTTACTTCTTCTTTTGTGACGACATTGGAACTATCGAATCCATATAGAGTATGCGCCTTTGGTATTACTCCATCTTCAGCTTGCATCTCACGTAGCACTCTTAGCAAAATAATGTTCACGGAACTACCTGGATCAATCAAAACTCATTTCACATTAGTATCATGCACAATTAAAGATATTACTAGTGCATCGTTATGAGGGATTAATACGCCATCTGTATCTGCATCATTGAATGTAATATTGCCTTCTTCTAGAACATGCCGCACCCGTTTCCCTTGGGTAATAGTTATTTTGGAAGTTTTGTTAGCCGCAGTATATGACACACCATTAATGTCTTCACCCCCACTTATAACGTTAATAGTTCTTTTGGGAGAAGGTGGCTTTGGAGGCTCCTGCCTGTTCTTCATGTAAGCTTGCTTGCCTTTCTCGCTGAACAACTCTGTAAGATATCCTTGTTTTAATAAATGATCAACTTCACTTTGTAAAAATCTGCAATCTGCTGTTTTATGTCCGTGATCATTATGGAACTTGCACCAATGGTCAGGGTTGCGTCTGTTTGGATTCGATGTCATTTCCTTTGGACATCGAACCTTATCTCCCATGCTTTTCAAAACAGCTACGAGCTCGGAGGTGCTGACGTTGAAGTTGTAACCTCCGAATCTCGCTTTTAAATTTCTATCATCATCCCGTGACTCATAGTTGTTTCGCTCGTTCCTAAATCTTGACGAAGAACCTGATTCTCTGTTTCTTGATTTATGATCGTGCCTTTGGTTATCCTGTTTTGACCGTGAGTCTTTCCCCGCAGGTCCCATATAAGGCTTGTACCTGTTTTTACCGGATCTTTTTCGTTCTCTGCACGTCTTGAACGTATACTTTCTTCTTTTTGAGATCGGGGAACAGTATCTTCCTCAATCCTCAACTTCGTGCTACACCTATTATAAACATCGTTCCACGTTGTAACTAGGAATTCTCGAAGGCTTTCCTTTAGTCTCCTCGTAGCTTCCGAGCTTTTTTCATTCAAATTGCTTGTGAAAGCTATAACTGCCCAGTTATCAGGTACACGCAACAATGTCATTCTTTCGCGTTGAAATCTGTCCACGAATTCTCTAAGCAATTCTGAATCTCCTTGCTTAATTTTGAAAATATCCTCCATTCTTTTTTCCACTTTTTGGGCTCGCGAGTGTGCTTTGATGAAAGAATCTGCAAGCTCAGCAAAAGAATTTATAGAATTTTCAGGTAAAAGGGAATACCACGTTAGTGCTCCTTTGGTGAGTGTTTCACCAAATTTCTTGACTAATACCGACTCGATCTCCTGCTTAGTCAAATCATTGCCTTTTACGCCCGTTGTGAATGCAGTCACGTTGTCCTGTGGGTCTGTCGTTCCATCATACTTTGGAATATCAGGCATTTTGAACTTTTTTGGAATTGGGAGTGGGGTAGCACTCGGCTTACAGGGTTGTTGCGAATATCTGTCCATGTCTACCCCTTTGATTATGGGCGGCACCCCGGGTATCTGCTCTATGCGTTCACTTTGTTCCTTGAGCTTTTTCTGCAAGGTTAGTACTAAATTTTGTAAATCAGAATTAATTACATTACCTGATTCTCTCTCCTGCAATTTACTGGGGGTTCCACCACTGCCTGAGTTAACAAGCCCGGAACGAGGGTTTTCTATAGTGTTATTATTTGGAGAAGGTGTGGGTGTTGCAACAGGTAACTGGTTAACAAGCGCTTCAACAGCTTTGTTGACCTAAGCAGTAATTAACTTCTGCAGAGCTTCATCAACAGCTTCAACATTTTCAAATTGAGCATACTCGTTTATTTGAGATCCATCGGGAGTACCCTCACGAGATTGCCGTGGAGAGTCCTGCGGAGTAGGAACCTGAATATTAATTTTCTGTGGGCCTCCCTGACTTTGTTGGTTCTCTTGGTTTCCTGGGGTATTGTCATTGTGATTCGACATGATTGATGTAACAAGGAAGGTCAAGTGAAAAGAAAATAGATTATCAGATTCCCGGTAACGGAACCAATTTGTATAAGCAAAAAATAGAATTTTAGTCAAAGCTAGAATTTAGAAGAACGCGGGTTACTGATAATCAAAAGAATATGTATAAGAGAATAATTTGGAGTAACCAGAATGTAATCAGGAGAAAAACAAGTGAATCAGAGTATATTTCAATTGTGTCTGTCCTTACAAGTGACTAGATACCTCCTTTTTATAGGTGTCTTGAAGGTATGCGTTTCCTTCAAATCATAATGAGGCTATTATGAATAATTAAAGACATTAAATGCTACGTTACACAATCATTGTAATCAATAAAAATTCTCTAACGTATCCGGTATTTAATGCCTATCGAATTCCGTATCTGCGCTCTTTATTATGGTCAGATCCGTTCCTTTTGATAAATGATCTAAATAGGTACGGGCGCTGAATCCTTCAAATGTCCTCCCGTGCCTCTTCCTTTGCCTTTGCTCGTTTCTATTGCTGCCCGTGACTCGTGACTAATTATAATTCTTTGACTATTTGACCAGTCCACGTGTCTCAACATATATAAAACCAATTTTCCCAATACAGAAGGGTCATTTGTTGCTAAGTATTTAAGTATCTTCCTAGTAATATTATAGTAGTTGGTATCATCTTAAGCGAAGTCAAAATTAAAAAATATTTTACTTCCATCATGGAACTTGATAATCAATATATCATTTAATTGATCGACATATTGTGCTAGTTAAGATTACTTTTTTCATCATGTATTTTGGACAACTCGCATTTTTATTTGATGATACACATATTTTATTTATTAAGCAACCTTCATTACTATCATCATTGGGTATGATAGCCAATTGTTCTTAATGAGGGCTAAAATCTCTTATTTGTATGTTTTTCTCAGTTTTCGAAATGAAGAAAAAATCGCCAAATGTTGGATTTGTTTTTGTTTTCATATTTTCTATTAGCTGAATGATTTTTATTTGATGTCATAAGTATAATTCTATCAGGTATGTATTTATAGTCTATATTCTTGTTAAATTTGGAACTATTGGTAGTAATTGATGGTTCACCTCTAAAGCCATTACTTTCTCTTCCATTTAATATTTCTAATCTTAATATTAAATACCTTACTGGTAGCGATTTGATTAATTGGGATCCAATTATAAAATCTTTTTCAGTCCTACTGCAACCCAAGAAAAAGAGGGGAGAAAAAAAATGCATATTAAAACCTAACATTTTTTAACCGAACAAGGAATACTTCTAAACTTAAAAGGAGTTGAAAGTTATCGAAGGATTTAAAATTAAATTTACTAACTTTATTCATTACTTCCTCTGGTCCACAATAAGTGATTTTTTGGATGTTTTTACATAAATTAATAAATCCACCTTTTAACATTAATTAACAATAAAATTGACCATATTAACCTTTACTATCTCTTTACATAAATACTTCTAATACATACTCCAACACTATTTACTCCAAGAGCAATGTAGGAAAAAATTAATTAGTTCATTCTTGAAATATGAAAAAATCAGATATTTGGACCTCAAAAAAAGCCAAAAAACTCACTTATTATGGACCGGACGGAGTAGCTTTTTTTTTTTTTAAACAAATCTATAGTTTAAATAAAAAAGAATTTAATATGCAAAATCTGGCTGATTTTGAAATCGTGCATATTAAGAAAATTAAATGACTATTCACTAATATTAGTAAAATAATTAAATAACTATTTTGTTCATTATCAAATTTATTTTTGTAGTAGCTCTATCCAGATTTTCGATGATGAAGACCGTAGAATAATACCTTCTTATATAAATGTGTTCGCCTATATAATTCGGGAAAAAAATTATGTAAGGTAAAATTGTATAATTGAAATAGACAACCAAAAAAAAAGTAAGGACTCCTAACTAAAAGAATAAAAAAGAATTCTAAACTAAAGGAATAAGAAAGTGCTCGAAATAAGAGATTCTCCTAAACGTAAAAGGAGTTGTAAATTTGTAATAAGTTAAACTTGATAAAGGAACTCCTAAAAACCGAGAAGAATTGCAACTTTTACGGTTGCCTCATGTGTATTTTAAACTTTAAATGGGAAAAGAATTCTAGCCATACGCGATTTATAATTATATCCTCAAATTATATAAATATTTAAGATTATAAAAATCGATCAATGTTTTGAGGATATTTTAGTCGTTTAATATTTAACATAAATTATTCATACTTTTATAATAATATAAATAGATATATATAGATTAATCTCTATATTAGTGCCACGCACAAAATATTTTATATCAAATGTTACAAAACACGTAGCAAAATTATAAACTTTCACTTACCTAAAAAGTGCAATTAATAAAGTTCAATACTCAGTTCCTTCAAACAAAAAAAAATGTTATATAATCGAACAACTCATTAATAAAATTTTGAGAACAATATTAGGACAGAATGGAACTAAACATTATGAGAGTTATGTTAAAAGTAGTAAAATCATTTTAAAATCTAACTTATAAATATATTATTTTGCTTCAATTTTGTAACTGCTCATAATAAATTTAATTTTAGTATTTTTGAAAATATCTTACCATATAAAATTGATTTAACTTACTGAATTGGAATGTATGTACTCTACATTTACCTAGAGGAAAGTTTAGTATATTAATCTTAGGCTTCTAATTTCTTATAAGTAGTTTTATCGATAATTTTTAGTCGAATTTAAAGTCGTAAATATTGAATAAACAGATTATACGACAATCTTATCCAATATAAAATTGTCCTTAGAGGGAACTTGGTTTTGAAAAGACATAAAAATTGATCAATGTGATATATTTATTTACGAAATTTTTTAATTTAATATATTTTACTATAGTTCCAACATTTAATAAATACCTATTGAGCGTAAAAATATAAAGCTAATGAGTAATTAAGTATAAGCTCTTTGATCATTCAAATTTATAGCTTGTTTGGCCAAATTTATGGGAAGCCAATTTTCTTTAAAAAGTGATTATTTTGAGAATTGAGATATTTGGCCGAGTCTATTACTCAAATGGTCACTCAACTATTCCAAATTATCTCCTAAAGTCACTTTTCTTTGGTTTGTATCAACGAAGTCATTGAACTATGCATATTGCACTCAGAAGGTCACTCAACTAGATTTTTTCAAATTTTTGTCACGACCCCAAATACCTCGGTCGTGATGGCGCCTATCACAATACTAAGCAATCCAACCCAATAAGTAACACAGTGAATTCTTCTTATAAAACTATTTTTCTAAAACAGATTAAGTCTTAAATTCTCATATGAAGTATATATAATCAACTGAAATGTGCAAAAAACAGTACAAAATATACCAACACTGCCCACCAATCCGGTGTCACAAATCAAGAGCCTCTAAATACAATCCAAACTGATTGAATAATACATCATAAGTCTAAAATAGCAGGAAAACTAAGATAGGTAGGAGGAAAGCAGGGCTGCGAATGCCGTACAGCTACCTTGCAGTCTCCGGTAAAGCTCTGAGAGTGGTGGGAACCCTCACTCTGCTGCTCGGGCACCAGGATCTGCACACAGGGTGTAGGGAGTAACGTCAGTACGCCAACTCAGTGAGTAACTAGTAAATAAGGTCTGAGTGCAGTGACGAGCAGTTAAAAATCATATATAAGAGTGTTCAACAGAATATCAAGTCAAACTCAACAGTTTAATAGCCAGTTACTTCATAAAAACGTCAGTTTCAATTGAAATACTTTGAAATCATTTATTCAGTATTTTTCAACAGAGGTTCAGTATAAAAGAAGAGTGAAACATCAAAATATCATAAACGGGCCCCTCGGGCAAGGAATTACTCACAGTATAGCCTCTCGGGCAAGCATCTCAGTCACTCGTCACAATACTCATACTTAGCACTCCGACTCAATAATATCTCATAGTGGTAATAATCATAATAACCGTTGCGGTGTGCAGCCCGATCTATAGTTTATAGTCGATTACGCTCACTAGGGGTGTATAGACTCCGTAGGGGCTCCTACAGCCCAAACGTCATATCGCTGTGGCGTGCAGCCCGATCCAATATATATATCGATGCGACATGCAGCCCGATCCATATAAGTATCGATGCGGCGTGAAGCCCGATCCATAATATATATATATATAGTCCTCACCATTAGGTCTTCAACCTCTCTCAGTCATTAACCTCATAGCCACTCGGGCATATTAGTGGAAATCAGGAAACTCAGCCTAAACAAATTTCATATATTAAGAATTATAGTGATAAAAATCGGATTTAAACAATAAATAGGTAAAACATGACTAAGGATATGCTTTCAAAACAAATAGAGTGAGGAAAATAGTAAAAATGCTGCTAAGGGTCTAAACAGATCGGCACAAGGCCCCAAATATGGCACACAATCCAAAATATAGTATCAATCTCTAAAATACGGGATATCATAAGATTTCAAATCGAATACGCGGCTTAATAGTCGCTACGGGATGGAAAAAATCACAATCCCTACCGGTGCACGCCCACACGCTTGTCACCTAGCATGTGCGTTACCTCATTTATCAAAACAATACGCAATATCGGGGTTCATACCCTCAGGTCCAGATTTACAATGTTTACTTACCTCAAATCGGATGAAATACTACTTCACAACCCCTTTGCCTCTCGCCTCGGCCTCAACTCGCGCCGAATCTACCCAAAATCAGAATCATAGCATTAGAATATGCTAAAGGAACGAAGCCCATGCGAAAATAATCAAATTATATCAAAAATCCCGAAATTGGTCCAACCCAACCCCCGGGCACACATATCAAAATTCGATAAAAGTCACATCAATGGAATCCTTATCCTCCCACGAGTTCATACATACCAAGAATACCAAAATTTGATCACAAATGACCCTTCAAATCCCTAGATTAAGGTTTCCAATTTCCAAGCCCTAACTCCCCAATTTTAGGCTTCAAATCCCCCAAATTTCAAGTTTAATTAGGTAGAAATCACAATAGGATCGAGTATTAAGTCCATAATTCTTACCTCCAAGAAGTTCTCTTTGATTCCCTCTTCAATCTCTATCAAGAAGCTCCAAAACCGAGTCAAAAATGGTGAACTTAGGCCAAAAATTGCGAAAATAGCCTTTTAAGCATTCTGCCCAGCTATTTGAAATCCTTCTTCGCAAACGCGGTCAAAGCCTCCCGTTCGCGAAACACAAAGTTTCCTTTGACCAAAATCCTCTTAAGCGAACATGGACGGCCCCTCGCAAACGCGATGCCTCAGCCGATCAGACCTTCGTGAACGCGGCATAACCATCGCGAACGTGATGAACACAGACCCCAGCCCTTCACGAATGCGGGACCCTCATCGCGAACGCGAAGGAAAACTCTCCTGTCTCACATACTAACACTTCGCGAACGCGAGATCTCACTTGCAAATGCGAAGGCCAAACGTCTGCAACACTAACAACAGATTTTCTGCAACTTTTTCCAACATGAATTGATCCATTCAACCATCCGAAACTCATCTGAGGCCTCCGAGACCTCAACCAAACATGCCAACATATCCCATAACATTATTCAAACTTGTTCCAATCTTCGGAACACTCAAAACAACATCAAAACACCAAATTAACATCAGATTCAAGCCTAGGAATTCCAAAAGCTTCCAAATTCCACTTTCGATCAAAAAGTCTATCAAATATCGTCCGAATGACATGAATTTTTGTACACACGTCACAAATGACACGACAAACCTACTCCAACTTCCAAAATTCCATTCTGACCCCTATATCAAAATCTTACCTATCAACCGGAAAATGCCAAAATTCCAATTTCGTCAATTCAAGCCTAAATCTACCCCGGACCTCCAAAACCCATTATGATCACGCTCCTAAGTCCCAAATCACCTCCCGAAACTATTCGAACCATCGAAATTTACATCCGAACCCTCTCTCACATAAGTCAACATCTGGTTGACTTTTCTAACTTAAGCTTACTCAAAAGAGAATAAGTGTCTCAAACCTTACCAAAACCTCTCCGAACCCAAACCAACCAACCCAATAACACATAATACAGCTGAACAAGATAATAAGAAGCAGAAATGGGGGAAATAGAGCGGTAACTCATGAAACAACCGGTCGGGTCGTTATATCCTCCCCTTATTAAACAAACGTTCGTCCTCGAACGAGTCAAGAAACATACCTGAAGCCTCAAATAGGTGAGGATATTTGCTCCACATCTCCCGTTCGGTCTTCTAGGTAGCCTCCTCCATGGGCCGACCTCTCCACTGCACTTTCGTTGAAGCTATATCCTTTGACCTCAACTTTCGAACCTGACGCTCTAAAATAGCCATTGGCTCCATATCATAAGTCAAATCATCATCTAACTAGACCATGCTGAAATCCAAAACATGAGACGGATCGCCAATATACTTCCAGAGCATAGAAACATGAAATACCAGATGCACACTCGATAAGCTGGGTGGAAAAGCAAGCTTATAAGCCACCTCCCCAATCCTCCAAAGCACCTTAAAAGGCCCAATGAACCGAGGACTCAATTTACCCTTCTTCTCAAATCTCATAACACCTTTCATGGGTGCAACCTTCAATAGAACCTTCTCACCAACCATGTAGGACACATCCCGAACCTTCCTATCAACATAACTCTTTAGTCTCGACTGCACTGTACGAAGCCTCTCCTGAATCACCTTCACCTTGTCTAAAGCATCCTACGCCAAGTCTGTAACCAATAGCCTAGCCTCACCCGACTCAAACCAACCGACCAGAGATCTACACTGTCTCCTATACAAAGCCTCATATGGAGCCATCTGAATACTCGACTAATAGCTGTTGTTATAAGCAAACTCTGCGAGTGGTAGAAACTGATCCCACGACCCTCCAAAATCAATGACATAAGCACACAACATGTCCTGCAATATCTGAATAGTGCGCTCGGACTGCTCGTCCATCTTGAGGGTGAAAAGCTGTTCTCAACTCAACTTGAGTACCCAGCTCTCGTTGTACCAACCTCCAAAACTGTGAAGTAAACTAAGTAACTCTATCTGAAATGATGGAAACTGGGACACCATGCAAACGAACAATCTCTCGGATATAGATCTCTGCCAACCACTCTGAAGAATAGGTAGTACACAAAGGAATGAAGTGCGCAGACTTGGTTAGCCGATCCACAATCACCCAAATAGCATCGAAATTCTTCAAAGTCCGGGGGAGCCCAATTACAAAGTCCATGGTGATCCGCTCCCACTTCCGCTCTGGAATATCCATCTGCTGAAGCAAGCCACCCAGTCTCTGATGCTCATATTTCACCTACTGACAATTGAGACACCGAGCTACAAATCTCACAATGTCCTTCTTCATTCTTCTCCACCAATAATGATGTCTCAGATCCTGATACAACTTCGTGGCACCCAGATGAATGGAATACCACGAGCTATGAGTCTCCTCTAGGATCAACTCCCGAAGCCCATCCACATTGGGCACACATATCCGGCCTTGCATCTTCAATACTCCGTCATCACCAATAGTCACATCTCTGGCATCATCGTGCTGAACTCTGTCTTTTAGGACAAGCAAATGATGATCATCATATTGGCGCTCTCTGATGCGATCAAATAAGGAAAACCGAGAAATCACACAAGCCAATATCCGACTGGGCTCCGAAATATCCAACCTCACGAACCGATTGGCCAAGGCCTAAACATCAACTGCAAGAGGTCTCTCCCCAACAAGAATATACGCCAAACTCCCCATACTCACTGCCTTCCTACTCAAGGCATCGACCACCACATTGGCCTTTCCCGGATGATACAAGATAGTAATATCATAATCCTTTAGCAGCTCCAACCATCTCCGCTACCTCAAATTGACATCCTTCTATTTGAACAAGTGCTGGAGGCTACGATGATCAGTAAACACCTCACAATACACACCATACAAATAATGCCTCTAGATCTTCAATGCGTGAACAATGGCAGCCAACTCTAGATCATGAACGGGAGTAGTTCTTCTCATGGGGCTTCAACTGATGAGAACCATAAGCAATAACTCTACCCTCTTGCATCAATACACACCCAATACCAACTCTCGAAGAACCACAATACACTATATATGAACCTGAAGCTGATGTCAAAACCAATACTAGAGCTGTGGTAAAGGCAGTCTTGAGCTTTTGAAAGCTCGCCTCACACTCATCCGACCACCTGAATAAAGCACCCTTCTGAGTCAACTTGGTCAAGGGTGATGTTATAGATGAAAATCCCTGAACAAATCGACGGTAATAACCCGCCAAACCAAGAAAACTGTGAATCTCTATGATTGAGGACGGTTTGGACCAACTCTGGACTGCCTCTATCTTCTTCGGATCAGCCTGAATACCCTCACTGGACAACACATGCCCCAATAATGCCACTGAACTAATCCAAAACTCACACTTGGAGAACTTTGCATAAAGCTTCTCCTCCCTCAACCTTTGCAACACAACTCTTAAATGCTCTGCGTGCTCCTCCTAACTACGCGAGTATACCAAAATATCATCTATGAAAAAAATCACAAACGAGTCAAGATAACGCCAAAACACGTTGTTCATAAAATGCATGAATGTTACTGGGGCATTGATCAGCCCAAAAGATATCACAAGGAACTCATAATGACCATATCGGGTCCTGAAAGCTGTCTTAAGAATATCCGAGTCCCTGATCTTCAACTGGTGATACCCAAAATGGAGATCAATCTTGGAGAACACCCTCGCCCCCTAAAGCTGGTTGAATAAATCATCAATGCTAGGCAACATGTACTTGGTTTTTATTGTAACTTTGTTCAAATGCCTGTAATCAATGCATATTCTCATCGTGCCATCTTTCTTCTTCACAAATATAATAGGCACACCCCAAGGCGACACACTAGGCCGAATAAATCCCTTATCAAGGAGTTCCTGAAGCTTCTGCTTCAACTTTTTCAACTCCGTCGATGCCATATGATATAGTGGAATAGAAATGGGTTGTGTCCGACACCAAATTAATACCAAAATCAATATCCCTGTCCAGTGGCATGCCCGATAGGTTTGCAGGAAAAATATCGGGAAAATCCCTCACAATAGGAACATAATCAATGCTGGGAGTCTCTACACCGACATACCTCACACATGCTAAGTATGAAAGACAGCCCTTCCCAACCATCCGCTTGGCCTTCAGAAATAAAATCACCCTACTGGGGACAAAATCAGTCGAACCTCGCTACTCAATCCGTGGCACACCTGGCATAGCCAACGTCACTATCTTAGCATGACAGTCCAATATAGCACAACACGGAGATAGCCAATTCATGCCCAATATCACATCAAAGTCAACTATACACAACAACAATAGGTCCACTCGGGTCTCTAGACCCCTAATAGTCACCATGCACGACCGGTATACATGGTCCACAACTATAGTATCGCCCACTGGATTAGATACATGAATAGATAAAATAAGAGACTCACGGGGTGTATCCAAATAACGGGAAAATCATGATGACACATATGAAAAACTGGAACCATGATCAAATAATACAGAGGCATCTCTGTGGTAGACTGAGACAATACCTGTAATCACAACATCCGAAGCAATAGCATCTTGTCTAGCTGGGAGTGCATAGAAACAAGCAAGACCACCACCTGATCGACCTCCCCCTTTAGGGCGACCCCTAGCTTACTGACCCCTACCCCTAGCTGCCTGAGCGGGTGGTGAAGTAACTGGAGCTGAAGTCGATGGCTGACCCCTTTGTTGGGACGAACCCTCAAGAAGATGAGGATACTGCCTCCTCATATTCCCAAACTCTCCACACTCGTAACAACTTCCCGGTGCTAGAGATGGGGACTGAAGGGAACCCCTAGCACCGGGATGACTAGCAGATGCACCTAGCATAGAAGAGCCCTAAACTGATGGAGCACGGGATGAACTCTGGGCTGGAAAGGCACTAAGTGATGAATGGCCCTGATGAGAACTGTGAGAACCATGACCCGACGATGCCCCACAATAACCTGGGCGAGCTGACTGAGCATGCCTGAATGGACGACCTCTGCCGTGCTGATTGACCTCTCGAAGGAGCACCACCAAAACTACTAGATCCCCGAGGCCTCTTGGACTCCCTCTCAACTCGCTCCTGGCAATGAACTGACTTAATCTTGCAGGCGATGTCAAGAACTTCCTCAAAAGTAGAATCTAACACCTTCTCCATGGTCATGAGAATCCGAAGCTGATACGTGAGGCCATCAATGAACCTCATGATCCTCTCTCAATCTGTGGAACTAACCATATCGTATGACGAGCTAACTCAAAGAACGGCATCTCATACTATATCATAGTCATATCTCCCGGACACAACTGCTCGAACTGCCTGTGCAGCTCCTCTCTGCGAGACTGTGGCATATACTTTTCCAGAAAGAGAACGGAGAACTTCTGCCAGGTAAGGGGCATTTCATCAATAGGCCTACGCCTCTCATAAGCCTCCCACTAAGTAAAGGCAACTCCAGAAAACTGAAAAGTAGTAAATGCTACACCATTGGTCTCCAGAATACCCGCCGTACGAAGAATCCTCTGATACTTGTCAAAGACACCCTAGGCATCCTCGCCCTCAGTACCACTGAAAGTTGGAGGCTGAAGTCTACCAAACCTCTCCAATCAACGCTCCTCGTCGTCAGGCATAAATGGTACCACATACTCCTGAGCTAGTGCAACCGGCTAGGCTGGAGGTGCCCCCGGTGTTTGAAGTCCCTGCACAACCTACTCAGGTGTGCGAGCAACGGGAGTCTGAGTACCTCCCCTGGCCTGAGAAGTAGCTGCGGTCGTAGTAACTGAGACCGTCTGGGCTAGGCCATTGCATACTGATAGAATATGAGCTAAAGCCTTCTGAAGTCCTGGAATCACAATAGGCACAGCCGGTGCCTGAGCTAGTGTTGCTAGAGCGTCTGCAACTGGGACCTGATCCTAAACTGGGGAGGTTGGTGGATCTACAGGTGCTTCCCTAGCTGCTGTGCGGGCTACACCCTGCCCCTACCACGGCCTCGAGTGCGTCCTCGGCCTCTAGTGGCCCCAACTGGTGGTACTGGTGGTCGTCCGTCCTAACCGGTAGGATGTGTCCTCACCATCTGTAAGAGAATAGAATAACAGAAGTTTAGTACTAGAATCAATAGATTCGCACGACAAGAATTCAAGAATGAGAAGTTTTCCTAAAGGTTCTGCAGCCTCCCGAGGAAAAATACAGACGTCTCCATACTGATCCTCGAGACTCTACTAAACCGGCTAATGACTCGCGAGACCTATATAACCTAGGCTTTGATACCAACTTGTCACGACCCCAAAATACCCTCGGTCGTGATGGTGCCTATCACAGTACTAGGCAAGCCAACCCAACAAGTAACCACAGTGAATTCTTCTTATAAATCCATTTTTTTAAAGCTGATTAAGTCTCAAATTCTCATATGAAGTATATATAAATCAACTGAAATGTGCGAGAAACAATATAAAATATACCAACACAACCCACCAATCCGGTGTCACAAGTCAAGAGCCTTTA
Source organism: Nicotiana tabacum (assembly GCF_000715075.1). NCBI lineage: Eukaryota > Viridiplantae > Streptophyta > Magnoliopsida > Solanales > Solanaceae > Nicotiana > Nicotiana tabacum. Next base: position 93,241,962 of record NC_134080.1, on the reverse strand, counting down.
AATACAACCCAAACTAACTGAATAATACATCATAAGTCTAAAATAACAGGAAAACTAAGATAGGAAGAAGGAAAGCAGGGCTGCAAATGCCGTGCAGCTACCTTGCAGTCTCTGGTAAAGGTCTGAGAGTATTGGGAATCCTCACTCTGCTGCGCGTGCACCTGGATCTGCACATAAGGTGCAGGGAGTAACGTCAGTACGCCGACTCAGTAAGTAACTAAAGTAAATAAGGTCTGAGTACAGTGACAAGCAGCTAAAAATCATATATAAGAGTGTTCAACAGAATATCAAGTCAAACTCAACAGTTTAATAGTCAGTTACTTCGTAAAAACTTCAGTTTCAATTGAAATACTTTAAAATCATTTATTCAATATTTTACAACAGAGGCTCAGTATAAAAAAAGAGTGAAATGTCAAAATGTCATAAACGGGCCCCTCGGGCAAGGAATCACTCATAGTATAGCCTCTTGGGCAAGCCTCTCAGTCACTCGTCAACAATACTCACACTCAGCACTCCCGCTCAATAATATCTCACAGTGGTAATAATCATAATAACCGATGCGACATGCAGCCCGATCCATAGTTCATAGTCGACTATGCTCACTGGGGGTGTACAGAGTCCGAAGGGGCTCCTACAACCCAAGCGTCATATCACTACAGCACACAGCCCGATCCAATATATATCACTACGGCGTGTAGCCCTATCCATATAAGTATCGATGTGGCGTGCAGCCCGATCCATAATATTGCTGTTGTGTGCAGCCCAATCCATAATATATATATATATAATCCTCACCATTAGGTTCTGAACCTCTCTCAGTCATTAACCTCACAACCACTCGGGCATATCAGTGGAAATCAGAAAACTCAGCCCAAACAGATTTCATATATTAAGAAGTAGAGTGTTAAAAATCGGATTTAAACAATAACAGGTAAAACATGACTGAGGATATGCTTTCAAAACAAATAGAGTGAGAAAAATAGTAAAAACGCCTCTAAGGGCCTAAACAGGTCGGCACAAGGCCCCAAACATGGCACATAGCCCAAACTATAGTATCAATCTCTAAAATACGAGATATCATAAGATTTCAAATTAAATACGCGGCTTAATAGTCACTACGGGACGGACCAAGTCACAATCCCTACCGGTGCATGCCCACATGCTCGCCACCTAGCATGGTGTCACCTCATTTATCAAAAAAATACGAAATACCGAGGTTACATACACTCAGGTCCAGATTTACAATGGTTACTTACCTCAAACCGGATGAAATACTACTCCGCAACAACTTTGCCTCTCGCCTCGGCCTCAACTCATGCCGAATCAATCCAAAATCAGAATCATAACATTAGAATATGCTAAGGGAATGAAGCCCATGCAAAAATAATCAAATAATACCAAAAATCCCGAAATTGGTCCAACCCGACCCCCGGGCCCACGTCTCAAAATTTGATAAAAGTCACATCAATGGAATCCTTATCCTCCCAAGAGTTCATACATACCAAGAGTACCAAAATCCAACCACAAATGACCCCTCAAATCCCTAGATTAAGGTCTCCAATTTCCAAGCCCTAACTCCTATATTTTAGGCTTCAAATTCCCCATATTTCATGTTTAATTAGGTAGAAATCACAATAGGATCGAGTATTAAGTCCATAATTCTTACTTCCAAGAAGTTCTCTTTGATTCCCACTTCAATCTCCCTCAAGAAGCTCCAAAACCGAGTAAAAAATGGTGAACTTAGGCCAAAAATCGCAAAAATGGCCTTTTAAACATTCTGCCCAGCTATTTGAAATCCTTCTTCGCGAACGCGGTCAAAGCCTGGCGTTCGTGAAGCATAAAGTTTCCTTTGACCTGCATCCGCGGTCGACCTGCTGCGCGTCTTGCGAACCCGCGTCCGCTGGAATCGGTCAAGGTGCACTATCGGGGTTATGCGGTGGCGCGCCAATGACTGGAACAACCACACCGTTCTCGCCGTAATTTTTGAGGTAGTCATTCTCAACTCGGTTTACCTAGCCAGACATTCCGACCTGAAATCATAAGATCTTGGATAAGAAAAAGTGTGAAAGATAACTTGCGTTTGTGTAATGAAACCAGCAAGAAAATAATCACTATTATTTTTATCCCCACGGTGGGCGGCAGACTGTTTATCGTGAAAATGGTAACAACAATTAAATTTGTAAATGGGACTCTAAAAATACGTGATCTATTTTTATGCTAGTTGTTAGAGCAGTTGATGCTAGGCGTATGAAGTTTAATGATGAAATACGAGTTAAAATGGGGCAGTGATCAAACCGAGGGGCTTGCTACTCGGGCTTTGAACTGGTCGATGAAAGGCTTCGGGGTCGATATCTGGCTCGAGATCGAGCTATCAGGAATAACCGGGAAGGGGATAACAGTTAAGGTATAATTAAATGAAGAATAGGTATGAAAACAATAAATGGAAAGAGTAGCCTCGAGCGAGTAAGTTAGAGAAAAGAGAGAGAGAGAGAGAGATATTATTGATCTTATGTAGAATGGTTGGAGAAATAGTAGCCTTTTACAAAGTGGTGTGGATCCCCTTTATATAGGAGGGAAATCCGGTTATAGTACAATATACATTAATTATAAAAGCATGGAGATGGGACGACTAGACGTGACACCTCGACATAGGCTCTGGGTAGGCCGGCTCTGTCAGACTTAGCCGCATGCCTTGGGAATTCCCTTTTTTGCTCCAGCCTTGATCTTTGTCTTCTTTGAATCGGGCCTCGACGAGCCCCGAGGGAGGGACTCGGTCGCAACTCCACGTCCTTGGGGTCTCGAGATATTCTTCCGAAGTGACTTGATAGCAAGAAATTAGGCCCTCTGATTTTGCCACATATAGATAGTCTCCGCGTTTCCCAGAACGAAGTGATGGGAAATGATTCTGACATCTGACTCCTAGAGCTCCTCATGGCGACGTCATACTAATGATGCAACCTGTGGCGCGAGTTTTTGTGACAACCGGTATGTCTCATGGACTTGTGTTTTTGACATCATTCAATGCACAGTTGATTCTCATTCTCCAAGGTGAAAGTATCACTGTCGATTTGGTTATTCAAGAACGCAGTAATTGTGTCCGCCGGTCAGTCTTCCAAAGGCCTTGGTGACCATGTCATTATCTCTTATAAATGGGGGTGCTCTGGCGTTGTTTTTCTATCCAAGTACCTTCATCTACTCAATCGCCCATTTCTCCTTATCATCTTCCTCTATTGTTGATCGTAAATATTTTTTCCGGCCTTTAGTCGACAGAAATAGATCCTTTCCGAGCTCATCGTTGTTCCCGGAATCAAGCCTGAAGTGGTCCGGTAAACCTAGATCATCGGGGCCTTCGAGCCCTATGGAGCTAGAGCACCGAAGCAAAAGTCGACTTCGGGCGCTTGGAGCTTTTACTTTGAGCTTGGAATAGATAACCTTTTAAGGTGTTGTAGGCAGGCTTCTAAGAAAGGGGTTATTCGTATTTAGGCGATTTTCTGCGGTCGAGCCCTCGTGATTGGGGCCCGAAATGCTTATTTTTTCTTCTCGATGGAAAACTTCGAGGTCGGGTACCACCTTGGAATCGGTGCTATGCCCCTATTATCCCGTCCTCGAGACTGAACTAAGGCACATCCCTTCTTTGCTTAGGGTTTGGTTCGGGTTCAGCTTCTGCCGGTCAAAATAAAATACCAGGCCGGGGCTTTCTTTCCTGCGGTTTCCGATATTGCAATGGCAAGCAAACAGAAGGTTTCCCTCTTTCGGGTATAGGCTTTAGAGGTCAGGTACCACCTTGGAATTGGAGACAATGTTGCTGACCCTCTGTGGCCTAACTTCTCCTTGAAGGAGATCTCCGGGGTCGGGCCACCTCAGGATTCGTTTCGAGGCCGTTGGCCTCCCGGGGCTTATCCTGGGTAGGCGGATTATCATTGTATCCCGCATATACATGGGGCAGCTCTTGCTTCTTTGGAAGATCCCATTATTTTAGATAGCCATCCTTCCGCCTTGGCATCGAGTCCTTCGTTACCTCAAGCGCGAAAAATGTTGGCATACGTCCCTGCTTTAGTTTGTCAATTCCACCATAGTTATGACTGCTACTTCAGGGCCTGCCTGGCAGGGAGGGGAGAGTTCCACTCCCAGTGCTCAGGATCCGCGGGAGTTTACTCTGAAGACTATGTCTTCGATAAGAGAGGAACATTTGGAGATGGTGAGGAGAGACAGCGGATGGGACGAGGGGGTAGCGTTGCAGGCGCTTTCCCCGAATGAGAGTATTACGGACTCTGCTGATGGGTTCTTGAACGCATACTTATACCCTTTCGCACTAGGCCCCCTTAATAGAGCCGTGCTTGATTTCTTCCTGAAGTATCAGGTTACTTTGGCGCAGATACATCCGTTGTTTTGGCGAGTAGCGCTGATGATGAGATTCTTTGCGGAGAAGTCTGGTCTTGAATTCATGCTTAGTCACCTCGTCAGGATGTACCAGCCCTTTCATCATCGAGGCTTGCTAAGTTAGTGGTATTGTTCGTCCATGCCCTTTGTTGTTGATTATGAGGAAGATGGGGATCGAGAGTGGGTCAGTCAATTTGTCCAGGTCCGGACGGTTGACATTATCCCCGTAGAGGTGATGCCATTTCCCGAGGGATGGAATTATGCGCGTGAGTGGAGTGTCTCGTGCTTTCTTAGATTTGCTTGTAGCGAGGACCAGTTTAGTAATTGTGTTTCCTTCTTTTCTGTGGCAACTTTATGGGCGCCAGGCAAAGTTCCCCATTTGCCTGGCTAGGTTCGGAGGTTGGCGACCCATTCGACTTGCGACGAGCGTAGGTGGCGAGATGTGTCTCAGGGCAGATGGGAGGCGAAATACCAAGGTATGTGCGTGCACTGCTTTTACCCTGGCCTTCGTATATTCGAGATAATATTTTCCCCTTTCTTTTGTACTAGCTTTGCCGTCGTAGGTATTGGAAGGTCCTCAGGAGCGAGGCTGTGCTCCTCCGGAGAGGGGGAGGAGTTGTCGGCTTCCGAGCCAAGGGACGATGGCGATAAACGAGATATGCACTTGTAGTGCGATGGAGCTTTTAGCGGGGCTAAACGGTCCGTGTCTCCGAGGAGAAAACATCGCCCGAGCCTGCTGTTCCTGAAGTCTCCGGTTCAGGAACGGTGGTTTCTCCGAGTGATCATGCTTTGACCGGGGTTGGTTCTTCCAGGGCCGAGGGGACTGGACCAACAGGAGTGTGCTTGGATTTCGAGGAAGTCTGTCGGCTTCACTTTGCGATGAGTTTCGATATAGTCTTTTCGCGTCTCGTGTCTTCCCTTCCTTATCGAGTTTTTCTTTTGCAGGCCTTTGATAGGCTCAGGTCTGAGCTGCTCCATCATAGGGCTAGGCTTTGGAAAGCCCTGGATGAGGGTAGGTCCCTTAGGCTCCCCTGCGAGGAGAAGGAGGTTGAGTTGAAGCACTGGCGATATGAGGCATTTTGGAGATCGAATTACGAGAGCTATTTGATGGAGCAGGTAACCTCTTATAGTACGCATTTAGCCTTTTTAATCCTTAAGGTTAATCTTTTTTGCCTATCTCAGTTGCAGAAAAAGATGGAGGCTCTGGAGTACCTTAGGGGTGAAGCCGTCTGAGTTAGGAATGGTTGTGGTGAACTAAGAGCTCAGGTGCAGGCTCAAGCTTCAGAGGAGGAGGGTGCCTTGGCTAAAATTCCTGCCTTCGAGGCCCAACTTCGCTTGGCTCGTGACAACGCTTCAGTTCAATCAGATATGATCGCGAAGCTCGAGTCCAATCTCTCGAAGGTCAGGGCCGAAATAATCAATTATCGGGCTGGAGAAACATTGAGTCGGACCAAGGCTGATCAAGAGATGGAGAATAATTTGAAGGACGCTACTGATGCCCAAGCCGAGTTGAAGTGGGTCCTCGATCGTGAAAAGAGGATCAAGGAATATGTTCGTTGTAAATTCCGAAGAGAGGTGCTTGAAGAGATCGACGCCAGGGGTTTTGTTCTCCTGGAAGAGTTGGCTCGAGCGAGGGCAGACGAGCGTGATGCTCGGTCACTTCTTGCCGATGCCATGGGGAGTGAAGATGGGGCTGGTAGGCTGTAGCCTTCTAAAGTGAAGCGTAGATTTTGCCATTTTGTATTTGATATTCGCAGAGCGTGTTTGTAGATGGAGAACGAACCTTTTGCGTATGTAACTAAAAAGAAAACTTGATGCTTTATCTCTTTTGTATCCCTTTCTGCATTGCTTTCGACCAGGCAGGCTGGTTTCGGAGTTTGGCGGGAACCCTTAGATTCATAATACGGCTCCGAAGCTCATTAGGAAGGCCCGAAGGCTCTTTCATGCTCGGTTAAGCGCGGTTTTTAACGCAAGCTGGTGTTAGAGCTCTTATGCTTTGCCCAACTGTTTTTGGTTTAGTCTTCGTGTCAAGTTTTGACTCGAGCTTACCTGACCTTCAATCTCCTGTGCCTGCATGGACGGACGACAATGGCTCTTACGCCTTGCCCTTAGTCATTTGTATTTTGACCATTTTGGGTTCAGTCTCTGAGCCGGGTTCCGACTCGAGCTTAATTGACCCTCAGGTTTTTTGTGCCTGCCTGGGCAGATGACGATGTTGCTTACGCCTCGGGTCAAACCTTTTAAGTATGTGGTCCTGAGGCTCGTGGAGCTAGCAACGATGGCTCTTATGTTGTGTTCTTAGGCATGTATAGTTAACTATTTTGGATCCAATCTCCGAATTGGGTTACGACTCGAGCTCATGTTAATCCTCAAGTTTTCAATTTTTTAAGCTGGCAACAGTGGCTCTTACGCTTTTGGTCGTTGAGACCTTTTGGTGTGTGGCCCTGAGGCTCATTTGGATGGCGACAATGGATCTTACGCTGTGCCCTTAGGCACGTATAGGCTGTGTTTTCCTCTTGTTAAGGGCTTTTTGAAATAATTTTGCCTGACCCGTCGTTGGTTCGGAAAGAACAATGATTTCAAGTCGTTTGCGGCGATGTTCGAGCACCTCAGAAGGTTTACCTCATAGGCTGAGTAGCTCGAAGCCTTGTGATTTGGAGATGACATGGTCGAAACTCGTTTGCCTGTTGAGGGTAGCCTATTTTAACCGATTCTTTTCAAAGTAGATTCGAAGTAATGACCTGTGATTTTGTTAGCGACGGTCGGGCGTCCTCGAGTCGCGTTAATTAGGCTGGTGCAGCCATTTTGACCGTAATCATATGTGTTTGGCCAGAGCCATTTTTGATCTTGGGTGATAGTTTTAGGCATCTGCATCGAGGGTATGCCATTTCGGGAGTCTTACAAATGCGACACATAGCCTAAACTTCGGGGTTTGAGTTTTTTGCATGTAGTAAGGTCTTACAAAATTTTCATGCCTGTTAAGATCTTATAGTTTTCTCATGCCTGTTGAGGTCTTATAGTTTGCTCATGCCTGTTGAGGTCTTACAGTTTGTTCATCCCTGTTAAGGTCTCACAGTTTGTTCATGCATGTTGAGGTCTTACAGTTTGTCATGCCGTTGAGGTCTTACAGTCTTTGGTGCTATGTAAAATAGATCTGGCTAGACTGAGTCTGCCTGCTTAGGGTCTTACGGCCTCGGGTTTTCCAGTGAATGGCAATTGACGATAGTCTCCGAGTCATCGAGTTTACTTAGGCTCGAAAGTCGTTACTCGTGTTCTCGAAATTGCCTCGTTGGGGCCTTATGAGCATGGAGTTTCGACCCTGAGGTCGTGCGGGTGCCAAATTGTTGATGCTAAGTCTCTGAGTATTTCGGGATGTACTCGATGGGGGGGGGGCCTTGCCATGAGCATGTCAAATTTTTCTTTTTTGGAGTACGAGATGCTGAAAGATATTCTTTGATTGCTTGGCGTAAATACATGTTATTTCGTTGCTGTGAGCTCGGCCAGCGCGGGCACGACTCCTTTGACTGTTTGGCCCGGTACATGATTTCCTATTGGAACTTAGTCTGTCATTCCCCCGCGCTTCTGAGCGGATGGGGCCTTCAAGGGGGGTGCCCTCCATCGTTCGGGGTTGATTGCAAAAGAAACCCTGCGAGCTTGTCGGATCCTCCTTATGAAGCACATCACTCCACTAAGAACCTTGCTAGCGAGACCCTCTTCGAGGTGGAAGTCTGGCCGACAGGAAAGAGTGCGACGGGTGCTGCTAAGGCTTTGTGATCTTCGGGTAGAGTTAACACTTCTGAACGCCCTGGTCGGGTGTCTGCATATAGGTTAGTGTAAAATAACGAAGGAAGGAGGTACTTCTACCTTACCGCGGGATGCGCGGGTGATGTTCCGAGGTCCGATATGGCCCTGGTATTTTGGAGTGAGGGCTCTAATATAGCCCTCCGCTGTTTTTAATCGGGCTCGACCAAAGATATGGTTTTATTGCCCTTTGACTCTTTCGAGAGTAGAGATATTGGTACCGGCGATACGTTATATGATGTGAACTTTCCCCTTGCCGCGTGTTGCTTTCTGCCGACGGTTTTAATTCCATCCCTTGCGTGGAATTTCATCTTTTTGGCAAAGGGAGGACGACACTGCCTTCACGCGGTGCGTCCGCGGTCATCTGAATAAGGCGTCCATGCCTTGCGCCTCCTTTGATGATACGGAACTTGTCATTTCGGTCTAGGCCAGCCATGCTGAACTGAGAGAATGGTCTTGCTCTTAGTCGTTGCGATCGCCATTTTGAATCCGCCAAAGATTCGAGAGGCAGGCGTGATTTGGCCCGGCAGTCCGAGCTGCCCTATCATCCTCAGCTCGGCATCGTTGATCGAGCCACCTGAACTTATGAGCATGTGTTTTATTTGAAATGGATCGAATAAGAAAGAAGGTTACCAGTGCGTCGTGTGAGGACGAGACAAGGTCTCGGTATCCTCTTTGCTGAATGTGAGGGAGTCTTTAGGAATATATCCCGAGACCCGCTTTTCTCTAGTGACGAGCATTTTTACTCTCCTTTTTATGAGTTCTTGGAGAGTGTCGTCGCTCCTCCACTATCGTGATAATATATTGCGGCCCATTTGCTTCGTTCTTCTTGGCCGCCTTCCCTACTCGGGACTGAACTTGAGCCCGGTTGCTCGGCAGTTCTCGGCGGTGATTTTTGTTGAGTGGCTTGGCCTTTTTCCTTCGGAGATGGTGGACATCTTTGGCCTCGCGGCCGTACTTATTATATAGTTCCCACACCAGGCTGTGGTTCCTCTGAGAGGGATTCGACGGAATTGGTCTGGGCCATTTGACGTCCCTGGTTTCGCTGACGGTGAACACGATGTTTGGTATAATGATGTTGAAGTTGTACTCTGATAGGCGAGGTGCCTCTGTTGGCCCCGTGTCCCTATCGAAGCCACCTCTGTTGAGGGGTCTCCGAGGGGTCTGTCCTCGATTTACCAATCGATCGTTGCGAGGCGGATTGAGTTTTGGAGTGTTCCTCCTATCATCGGGGTACGACTGGTACCTCTCTTTATTTGATCTTGAATCCTTCCCTAAGAGTCTACTCGGGTATACTAAGCCCAAAGGGGCTCCCAGTTGGTCGTCCTCGACCCTAATCTTTGACTGGTATCGATTGTGGACGTCCAACCAGGTTATGGTGGGATACTCGATCAGATTCTCTTTCAGCTGCCTTGAGGCCACCGAGCTTCGTTCATTCAAGCTTTGAGTGAAGGCCTGCACCGCCTAGTCATCGGAGACCAGGGGTAGTTCCATTCGTTCTGTCTTGGAACGAGACATGAATTCTTGTAGCATTTCGTTCTCCCTTTGCTTAATCTTGAATACGTCGGACTTCTTTGTTGCTACCTTGATGGCACTGGCGTACGCCCTTACGAAGGAGTCTGCTAGCATGGCGAACGAATCAATGGAGTTGGGAGCTAGGTTGTGGTACCAATGGAGTCTGCTAGCCTTCGGGAGGCTTCTCCAAACTTCTTCAGAAAGACGGGCTCGATCTTATCGTCTTTTATGTCATTGCCTTTCACCGTGCACGTATAGGCAGTGACGTGTTCATTGGGATTCGAGGTCCCGTTGTATTTTGTGAGTTCTGGCATTCTGAACTTCTTTGGAATGGGTTTCGGAGCTACTTCCTCTGGGAACGACCGTTGCAAGAACTTCTCAAATCTACACCCTTCAGGATCGGGGGCGCGCCCGGGATTTGGTCGACTCTGAGTTATAAGTTTCGACCTTCTTATCGTTGGCTGCTATCATTTTTTCGCCCGACTCGATCCTTTTGGCGAGGTCCTCCATCATTTTCACGATGGCAGGATCGGCTACTGATCCGTTGTTGCTTGACCTCTACGGTATTTGTTCTGCTGGGGGCTACTGTGTTGGGATTCTTCTGGTGGCTTTGCAACTGAGCGATAGCCAACTGTTGTGCCTGCAACATTTCAAAAATATCGTGAAGACTAACTTCCTGTACTTCCCGAGCCGGGGTCTTTTGGGCCTCCTGTTGGTCGCCATGTTGTATGCTTCCGTCGGTGTGTGAGGTTTCATCGACCTGCTGCGCGTCTTGCGAACCCGCGTCCACTGGAATCGGTCCAGGTGCGCTATCGGGGTTCTACGGTGGCGCACCAATGACTAGAACAACCACACCGTTCTCGCCGTGATTTTTGAGGTAGTCGTTCTCAACTCTGTTTACCGAGCCAGACATTCCGACCTGAAATCAGAAGATCTTGGATAAGAAAAAGTGTGAAAGATAACCTGCGTTTGTGTAATGAAACTAGCAAGAAAATAATCACTATTATTTTTAGCCCCTTGGTGGGCGCCAAACTGTTTACCGTGAAAATGGTAACAACAATTAAATTTGTAAATGGGACTCTAAAAATACGTGAACTATTTTTATGCTAGTTGTTAGAGAAGTTGATGCTAGACGTATGAAGTTTAATGATAAATTACGATTTAAAATGGGGAAGTTATCAAACCGAGGGGCTTGCTACCCAGGCTTCGGACTGGTCGATGAAAGGCCTCGGGGTCGATATCCGACTCTAGCTCGAGCTATCGGGGATAGCCGGGAAGGGGATAACAGTTAAGGTATAATTAAAGAAGGCTCTTTATGGCCAATACCAAACAATAAATGAAGAACATGTATGAAAGCAATAAATGCAAAGAGTAGCCTTGAGCGAGTAAGTTAGAGAGAAAAGAGAGAGAGAGAGAGAGATTATTGATCTTGTGTAGAATGGTTGGAGCAACAGTAGCCTCTTACAAAGTGGTTTAGATCCCCTTTATATAAGAGGGGAATCCAGTTATAGTACAATATACCTTAATTATAAAAGCATGGATATGGGACGGCTAGAGGTGACACCTCGACACAGACTTAGGGTAGGTCGGCCCTATCAGACTTAGCCGCGTGCCTTGGGAATTACCCTTTTTGCTATAGCATCAATGTGACGACCCAACCCGTTGTCTCGTGAGTTACCGCCCTCGTGAGTCATCGCGTGCCTATTTCTTTATGCTTCATAATCGGTGTTGGATGTGAACGAGTTGATTTGGATTGGTTTTAGTAGGAAATGAGACATTTAGTCTCTTTAAGGAAGGTTTGTTTTGGAAAAGTCAACCGGACATTGACTTATGTGTTAGAGGGCTCGGATTTGAATCCCGATGATTTGGTTAGCTTCAGGGGATGATTTGTGACTTAGGAGTGTGATCGAAAGTAATTTTGGAGGTCCGGCGTAGAATTAGGCTTGAATTGGCGAAGTTAGTATTTTGGCGAATTTCGGTTGATAGGTGAGATTTTGATATGAGGGTCGGAATGGAATTCCGAGAGTGGTTGTAGCTTCATTATGTCATTTGTGATGTGTGTGCAAAATTTCAGGTCATTCGGACGTGGTTTGGTTGGGTTTTTGATCGAATGCGTGTTTTGGAAGTTTTAAAAGAACTTAGGCTTGAATTCAATGTAATTCGATGATTTTAGTGTTAGTTGAGGTGTTTTGATGATTGGAGCAAGTTTGGATGATGTTTTAAGACATGTTGGCATATTTGGTTAGAGTCCCGAGGGGCTCAGGTGAGTTTCGGAATGGTTTCGGGCCATTTATAGGCCAATTTAACTTGCTGGATTTTTGACAGCAAGGTTTGAAAATTTTGATGCGAGGAGTAAAATTTGGAAGCTTATATCTCGTAATCTATAAGGAATCAGAAAATGTATAAAACATGAAAGTTGTAGCCCTTGTATTCTAGTTTCCAGAAATATAAACCATTCATCATTTGGATATTTGTACAGAAAGTTATAATCGATTGAATAAGGGCTAGTAAAGCAGTTTTGAAATTTCCTAGAAATTTCTGATGCGAGGAGGCTAATTTGGAAGCTTATATCCCGAAATATATATGGAATCGGAAAATGTATAAAACATGAAAGTTGTAGCCCATGTATTCTAGTTTTTAGAAATTTAAATCATTTGTCATTCGGACATTTGTACAGAAAGTTATGATCGATTGAATCTGGCTAGTAAAGCTGTCTTTGATGGACTTTTAGTGACGACTTTTAGTGATGAAACTGGACTTTTAGTGACGGGCGGACAGAAACTTAAGGACCACAAATGTTGATTTCTTCATTTTCGTTTTGGAATTTTTGGAGCTCGGTTCTTGGGCGATTTTGAGGTGTTCTTCACGATTTCAACTCAAGTAAGTGTCCTATACTCGAAAGTGTTTATATTACATAAATGCATGGTTATTTTCATCGATTAATTCAGATTTAAATGGAAGAAATCAAGATTTTTGCAAAATCTTCCAAAAATGAAAAAATTAAGATTTGGAGTTCGAGTTGTTGTCGGAATTTGATAATTTCGGTATGGTTGAACTCGTATCGGAATGGGTTGTCGGATTTTATAAGTTTCGCCGGATTACGAGACACGGGCCCCACGGGCAAATTTTGAGTGCAATTTCGAATTTTTAATGGAAAGTGTAGAATTCCATATGGAATTAATTCCTATAATTTTTATTGATTGAATCAAATTATTGTGGCTAGATTCGAGGCATTCGGAGGTCGATTTGAGAGGAAAAGGCATTGTGGAGTAGTATTTTGCTTGGGTTTTTGCTAATTTCGAGAATTTTGGTATTTTTCGATTGTTTTGATTGGGCTTTGCTCCCTTATCATATTATGACATATTTGTTCTGATTTTGGATAGATTCGACGCATGTGGAGGCCAATTCGAGGGGCAAAGGCGTCGCGAGCTAAAGAAGTAACCGGTTTGAGATGAGTAATTGGTGTAAATGATGTCCCGAGGGTTTGAAACCCCGGAATTTCACATCGTAACGCTATCTTGAGGTGACTTGCACGCCAGATAACGGGCGTGGGATAGAGCACCATTAGGGATTGTGGCTTGGTCTGTCCCGTGAGATGTTTTTACCATGTTTTCTACTTGAACTAAATTGAGAATCATCCTTACTTGGATTTAACTGTTACATTTGGGCTTCTTGCCAATTATTTGAATCCTTCAGGGATTGACATCACTATTTTCGCATACATGCATATCATTTGATCTCAGTCCAAGGTTTTTAAATATTGTTTTGCAAACTCAGCCATCTTTCTAAGATTTGAAAACTTAAATGGTATTTTTAAATGATATTTCGGGCTGAGAACTACTGTTTTACAAATGACCAAGGGGCTTATGATGGTTTCTGGACTGAGCATGGATCGGGCTGCGCGCTGCAGCAGTATTACATTGATATTAAGGAGGAAAGCCTGGTTGAATACATTGATATTGAGGCCAAGAGCCTGGTTGATTATACTGAGATTGATATGAGGCCGAGGGCCTAGATTTGATGCCACGAGATGGCTTGATATTGCGCTTGGGCTGTAGGAGCCCCTCCGGAGTCTGCACACACCCCAAGTGAGCGCCGTCGACGATAAATAAATGGATGGCTCGGGCTGCACGCCGCAGTGGGTACTAGAGTGTACCATCATATGCATTGCATTGCACTCATGCATTTGTTTTTATCTGTTATACCTGTTTCAGTATTTGGTACTATGACTTAATTGACTTGTTGCTTCACTATTTGTTGTTCTAAACTTCCAGTTATAGTTTACTTTATATTTTTTCATGATTTCTTATTCTCAGCCTTTATTTATGTTTATTACTCACTGGGTCGGAGTACTCACATTACTCCCTGCACCTTACGTGCAGATCCAGGTACACTACAGGCTGAGTGAGGATTTGTTTAGCTGAGCAGCAGTATCCGGGAGTATTGAGGTAGCTGCATGGCATTCGCAGCCTTGATCTCTCCCATCTATCTCTATCTTTTATTCAGTATATTTCCTAGACAGACTTGTAATAGGTGGATATTCTATATTAGAGGCTCATATTTGTGACACCGGATTCTGTTGGGCTATGGTGTGGTATTTTAATTGAACTTCCGCAGATTTTATTATTAATTATACACTTGAATGAAATGACTTAGTAAATTCTCAGTGATATTTATCTATAATCTGAATAAGAATTTGGGATAGTGTTGTTAAATGGCCGAGCTTGCCTAGAAGTGTGTTGGGCGCCATCATGACCGGGGTTGGGGTCGTGACAATCAATCTCCGTCTTCTTTGAGTCGGGCCTCGATGAGCCCCAAGAGAGGGAACTCGGTCGCAACTCCACGTCCTCGGGGTTTCGAGATATTCTTCCGAAGTGACTTGATAGCAAGAAATTAGGCCCTCTGATTTTGCCGCATACAATGGAGTTTTGAGACTGTAGGGTCAAGTTTATGTGCCTAATGTGGATGGACTTCAAGAGTTGATTCTAGAGGAGGCCCATAGTTCCCGGTACTCTATTCATCCTGGCGCCGCTAAGATGTATCAGGATTTGCGGCAACATTACTGGTGGAGGAGGATGAAGAAGTATATTGTTGCATATGTGGCTTGGTGTTTGAATTGTCAGCAGGTAAAGTACGAGACTCAGAGACCTGGTGGTTTTTTCCAGAAGATTGAGATTCCTAAGTGGAAGTGGGAGCGTATCACTATGGACATTTTGGACTCCCACAGACTCAGAGGAAGTTCGATGGAGTGTGGGTTATTGTTGATAGGCTGACCAAGTCAGCACGTTTCATTCCTGTGGCAATCTCCTATTCTTCCGAGAGGTTAGCTGAGATCTATATCCGGGAGATTGTTTGTCTTCATGGTGTGCCCGTGTCTATCATTTCGGACCAAGGTACGCAGTTTACCTACCATTTATGGAGAGCAGTTCAACGTGAGTTGGGCACACGGGTCGAGTTGAGCACAACATTTCATCCTTAGACGGACGGGCAGTCCGAGCGCACTATTCAGTTTTTGGAGGATATGCTCCGAGCTTATGTCATTGACTTTGGAGGCTCATGGGATCAGTTCTTGCCTTTAGCGGAGTTCGCCTACAACAATAACTACTAGTCAATCATCTAGATGGCTCTTTATGAAGCTTTATATGGTAGGCGGTGTCAATCGCCGGTTGGATGGTTTGAGCCGTGAGAGGCTCAGTTGCTGGGGACGGATCTAGTACAATATGCCTTGGACAAGGTTAGGATCATTCAGGATAGGCTTCGTACAGCTTAGTCCAGGCAAAAAGTTACATCGATCGTAAGGTTCGTGATGTGGCATTTATGGTTGGTGAGCGGGTGTTGCATCGGATGTCGCCTATGAAGGGCGTGATGAGATTTGGGAAGAGGGGCAAGCTTATCCCTAGATTCATTGGTCCTTTTAAGATTCTTGATCGAGTGGGAGAGGTGGCTTACAGACTTGTGTTGCCGCCAATTTTATCAGTCGTGCATCTAGTGTTTCATGTGTCCATGCTTTAGAAGTATCACGGTGATCCATCCCACATGTTAGACTTCAGCACTGTCCAGTTGGACAAGGACTTGTCTTATGAGGAGAAGCCGGTAGTTATTCTAGACCAGTAGGTTCATCAGTTGAGATCAAAGAGTTTCCCTTCTATTCGTGTTCAGTGGAGAGGTTAGCATGTTGAGGCAACGACCTGGGAGTCCGAGTCCGATATGCAGAGCCGATATCCCCATCTTTTCTCAGACTCAGGTACTTCCTTCTTATTTTCGTTCGAGGACAAATGATTGTTTTAGAGGTGGAGAATGTGATGACCCAAAAGGTCATCACTTGTTTTTACAAGTCGATTCTGTGTTTTGAGGCCTTAAAACCTCCTTTTTGTCTCATCTCATTTTGCGTGCACAGTTCGAACATGTATCCAGAAAGCCATTATGTGAAAATCAGTGAAAAATGATAAATTTTTCTTTTAAAATGAACTTAAGTTGACTTTGGTCAATATATTGGGTAAACGGACCCGGACCTATGATTTGACGGTCCCGGAGGGTCTGTAGGAAAATATGGGACTTGGGCGTATACCCGGAATTGAATTCCGAGGTCCCAAGCCCGAGAAATGAATTTTTGAAGAAAATTGTTTAACTGAAATTATAAGAGTTTTTGAAATTTGAATGTGTTTGAACTTGATGGTATCATGCCTGTATTTTGATTTCGGATCCTGGTACAGGTCTTATATGGTATTTAAGTTGAGCCTGTAAAATTTGCTAAGAAACGGAGGTCATATGACGTGAATCGGACCTTCAGTTGTTAAAATTTGAAACTTTGAAAGTTCTTAAGATTTTCTTTGATTTTGATGCTAAACTTGTAATTGTTGAGGTTATTTTAAAGATTTGATTGCGTGAGAAAGTCCGTATGATGTTTTTAGGTTAGGGTGCATGTTTGGTTTGGAGCCCCGAGGGCTCGGGTGAGTTTTAGATATGCCACAGAGTGAAATTAGACTTAGGAGCAAGTGCTGGTATCTGGTATTTTTGCCCAGGCCTCTGATCTCGCAATTGCGAGAGCAGGCTTCACAATTGCGAAGTTCTCAGGCTTGGTAATTGCGACCCAGGCTTCACAAATGCGAACCAATCCTGGGCAGGCCGTTTTCGCAAATGCGAACTATGGGTGGGAATTGCGAAGCCCCGCCCCCCTCGCAAATGTGACAGGTCCCTCGCAAATGCGACAGTGACTGGATTTCTTCATGGTCGCAAATGCGACATATTCTTCGCATTTGCGAAGATAGCAGGCACTGAAGGGGTTCGCAATTGCGAACCCTGGTCGCAATTGTGACATCTGCAACCTGATAAATCATAACTTAGCCGAAAATTTCTCATTTTTCAAACCCTCTCAAACCTAAAACATCTTTGGGCGATTTTTCGAAGGCAACTACTCTTCCAAATCGATTGTAAGTAATTTCTATCTTATTTTCTTTAATCTATAACATCTTTTCACATGATTTCAACTCAAAATCAAGGGTATTCATTGGGGAAATTGGGTGTTTTGGGTAGAACTTAGGATTTTTCGAATTTTGGGGATTTGGACCTCGATTTGTGGTCCGATTTCAAAACAAATTATATATTTGAGTTCATGGGTGAATGGATAATCGGGTTTTGGTTCGAACCTCGGATTTTGACCATGTGGGCCTAGGGTCGATTTTTGACTTTTTGAGGAAATCATTGGAAAACTTATTTTCATGCATTAGAATTGATTCATTTAGCATTTATTGATATAGCTAAGTAACTTGTGGCTAGATACAAGCGAATTGGTGGTGGAAACAAGAGGTAAAACAGTATTTGAGGCTTGAATTGTGTTCGTGTCATCGAGGTAAGTGTTTGGTCTAACCTTAGCTTGAGGGATTAGGAGTTGTGTCTTATTTGCTATGTGTTAATTGTGGAGTACGATGTATAGGCATGGTGACGAGTATCTATACATCGGTGTCAAGCATGCCCGTGAGTCTCGTATTGTAATTGTTGTGACTTCGTTGTGATTTATTCATGCTTAATATGATAATTATCATTGTTGGTTCCCTTGCCGGGAGGTTATTGTTTATGATGTTATCTCCCTTGCCGGGATGTTATTGTGTATGATATTGTCTTTCTTGCCGGGATGTTGCTGTTATACTTTTATTCCCTTGCCGGGATTCTTTTATGATTGAGGTTGAATTGCAAATGGGATCGAGTTGCACGCCGCAATGGTGATATATGAAATGGGATCGGGTTGCACGCCGCAACTGTAATACATGAAATGGGATCGGGTTGCACGCCGCAACTGTAATACATGAAATGGGATCGGGTTGCATGTCGCAACGGTAATATATGAAATGGGATCGGGTTGCATGTCGCAACGATAATATATGAAATGGGATCGGGTTGCACGCCGCAACGGTAATATATGAAATGGGATCGGGTTGCACGCCGCAACGGTATTACATGATTTGGGATCGGGTTGCTCGCCGCAACAAGAACGAAATAAAAGTGAATATTGCGTTTGTTTTCCTTATTCTTGTTGGCAATTAAGTTATAGTTTTTTCTTTACATTCCTCTATTGGTATTCTGTTGTTATCTGATACTCCCCGCATCATGCTTTCTACCTCCCATCTTTAACTATAAATCTCTGTTTTTATTTTTCCGCTGTATATGATTTAACTGCACATGTTTACTTGGTAGTCTGGTCCTAGCCTCGTCACTACTTCGCCGAGGTTAGGCTAGGCACTTAACAACACATGGGGTCGGTTGTGCTGATACTGCACTCTTCACTGTGTGCAGATCCCAGTGCTGCAGCTTTTGGACCGCAGTGAGGTTGCTGCCTTCAGTCCATTCAGGCGACCCAAGGTAGTCCTGCAGGCGTCTGCAGGCTCTGGCGTCTCCTTCTATCTTTACATTCTGTTTCTTTTATGTATTTCAGAGACAGTGTTGTATTTATCTTTCGACCCTTATTTGTAATATTCCTAGACAGTCTGTGATATTGTGACACCAGTTCTGAGTAACTTATACTATGGATTGGCATTGGTATCACTATTAAATCGTTACGTCTCAGTCTTCCGTTTTATATTTCCGCTATTTATATGATGTTTGTTCACTATTGTTAAAGGATTAAAATATATTAAAAAGGTTAAGTAATTGGAACGATTCGCTTGCTTAACTTTCACTAGTAAGTGCCATCACGTCCCCCGAGGGTAGGAAATCTGGGTCGTGACAAATAAATATTAAAAAACTCATTATTAGAATTGAAAAATGTGTACTTTGCAAAGAAAATTGAAGAAGTGTTTATATTAGTCGTCCTACTGGGACAAACAAATCAGTATCCAAACACAATTGAGATATTGATAATTTGATAATTTTTTAAAATTGAAGAAGTGTTTATATTAGTCGTCCTATTGGGACAAACAAATCAGTATCCAAACACAATTGAGATATTGATAATTTGATAATTTTTATGGCTGCTATTTTAGCTAATATAATTAATGTCTTTATGTTTCCTTATGAACGAAGTCTTACATATACCCAAATTAAATTAGAAGGATTTAGTTGATCGCGTATATATCAGAATTCCTGGGTTAAATTCCTATTTTATTACAACTCGTCGTCTTAGCGGGTGTATTTTCAATTTTGTTCTTTTCTTGTGAAGATTTATGTAAATAACTAAAGGCATAAAAGTCAATCAATATTTTAATGATATTTTAGTCGTTCAACATTTAGCTTTCAACATTCGTGATTTTATAATAATATAGATATATATCAGAGAAAACAAATTGCTCTCTCCATGCCAATATTTCTCAAAATTGAAAGATCCCCAAACATAGTGAAGGAAATGCAACAAGTTTAGCCAAGAACAAAAAATAAATGACAAGAAAAGTCACACAAAATAGTCTATTCGGCCAATTTTTCAAATACCTATTTCGAAAAGAAACAGTCAAATTAAAAATATATTTACCAATATTAAATAACAATTTGTGATTGACCAAAACTACAAAATCAGGACAACTATAGAATTCTAGAATATTTCTACTGAACATCATTGCAGAATCACAACCGTCAAATCAAAGATTAATCCAACGGCCATCAATCAACCCTAGCTCCACTAAGAAAAAACCAAAACCCCTCCACCAAGAAACCAGCCCCCTTCCACTCTACGCCTAGTGTCCCAAGAACCAAGACCCACAGCATACTTTCATCCAATTACCTCTAGCCACGTAGCGTCATATTTGCCCACCATTTCAACCTTTCTCAAAAGCTCGGCCCACATTAGACGTTGCCAATTGGAGTTTACCTCAACCAGTCACAGTTTCCTAGATTAGGAACTAGACCACTGCTAAAATATCAACGAGTTTAAACACACCACAAAATTTATTCAAGAAGATTAGATAGACACGTCTGCTAAAATATCTGTATATTTACATTTTGATTACAGGGGGAAAAAAACCAAACAAAACATATGTATAACCACTCTAAAAAGCAAGCCAAGAGTCACAGTATCTGATATTCCATCATACTATGTATTATACTACTATTAGCTTACTATAAGCCCAACTCCTAACTTGTAACTCCCCTTCACACTTTCCTATTCGGGCTTCCACCCTCCAACGTTTCCCTTCATATACTAGTAGCACTAAACTATATACAGTAGTGCTCTATCAAACACTGGCCTTTTCGTGAGAAAGCACTAGTGTTTTAAGGGAATTGGAGGAGCTGCATTCTGATTAGTAATACGTACGTGGTGCTGATATGCTAATTAGGAGCAACTGAACTTGGACTTGATTAACTTAATATCCTATAACTAATCCTCCCATTGGGGCTCGATGAGGAATTCCCTTTCTTCGTTTGGCTGTTCTATAATTAACCGAAGTTTGAGGGGGCGTTGACGGACTGAAACTTTGAACCTTGTTTCGCCAGCTATGGTTGCTGCTACTGTAAGAGTCCTCCGAGTCATAGGCTGCTGCTGTCACCGCCGCCCTCTTCTTTTCCACGAAATTCTGTGATGTCCCAACAATCTATAAATAATCAAAATTAGAAATTAATTACGACATCCCAAGAATTGCTAATGGGGAATATATAAGTAAATGGTTAAAAACAATCTATCCCCAATCTCGAAACCCCAATTGTTAACTTTTCTATAACTGTTCCATTTTCCCAAAAGACCTGTTGATAATGCCAAAGTTTGTTGCCAATTATGGAGCAGTAATGTGAGTAGAATTTCCACACTACTACTACTACCAGTTAATAGCTTCTTAACATTTTGTTAAAAGCAAACAGCAATTGAGAATAACCTTTATGGTATTCAGGACCCAAATATTCAATTTAATGCAATAAATTTTTTGTGCAGGGGGGGCAAGAATGGAGCAACAAGCAATTAGTAAGTAATTACCTTACAGCCAAGAGAGCAGAATCTGAATGAGTCGAGGAGACTCCTTTCACAAACTTCACAGGTATTAGTGACACCTTTGCCTGGCCTAGGTTGTGGCCTCTCATTCAAGAACACAACCTTTGCACTGTTGATAATGTAGGTCTGAACTGAAGTGATGTCCAAATACTTCTGTATTTCATTCACCCTTATCACATCATGGTAAGATGACCTTCTTATCTGTTCCAAAAACAGAGCAACCCACATTTAGTCAACGGTGAAAAAATGGCAGAAACCAACCCCTGAAATTGAAGAATACCTGAATGGCACGATGTTCCTTGTGATGAGATAAACAAAGAGAGCAGAGAGCGCCATTCATACAGTCCAAACAGTACATATTGCATTCACTCTTGTGGGAATCAGCATGTAACTTGCATTGAACAAAGAAACGTTCCTTTAACAATGGCTTCAACCATGGTGGCCACCTATTGTCCTCTTCATCTGGCCCTCCAGCTCCCTACACATTTTAACACTATCAGCAAAATTAAAACACAGCAAATATTGATTAATCGACAACCCCAAAATATTTTTACCATGATTCGCCTGTTCTTAGGCTTGAATTCACGGACACTTGTTTCTTGATTATTGATCGCCAGCTTGAATGAAACTGTTGTTATTAGTAACGCTCTGTATTGGTGAAGAGAAAAAATTTTGGTTTGTGAAACATAGGAATTGGAGGCGGTGTGAGAAATATGAGGGTACTTGTAAGGGGAGGGAAAGAAGGTCGGGTGGGGGGTGGGTGGGGGATTCAGGAGGGAGGGGGTCGTTCTTATCCTTTCAAAGCTCATACACACATAAACAAAGTTTCCGAAGCAAGCTCCGAGGCAAAACCTAGAGATACGTTGGCTGCAAGGAACCGACCTCCTTTCCTTTTATTTTCCCTTTCATTTTCATGTTTTACATATTCTTGTTTAGGTCTTATCTTAAATAAATAATCGTTTTTTTCTTTTATTCTTTATATCATTGATCATGTTATAAATATATTATATTATGGATGTTCATTTAATACTCCGTTGTAAATAAGCTTCCTGAAGAAACTTATCCATATGGGACTCCACCGTAAATATGTTTATCTATTTAAGTACTCTATTGGAAATAAGCTTTCTGAAGAAGCTTATCACTTCGATACCCGGTTATGGATAAACATTACCCCCGATAGAAGATTATCCATACCGGGTATAATAAGCTTATTCTTTCAGTACCCAATTATGGATAAACATTATCCCCGGTAGAAGATTATCCATACCGGGTATAATAAGCTTATCCTTTCAGTACCTAGTTATGGATAAACATTACCCCCGGTAGAAGATTATCCATATCGGGTATAATAAGCTTATCCTTTCAGTACTCCGTTATGGATAAACATTGCTCTCAGTAGAAGATTATCCATATCTGGTATAGTAGCAGCTTACACAGCAGCTTCCTTTCTTCTATAAATAGAAGAGATTTCAGTTCATTATGTACATCAGTTTGAATTCGAATAATATATCAGTTTCTCTCTATACTTGTCTTTACTTTATAGTCTTTATTTTATAACACGTTATCAGCACGAGACTCTGCCATCTCGAGCAAATATTTTGAAAGTATCTGAGGTAAGAACTTTCTTTTCCTAAATAATGTCAAATCTTTCTAAACTTGAATTTGTAGCCCTGGATATATCGGGCAAAAGCTACATGTCTTGGGTGCTTGATGCTGAAATTCATCTTGATGCGATGGGTCTGGCAGACACCATCAAAGAAAAAATCAGGCATCAAACCAAGACCGTGCCAAAGCAATGATATTCCTACGCCATCACCTTGATGAGGGCTTGAAAATGGAATATCTTACTGTTAAAGATCCAGTCATACTGTGGAATAATTTGAAAGATAGATATGACCACCTGAAGATGGTCGTTCTTCCACATGCACGATATGATTGGACTCATCTAAGGCTACAAGATTTTAAATCTATCAGTGAGTATAATTCTGCTATGTTCAGAATTATTTCCCAATTGAAGTTATGTGGTGATAATATTACTAATCATGATATGTTGGAGAAAACTTTCACCACTTTTCATGCCTCGAATATGCTCCTGCAGCAGCAATATCGAGAGATGAGATTTAAAAAGTATTCTGAACTTATCTCACATCTTCTTATAGCCGAGCAACATAATGGGCTATTAGTGAAAAATCATGAAAGCCGACCTACTGGTTCTTGTCCATTCCCTGAAGTGAATGAGACGAACTTCCAACAGGCTAAACGTGGAAAAGGTCGTGGCCCCAGTCGTGGTCATGGTCGTGGTCGAGAAAGAAACTCTAATCATGGTAATAATAATGTACCAAAGAACACTCCTCACCACTAGCAGTGGAAAAGGAAGGAACAAAAGCATGAAGCGGTGCAAGCACCAAATGCAGAAAATGCATGTTATAGATGTGGAGAAAAAGAGCACTGGTCACGTACCTGTCGTACGCCAAAGCACCTGGTTGAGCTTTATCAAGCCTCCCTAAAGAAGACAGAGAGAAATGCTGAAGCAAATTTTATTTCTGAAGATAATTTAGACTTCATGCATTTGGATGTAACTGATTACCTTGCACTCCCAGAAGGAGAAACAAGTCATGTAATCGGTGGTGAATCTATAGAAATGTAAATATTTTAATTTTTGTTGTTTGTAATAGATAGTATGGTTATGTAATTGTTGTACATAAAGAATAAATTATGATTTGATAATGATGTTTACTATAATATATCTTTTTTATGTCATTTTGAAGAATATGGATAATATTATTAGATCAAATTAAACTCTAGCAGAGTTTGCAAGAAATATAAAACCACCAGAAGTAGTTATATTTCATATATCTCATTGTAATTATATTTTGTTAACCACCATAAGTGGTGTATGTCTATGATCACCAGAAGTGATAATTTAAGCTTTCTATGGTTACAATTGAAGATAAGCTACATAAATATTCTCTATATTAAATGCACGCCTTGATTTGCTCCTGAAGTAGTAAATATTTTAAAAGAGGTTGAGGCATCACAATTTGATGTGATTAATGCGCATTCAGATAATTATGTTCGATTTCCTGAAGGATGAGAATTTTTGATAATATTAATCCATTCCCTAAAATGAATATGACAATACTAATAAGTCGGGTAAATATGAACGCGCTCTTGATGTGAACACATTACAATTCACCTCCAGAAGAGTTAATATAATTGAGAGAATATATACTCAATATTTCGTATTTTAAATTTGCTCCTGAAGAAGTAACACAAGTGAAATTGCCTCCTGAAGTGGAAAATTATTATGAAGAGGAGTTTTCGTGTGCTTAAACAATTGTTTTACATTGTTTATTTGATTGTGATTTTCTCTCATGACACCAGCAGTGTCTGAGCAATATTTGATAGTACAAAATGTATCAACAACTCCTGAAGAGCTAAATGTTTGCCTAAAGAATACATGACACCAGTAGTGCCAGATAAATATTAGATTGTGGATAATAAATGAAGGCTCTCGAAGAGCTTATATACAAATATGTCATTCATATTATATGATTATGGTCAAAACATATGTTGTAGTAAACCTGAAGTTTACTAATACAAATGGCTATCATATTGAGACTACAAATGATTGGAAGATTGATAATCTTCATGTTTCCACAATCATAGGGGGTAAAATAATATGTATGTGAGAAGTTACCCGCCTTATTCTTTAATTTGTATTATATCATGTATTACAGTAAACCAGAAGTTTACTAAAGCAAAAGTTTATGCCACAGTAAACCAGAAGTTTACTAAGAGATAACACATGACATGATAAACTTGAAGTTTTCATTTGCCATTTTTAAATGAGCTATTTGAGAATTCAGATAAGCATATACTAAAGAACTAGAAGATTCTTCAGGAATTCTCATGTGTTGCTTGTTCTCATAATGAATTGATTATACCAGCTAAAGTTGGGACTAAGACCCCTGATTCTGAAATATATAAAAGGTGAATATGGGCCCGTTCACTTATCATGTGAACCACTTATAGGTGCATATATGAGATGGTTACATGTGTAATTATTGTCAACCTGCAGTTTGGCATTTGGAATTGCTTTTCTCGATTAAGAGCATAATTTTCAGATTATGAAATCAAGACAGTTCATCTTGATAATGCTGGTTTATATCCAAGCTGGTTTAGCATTGAATACCTCCTATTAATGGCTAAACCATTGCTTATGAGAACAAAGCTTCATGTGT
Source organism: Nicotiana tabacum (assembly GCF_000715075.1). Classification (NCBI taxonomy): domain Eukaryota; kingdom Viridiplantae; phylum Streptophyta; class Magnoliopsida; order Solanales; family Solanaceae; genus Nicotiana; species Nicotiana tabacum. The sequence continues at coordinate 93,216,618 of NC_134080.1, read as the reverse complement.
TGGTCTAAGATTTTCTAAATTACATATAGCAGCACTTGTATGCATCAGATCAACAATATATGATAAGTCATCCCTTCACAATTAGTTTAGGTTTAGAAACCAAATATTTTTACTATCTTTTGTTGTGTGGTATATGATTAATTTCTCTACCATAATACACAAAGATATGTTTCCCAAAGATGATTGGGGATATATGTTAGTTTTTCTAACATTTGGGGAATGGAATAAACAGTTGAAAAATATGCTATATGAATCGAATTATCATGATCCTCACTTAGACGATAATTCAAGTCGAATGCCAGAAGCATTTGCTGATCCAAAATTAAATATCATATTTCAGCTGCAAATGCTCCTATTAAAATTAAAGTCCCTGAAGGATAGAGTTTACTGTACGCATGAAGCGTGGTAGACCAATCGGTTCCAAATGTAACAATCCTTGAAAAATAGTAGGAGCTAATGATCAAAATGATCATAATGAGGAGGAAATAAGCTCTAAAAGAGCCCACGACATAACATTTCATGAAACTCCCGAAAACGTTCAGGTACCTGAAAATAAAGAAAGTGATGAGATCTCTACAAGTTATGTCGCTTCGGAACTGACACAAAATGATCGTCGACGATATATTTAATACAATATAGTGCACAATATTGTAAAAGATTGTGAGGATCGGACTAGCAGTCCAGACACTTGAAGATGTCATACCATTTAGATACAAGTCTTAACCTATATGACTTATTTGGCTAAATCTATATGAAGATCCTTGAAGGATTGAAAATGCCCGAAGCATATAATTCAAAGTCTTGAGAAATGTACTCGATCAAATTATAAAGATCTTTGTACAGTTTAAAGCAATCTGTGTGCGTGTGGTATAATCGCCTCAGTAAATATTTGCTGAAAGAAAGTTACATAAATTATGTTATTTGTCCATGTATTTTTATAAAGAAAATGTCATCAAAATTTATTACACTTGCTGTTTATGTTGGTGACATAAATCTTATTGGAATTCTGGAAGAGCTCCAAGAGGGTCTTAAAAATACTTTTACATAGACAAAGTGTACCCATTAAGTACACCAATGAATATTCAATCACTTGAAGTGAATAAGGATCCGTTCCAACCTCTAGAAGAGGATGAGGAGCTCATTGGTCCTGAAATACTCTATCTCGGTATAGATGGTGCACTTATTTATCTTGCTAATGTTAACAAAAGTGGTGCAGATCGTATTGGTAATGCAGATGCAGGTCATTTATCCGATACCCATAAAGCTCGATTTCAAACCGGCAAACAGGGAGTGCATATGATTGAGATCAGTGATTCATTCGAGAAACATGTGGGTTGGAATGTGATAAAAGACCCACAATATTATATGGAGACAATGTTTCATGCATAGCACTATTAAAGGGAGGATTTATAAAAGGAATAGAACGAAGAACATTTCACCACAATTATTCTACATACATGATCTTCAGGAAAATTGTGACATTGGTGTGCATCAAATTAGTTCAAGTGACAATCCAACAGATTGTCTTTACCAACATCAATTTTTGAGAATATGGTATACAAGATTGGAATGCGGAGACTCAAATATTTGAAATAAGGTTTTCTTCAGGGGGAGTAAAATGCGCATTGTACTCTTTTTTCCTTACTAAGGTTTTTCCCACAGGGTTTTCCTTATAAGGTTTTTAATGAGGCAGCCAGCAATGCGTATTACTAAATATGTGTACTCTTTTTCCTTCACTAGGAAATTTTCCCACGTGGTTTTTCCTAGTAAGGTTTTAATGAGGCACATTATCTTTTAATGAACATCCAAGGGATGTTATAAATATATTATATTATGGATGTTCATTTAGTACTCCGTTGTAAATAAGCTTCCTGAAGAAGCTTATCCATATAGGACTCCACCGTAAATATGTTTATCTATTTAAGTACTCTATTGGAAATAAGCTTCCTGAAGAAGCTTATCACTTCGATACCCGGTTATGGATAAACATTACCCCCGATAGAAGATTATCCATACCGGGTATAATAAGCTTATCCTTTCAGTACCCAGTTATGGATAAACATTACCCCCGGTAGAAGATTATCCATACCGGGTATAATAAGCTTATCCTTTCATTACTCCGTTATGGATAAACATTGCTCTCAGTAGAAGATTATCCATATCTGGTATAGTAGCAGCTTACACAACAACTTCCTTTCTTCTATAGATAGAAGAGATTTCAGTTCATTATGTACATCAGTTTGAATTCAAATAATATATCAGTTTCTCTCTATACTTGTCTTTACTTTATAGTCTTTATTTTATAACAGATCATTGATTATTGATACTGATGTTCACTAAATAATCATGTCGATTAGTTTCTTTACTTTTATATCTTTTTATTTTTGTTTTATCATTATTAATTGGGAGGGGAAGGTGGGTATTTTCAATAGTGAGTTGGCACATTATTCTCTTTTAACAAATTTTGTATCTTTGGTCCATTATTGGCCATTTAGTTAGTTGTTCTAAGTGGGGTTTGTGTAAGGAACAAATATCCTTTTTAAATTTAATAATCACCATCCTCCCACTTGGGAATATCATTTTCTTTCATTTATTTTTACCTCATTTTCTTGCTTTTTCCTCCTATTGAAAATAAAAAAGAAGAGGAATGTTTTCAAAATTTAAGAAAATCCTGGAGTAAATAGTTATTTCAAATGACAAATCAATTAATGCAAAATTAGAATTTGATATCCTTGTTAACCTGTAGTGTGAGACAAAAGGAGGACGGCAAAATTATTAGACCAAAAATATAAATCTTGGCCAACTAAATAAATTTAAATAAATAGGGGTTAATCTGAGTTAATACTAATATCCAAAAAATGAAATTCTTGATACGGTGATAAATAACACATTTATCTATTCCAAAGATTATGATGGTGCACAATAATGACAATATTCAAAAATCCAAAAAGAATAAATGTAGCATTAAATAGTGATGAATATCAATGAATAACATTTATGTAAATAAAACGTATGGGTAAGCCGAGAAAGGATGAAATCAGTAGATGTTCTTTCTGACAATGATGAATAATAGATCAACCTTTGAATATTTGAGTTATTCTCGGATCTAGTGGAGAAGTGTGGATCAGAATCTTAGTAAAAAGATTATTTTTGTATACATGTAATAAGGCCAGATTCTCTCAGTCAAGTCAAAGTGTATTTTACACTGAGTATTTTATGTCCCCTATTATTGTGTCTTTTTCTATTTATAGGGAACATGTTTCTAGAAACCCTAACTGTACAAGTGCAGAAATTATCCACTAGAATATTTTCTTTAATGTCTTATCTTGAAACTAACCGTTATAACTCTATCAATGGTATTCGACCTCGGCCTCAATCCATTACAACTCATCAACCTCATTCCTTGATGACTCTTCGACCACGACCTTCATTGTTCCTTAAGCCACTTCGACACATGGCAGCATAGGAGTGTTTCGCTAATGCCATCCTAACTCAAGTATTCTAGAGACAGATTTTGACTCATATAGTTAGTCCCTCCAGTCATCGAGGTCGTCCCCGCGGATGAGGTCGATGAGTGGACAATGTCATTTGTGATACAATTTTATCGAGCTGGCTATATAGGTCGTGGTCATGGATACAGGGCAACGTGGCATTCCGAAGCCCACACATTTTGAATTCTTTGAATTTCCTAGGAAGTTTGTTGGAGCCATCTGGTCCAAGAGAAAAGGTGACATCATGACATAATGCGCCATCATGACGTTGTTTGTTGACATGTTGTATCGATTCAAGTGTGGCCTTGATTGGCTTTGCAGTTTTGATCTTCATGCTAATCATGGTCTGCCATTTCAAATCAAGTGTCTTCCAAATCTTATAAATATGTGATGGTTTGTTGATCTTGAAACTTTTTCCAAACTTCTCCTTCTTCTTCCTAAGCAAGAGCTTCTCCTTCATCTTCTTTGCAGAATCCTTGAAACTCTCTGTTGTTTTCGAAAGTCGTTCTCTTTTGCTTTACCATCTTTTTTTTTGCCAACAATGTCCTTACAATCATCAGATATTCATGTGGAAGATCACTTCGGTCCTTTAGACACTGTTTTACCCGATCAGGGGGAAGATGGTGGAACTGCCGCTGAGGAGGAAAGTTTACCCACTATAGAGGAGATTTTATCCCGATATCTAGATCCCAAATCGGACTTCCATAAGGAGCTGGAAGTGGTGACAGATCGATTCAAATCTGCGATGATGGCGGAATGATTCGCCAAGCTCAAGGTTAGACTCAGGTTCACCGTCCCAACTTCTGCTCCTTTTATGCATACCCATTCTTGATTGGGTACTCGTTTACTTTATCGATGCTGATAGAAGACTTATGCCGGTACTACAACGTGTGCCCGGAATAGCTCGCCCCATATATCTCTAAGGTGGCCATGATGTTGACGGAATTTGCCGAATTGGCCGGCGTCGACATTATGGTGCGCCACCTAATCCATTGTTACACCCCATGTTTTCGTACGTGAAAGTATGCCGTGCGTCAATTCATGTAAGCTCAGAAATGAGATTCTCTTTGAAAGTATATAAAGTGATCTAATGATATTACATCCGTATTTCCGTTCAACATACAAACAACTAGGTTGAGGACAAATGCACTTAAACGCGAGAAATGAGATTTTGGACAAATAAAAACGAGCTGCTTGCCACCTGGCGTGCCTGCTTCACCAACATACTTTCCATCCTACTTGCCTGAGCTACTCAATACATGTCTAAATTATTTAATGCGGATGAGACACATGTTTCAAAATAGAAAAAGAATCAACACAATCACCTACTTGGTTAAGTAGGTGACAAGTAGGTGCATCGCCTAATTAAGAGTTTGTGGACAAAATTAAAAGGGAAAGGAAAAGGATAGAGATGGGTAGCCCAACCCATCTTCCCAAGCCCTAAAGTAGGGCCATATATACATAGATATTTCACTAAGAAAATAATTTTGAATCTCTCTATCTCTATTAAAACGTGAAGGAGCTCCAAAACATCATCCCAAGATCTCTCAAAGTTATCCTATATTCAAGACCAAATCCACAAGTTGGTAAAGTAATTTCTCTCTTGGAAGGTCAAGATCACCTAGTTATCTCTCTCTACTTTGTTGTTTGGGGTAAAGAGCTTGCTTGATCTTGAAGTAAAGCTTAGTTGGACAAGTAATATTGTTGCCAAGGTAAGGTTTAACTCTCCTATATGTATTTAAGATCATCTATGTATATCTAGTTGATTTGTTAAAGGAAACTTGTGAAGTAGGTTGAACTTCATGTTGAAGTGTTGTAGTTGTTGGACTATTTTGGAGTTGAATTCTTGACACTTTATGGCTGGAAATCAGTAGAAATAACTTAAGAATATTATTGCTATTGTGGTTGATGTGTTTAGACGGAGAGAAGGCTTAAAAAGTGCAAGTTAGAACTTGGTTGTTGGGTGAGATGGTGTGGACTGTTTTGGTGATGTATTGTAATGAATATGAGGTTAAATATTGATACATATATGTTTGTTGACATTCTTGACATGTTGGTCTTGTTTGTGGATTTGAGGAAAGTGAAAAGAATAAGTGGAGGTGTTGTCCAAAATTTCGTAGATGAGCTAGATGAAAATAATAAGAGGAGGTGCTGTCCAAAATTTCATAGACGAGCTAGTCGCACATTTGTGTTGAGTTCTAGCTTCTATAAGCTTAACAATGGTCCCTTGTTGTTTGTTGTAGATTGACATACTAACGGTCTGAACCGTCGTCGTGTGGTTAGGTAAACGACAAAGGTATGTTAAAGTTATCCCTTCTTTCCTTTTGGCATGATCCATTTGATATAAACGAAACGAGCAAATGTGCAACTTTCATAAATGATACTATTCATAGAAGTACTAGGGGTGCCTATGTTCTTGATTACCCATGTGTCCTATTATTATATCATTTGTTCATGGGTCTCAAAAAATATGTAAGGTGATAAAGTTTATTTCATGATATTAATCGAAGGCATAATGATCTTATGACATTCCAAGAGATCTTATTGACTTACTTCAGTATGCATTGCATTCACTTATACATGTACATTGACCCGTGACCAGATGCTGTTATATACGCATATATTATATGTATATGGGGGTATCGAGAAAGGTTATGGCATTATATATGTACCACCACCTGATCAGCTGGTATACGTTGATGATTTTTCCCACAATGGCCGAGATGATATGATGGGATGCCCTCAGAGGCTTGATGATGTTATGTACGCATATACCTATGCATAATATGGCATTTATATGCATATGCATGACATTATAAATGTTTTATGATTCACAGATCTATTCAGACTTACAGGTTGAGTCTTTCCTCCATGTTTCTTTCATGTTTACTATATACTCCCTTTATGCCTTACATACTCAGTACTTTATTTGTACTGATGTCTGTTTTGTCTGGGGATGCTATGTTTTATGCCCGCAGGTCCCGATAGATAGGTTGAGAGTCCTCCAAGTAGGCTATTAGCTCAGCAGAAGGTGTTGGTTCACCCCATTAGCTCCGGAGTTGCCTATTTGGTCAGTATGTTTTGGACATGTATTGATTGGTATGGCGGGGTCCTGTCCCGACCTTTATGATATTTAGGTACTCTTAGAGTCTTGTTGACAGATATCATGTATATGGATACTTGTATGTCCTTGTCGGCCTATGGTTTGAGTATACAAATGATCATGTCGACCTTATAGGTTCGTACGCCATATGTATAAGTCGGTATATCATGTTGGGTCGTCCTATGTCGAGTATTCCCTCATGTTTTATTCTAGTTATCTCATGATTATGGCTCATTTACCTATGATAGTATGACATAAAAGATATGTTATGTTGGTACTCAGTTGAGTAAGGCACCGGGTGCCCGTCGCGGCCCATCGGTTTAGGTCGTGACAAAAGTGGTATCAGATTAGTCTGTCCTAGAGAGTCTACAAGCCGTATCTAGTAGAGTTTTATGGGTGTATTGTGCACCACACAATTGTAAGAGCTTAGTTGTAAGAATTCAAACTCCTAAACTCTATTTTATTCGTAATAGAATGATACCTACATCCATGGTAAGAGATTACATGTGGCTGTGGAAGAGTTGAGTTAGAGGAACCCAATTTTTCATGATGCTTATGATGAGTAAATGTAAGGTCTTCAGCAGATCATTTATGTACTAAGACGTGTAACCTTCTTGATAAGGATCCTTAAGGCATGAATATCTATCCACCCTTATGGAAAAAAGCAATGAGAGCATCAGAAGGTAGATACAACTTTCAATAAGTAAAAGAAGCAAGGTGATGAAAGGTATGAGGTATCCAACTAGTGAAGATTAGCATTATTTACCATTCAGGAAGAGATATATAAGCATTTTGAGTTACCGTCAACAGTAACAGAGGTATGTACAATTGGCCACACCCATCTTAGTTATGCCCTATGAGAGCTAATAAATATAGTTTAAGAGAAGAACGAGTTGTCAGGATCTGGCTGGGCTTAGAGTAACCCAAAATAGTGGATGGATTGTTTGCGTTAGTTGACATTTCTGAAGGATATTGCAAATGTGCTAATAGATCTCCTTGTGAGACACCCAGACGGTGCACTCTAGAATAGTACAGGTAGATATGAATACTAGAATGTTCAAAAAAAAAAATTAATTACAAAGACAGGCACTGGAATACTAGAAGAGATAAATATTACTTTAGTGTAGCTCCCGTCCCTAGTAGAGAGAGAACGTTATGCAACCCGAAGAGCTAGTGGATGGAGCAAGGGGAGCTAAAAGCAAAAGAATGTCTTGTTGAAGTTTTCAAAATAAGGCGATAAACAGAAATGTTAGCAGGGAAATAAGAAGAGAGTTAACAAAGCATTATGAGCAAGATGTGATACATGATGACAACGGTAGATAAAAAAAATGACAGTATTACAGAGTCTATAGCCAAAGTAAGCCATGTTTGATTTTGGGTATACTTAGTTGAAGTATTTTAGCATTTCAACAGTGTTTAACGGAATTGTATGTTTAAGTTATTTCATGAATAAGTTTAGAGTTTAATCTTTTATTATTAATGGCATGCTAATAGGTTACACTCATGATTTGGTTTTATCAGCCTTTGATCTTTATCCATAAATTCTATATTGTTTTGTGTATATGTGACTTAGAGGATATTGAGCCTCAAGTGGGCCTTAATGTCAAAGGCCCTTTTATGTAGTCTCAACATTATGTAGTTCTTTTTTGTTGTTTGTATAAAGGAAATCAGGCCTCATTAAGGCCCAAATGCTGCAGGTTTTCTTGTTAAAGAAGTTGGGCCTGATGCTGGCCCAGATGAGGCAGTTTGTTAAAATCAGGTTCAGCGGGTACCTATTCTGTTTCCCGTTCACTTTTGGGCTTAATGTTGAGCCCATCTGCATTCAGCAAAGTGCCCAGCTGCATTCAGCAAAGTTTTGCCCATTAAGTTTTTTTTCCTGCTCTACTATAATAAGAAATGAACCTTTAATGCCGGAAACTTATTCATGAAAAGCTGGGCTTGATTTTTGGCCCAAACAAAACCGCTATGGCAGCCTACACCATAACTCTTAAAAGAATTTTTTAGATAATGCATTGGGCCTGCTCTTGGCGCAGTTCTCTTTTTCAAATAATTAAAGGCTTGCCTTATATTTCCATACATACTTACAACAATTAGCAGCTTGATATGGAACTTCGAATTAGTTGTAAAAATTGAACATCCTTAATTTGCCTTAATTGAGTTCAAATCTTTTAAAATAAATAGAGGTGTGTCATTCATAATTGAATCACCTAATCTATGGCTCTCACATTAATATTATAACTTAGTGTAGAAAATATTTGGAACATTCGTAGTTTGCTTTAGGCGCGTTTATAATAAAATCATCATCATAGCTACGGGTACGTTCCCGTGACGTAGTTGTGATACCTAATTTCCAAATTCGGGGGTATATTTATGTGACCCAGCCACAACAAATAATAAATTTAATAAATTAAACATGTTGTAGATCATGGGTACGATTCCCGTGACATGATTCACAATGTATATCAAACAAACAAGCGTACGACAATCGTATCTTGTGCCAGAATAATTCCATAAAAATAATTAAAAGCGGTTATAAAGTTTAAAAAATGCACAATAGGTTTAAAACGTGTAGTAAATCAGATAATATGCCAATTATTAATAGTTTAATTGACCGTGCTAGAACCACGGAACCCGAAAATTCCTAACACCTTCTCCCAGGTTAACAGAATTCCTTATCTAGAATTTCTGGTTCGCAGACTTTTAAATAAATTCAAAAATATCCTCGATTTGGGATTTAAAAATAAACCGGTGACTTGGGACACAAAAATAATTTATTCCAAATGTCGACTCTAAAAAATCAAATAAAATAAACCCATATCGAATAATGTCACTTTAATTGGAAAAACTTTCTTATACTCCCTCGGATGTAAAAAGGAGGTGTGATACCTACAAAACTAAATATATAACTAAAACCATTTTTAGCTCCCTGACAACGATGCAAAGAGTTTGATGTCGCCCAAACTCACACCACTAATTGTTATTGTGAAGAGGTCGATGCAATTATATATACCTAACGCGAGTCGGGGTCGATTCAATAAAGAGCTTTATGTGGGATTAGGTATATACGGAGTCTAGCATATGCCGTGCCCAAGATTGCACTTCTACATATTCAGTTGTTTCTTTTCTACTTCTAGTTTGTGTGCTAATGCTTGTAATTGAAAATCTAAGACATAATGTTTTTGGTATTGTTGTTTTTCAAGTTAAAAAAGATCTAGGGTTGTAACTTGTTTACCGTAAAAATGGTAATAACAATTAAATTTGTAAATGGCACTCTAAAAATACGTGATCTAGTTTTATGCTAGTTGTTAGAGCAGTTGATGCTAGGCGTATGAAGGTTAATGACAAAATACAAGTTAAAATGGGGTAGTAATCAAACCGAGGGGCTTGCTACCCGGGCTTCAGACTGATCGATGAAAGGCCTCGAGGTCGATACCCGGCTAGAGCTCGAGCTATCGGGGGTAACCGGGAAGGGGATAACAGTTAGGATATAATTAAAGAAGGATCTTTATGGCCAATATCAAGCAATAAAAGAAGAACAAGTATGAATGCAATAAATGGAAAGAGTAGCCTCGAGCGAGTAAGTTAGAGAGAAAAGAGAGAGAGAGAGAGTTATTATTGATCTTGTGTAGAGTGGTTGGAGCAACAACAGACCCTTACAAAGTGGTGAGGATTCCCTTTATATAGGAGGAGAATCCTATTTATAGTACAACGTATATTAATTATAAAAGCATGGAGATGGGACAGCCAGACGTGACGCCTCGATACAGGCTCTGGGTAGGCCGGCTCTGTCAGACTTAGATGTGTGCCTTGGGAATTCCCCGTTTTGCTTCAGCCTCAATCTTTCTCTTCTTTGAGTCGAGCCTCGATGAGCCCCGAGTAAGGGAACTCGGCTGCAATTCCACGTCCTCGGGGTCTCGAGACATTCTTCTGAAGTGACTTGATAGCAAGAAATTAGGCCCTCTAATTTCGCTGCATACAGATAGTCTCTGCGTTTCTCAGAACGGAGCGATGGGAAATAATTCTAACACCTGACTCCTCGGGCATCTCTTGACGATGCCATACTGATGACTCAACCTATGGCACGAGTTTTTGCGAAAACCAGGACATCCCATGGACTTGTGTTTTCGACACCATTCAATGCTCTATCGATTCTCGTTCTCCAAGGTGAAAGTACCACCGTCAATTCGGTTCTTCAAGAAAATAGTAATTGCGTCCGTCAGTCAGTCTTCCAAAGGCCTCGATGAACGCATCATTATCTCTTATAAATGGGGGCGTTCTAGTGTTGTTTTCTATCCAAGTGCCTTCATCTGCTCACTCACCCTTCTCTCCTTATCATCTTCCTCTATTGCTGATCACCATGCTTGGAGTCTACGGCCTCAAGGTCTTTTAGCATCATTCCGGCAGGCCGTGTCGTAGCTCTTTGCCTGAGCTCCTCTTTGCTGAGCACGACTATGCCATCCTATCGCTGCTGTGGTTGTTGTTACATTTGCTGCTGTTGTCCCTATTGGCTCGAGATGACGACAGACGGGGAATCGATTATCCCATTTTTTAGAAAGTCATTCAGACTATGCACCGCTGCTCACTCTCCTACCCTGGCCTGGTATAGCACTTCATCCCTTGGGTTTTTTCTTTTCCGAGGGATAAAAAGGCCCCATCGATCGTTGAGGCTGGGGACCGCCGAATCTTCAACCTTTGGCTTCGGCAAGCTATGTCTCTTTTCTCTGCCTCCTCTACGTCCCCTCCTTTTCCTTTTCTTCATCTTTTCCCTCGGTGAGGGTTTCCTGCGGGATTAAGCTGGGAACCTAGAGGAGATGGCGGTCGAAAGAGTTGCCTTCGAGGATACAAGCTCGAGGGGATGACGCTCGAGGATGCTGATACTGGAGATAGACCCTCGAGGCTGGACTAGGCTCTAGGCTTTTACCACTATGGGTGTATACCCCTTTGTTTCTTTGCTTCTGCGTAAGGAACCCTTGCGGGCTTTTGTAATTGTATGTAAGGACCCCTCGAGGGCCGTTGTAAGCCAATATTTAAGAAATATGAAGATATCCTCTTTACTTCTACTTTTGATTTTTGCCATGTTCTTATATATTCTTGTGCGTTTGCGGAGATTTTGAATGTATGCCTCTGTTGACGATCGTCAATATTTTTTCCGGCCTTTGGTCGATAGAAGTGGCTCTTTTCTGAGCTCATCGTTGTTCCTGGAATCAAGCCTGAAGCGGTCTGGTAAACTCTGATTATTGGGGTCCTCGAGCCTCGCGGAGATAGAACACTGAAGTGAAAGTTGACTTCGGGTGCTTGGAGCTTTTACTTTGAGCTTTGACGTAGATAACCTTTTAAGGTGTTTGTAGGAAGGTTTCTGAGGAAGGGGCTATTCGTACTTAGGCGACTTCCTGAGGTCGAGCCCTCGTTGACGGAGCTCAAAGTGCTTATTTTTCCTCTCGAGGGAAAACTTCGAGGTCGGATACCACCTCAGAAATAGAGACGATGTCACTGATCCTTTGGGGCCTAACTTCTTCTTGACAGAGATCTCTGCGACCGAGTACCACCTCGGGATATGTACCGAGGCCGTTGGCCTCCCGGGCTTATCCTGGGTAGGCGAATCGTTACTGTTTCCCACATATAGATGGGGCGGCTCTTGCTTCTTTGGAAGATCCCATTATTTAGATAGTTATCCTTCCGCCTTGGCATCGAGCCCTTTGTTAACTTAAGCGCAAAAGTGTTGGTGTAGGTCCCTGCTTCAGTTTGACAATTCTTCCATAGTTATGACTGCTACTTCAGGGCCTGCCTGGCAGGGAGGGGAGAGTTCCACTCCCAGTGCTCAGGATCCGCAAGAGTTTACTCTGAAGACTATATCTTCGATAAGAGAGGAACATTTAGAGATGGTGAGGAGAGACTACGAACCCCGCTGATGGATTCCTGAACGTATATTTGTACCCTTTCGCACTAGGCCCCCTTGATAAGGTCGTGCTTGATTTCTGCCTGAAGTATCGGGTTACTTTGGCGTAGATACATCCGTCATTTTGGTGAGTAGTGTTGATGATGAGACTCTTTGTGGAGAAGGCTGGGCTTGAATTCACGCTTAGTCACCTCGTCAGGCTGTACCAGCCCTTTTATCATCGAGGCCTGCTAACCTTGCAATGCCATTCGTCCATACCTTTTGTTGTTGATGATGAGGAAGATGGGGATCGATAGTGGGTTAGTCGATTCGTCCGGGTCCAAACGACTAACATTATCCTCCAGGAACTCATGCCATTTCCCAAGGGATGGAATTATGAGCGTGAGTGGAGTGTCTCATACTTTCTTAGATTCTCTTATAGCGAAAACCAGTTTAGTAATTGTGTTTCCTCCTTTTCTGCAGCAACTTCGTGGGCGCCGGGCAAAGTTCCCAATTTGCCTGGCTGGCTTCGAAGGTTGGTGACCCATTCGACTTGCAATGAGCATAGGTGGCGAGCTGTGTCCCAGGGCAGATGGGAAGCGAAATACCAAGGTATGTGCATAAGTTACTTTTACCTTGGCCTTCGTATATTTGAGATGACATTTTCCTCTTTTTATGTACTAACCTTGCCGTTGTAGGTATCGGAAGGTCCCTAGTGACGAGGTTGTGCTCCTCTAGAGAAGGGAAGCAGTTGCCGTCTTCTGAGAAAAAGGACGAAGGTGATAAACAGGATATGCACTCGCAATGCGATGGAGCTTTTAGCAGGGCTAAATAGGTCAGTGCCTTCGAGGAGAGAACATCGCCCGAGCCTACTGTTCCTGAAGTCTCTAGTTCCGGAGCGGTGGTTCCCCCGAGTGATCATGCTTCGACCGAGGTTGGTTCTTCCAGGACCGAGGGGACTGGACCAACAAAAGTGTGCTCGGCCTTCGAGGAAGTCCGCCGGCTTCACTTTATGGTGAGTTTTGGCATAGGCCTTCCGCGTCTCGCGTCTTCCCTTCCTTATCGAGTTTTTCTTCTGCAGGCCTTTGATAGGCTTAGGTCTAAGCTGCTCCGTCATGGGGCTAGGCTTTGAAAAGCTCTGGTCGAGGGTAGGTCCATCAGGCTCCTCTACGAGGAGAAGGAAGTTGAGTTGATGCACTGGCGATATGAGGTGTATCGGAGCTCGAGTTACGAGCGCTATTTGATGGAGCAGGTAACTTCTCGTGGTATGCGTTTTTCCTTTTAACCTTTTAGGTTAACTTCTTGCCTATCTCAGTTGCAAAAAAAGGCAGAGGCTCTATAGCACCTCAAGGATGAAGCCAACTGAGTTAGGAATGACTGTGGCGAGTTAAGAGCTAAGGTTCAGGCTCAAGCTTCAGAGGAGAAGGGTGCCTTGGCTAAAGTGCCTTCCTTCTAAGTCCAACTCCGCTTGGCTCATGACAATGCTTCAGTTCTAGCGGATATGATCACAAAGCTCGAGTCTGAACTTTCGAAGGTCAGAGCTGAGATCGTCGATGCTCGGGTTGAAGCAACATTGAGCCGAACTAAGGCTGATCAGGAGATGGCGATTCATTTGGAGAATGCTACAGATGCCCAAGCCGAGTTGAAGAGGTCCCTCGATCGTGAAGAGAGGATCGATGAATATGTTCGTTGTAGATCCCAAATAGAGGTACTTAAAGATATCGGCTCCAGGGGTTTTGTTCTCTCGGAAGAGCTGGCTCGAGCAAGGGTGGACGAGCGTGATGCCCGGTCATTTTTGGCCGATGTCACGGAGAGTGAAGATAAGGCTGGTAAGCTGTAGCCTTCTGGAGCAGGTGGTAGATTTTTCCATTTTGTACTTGATATTTGTAGAGCACATTTGTAGATGGAGAACACATCTTTTGCGTATGTAAATAAAAGAAAACCTGGAGCTTTATCTCTTATGTATCCCTTTCTGCTTTGCTTTTGACCACGCGGGCTAGTTATGGAGTTTGGCGAGAGCCCTTAGATTCATAGTACGGTTTTGGAGCTCATCAGGCAGGCCTGGAGGCTCCTTCATGCTTGGTTGATGCGACCTTTAGTGCAAGCTGGCGTTAGAGGTCTTATGCTTTGTTCAACAATTTTTTGTTTAGTCTCCGAGTCGGGTTTTGACTTGAGCCTATTCGACCCTCAAGCTTTTGCGTTTGCATGGGAGGGCGACAATGGCTCTTATGCCTTGCCCTTGGGAATTTGTATTTTAACTATTTTGGGTTCAGTCTCCGAGTCAAGTTGCGACTCGGGCTTAATTGACCCTCAACTTTTTTTTGTGTTGGATACTATGGCTCTTACGCTTTGGGTCGAAGTGACTTTTTAGGTATGTGGCCCTGAGACTCGTGAAGCTGGTGACGGTGGCTCTTAAGTTGTGCCCTTGGCATGTATATTTAACTATTTTGGATCTGGTCTCCGAATCGGGTTACGACTCAAGCTCATTTTAATTCTCAAGTTTTCAATTTTTAAGATGGCGGAAGTGGCTCTTACGCTTTTGGTCAATGCGACCTTTTAGTATGTGGCCTTGAGGCTCGTTTGGCTAGCGACAATCGCTCTTATGCTTTTGCCCGTGGGCATATGTAGGCTTTGTTTTCCTCTCGTTAAGGACTTTTTGAAATGATGTTGCCTAACCCATCGTTGGTTTGGGAAGAACCTCGATTTCAAGTCATTAGCGGCGATGTTCGAGCACCTCAGAAGGTTTAGCTCGAAGGCTAAGAAGCTCGAAGCCTTGTGATTTGGAGCTGACATGGTCGAAGCTCGTTTGCCTGTTGAGGGTAGCCTGTTTTAACTAGTTCTTTTCGAAGTAGATTCGAAGTAATGGACTGTGATTTTGTTAGCAACGATCAAGCGTCATCGAGTCGCATTAATTTGGCTGGTGCAGTTGACCGTAGTCATATATGTTTGGCCGGAGCCGTTTTTGATCCCGAGTGTGGTAGTTTAGGCATCTACATTGAGGGTATGCCCTTTTGGGAGTCTTACAAATGCGACATATGGCCTAAACTTCAGGATTGAGTTTTATGCCTGTAGTAATGTCTTACAAAATTTTCATGCCTGTTGAGGTCTTACAATTTTTTCATGTTTGTTGAGGTCTTACAGTTTTTTCATGCCTGTTGAGGTCTTACAGTTTTTTGTTGTTATGTAAAATAGATCTGGCTAGACCGAGTCTACCCGCTCGGGGTCTTATGGCCTCGTGTTTTTCAGTGAATGGCGATTGGCGATAGTCTCCAAATCATCGAGTTTGCTTAGGCTCGAAGGCCGTTACTCGTGAGCTCGGAATTGCCTCATTGGGGCCTTATGAGCATGGAGTTCCGACCCTGAGGTAATGTGGGTGTCAAATTGTTGACGCTAAGTCTCCGAGTATTTCGAGACGTACTCGATGGAGGGATCCTTGCCGTGAGCATGCCGAATTTTTCTTTTTTGGAGTATGAGATGCTTTTGGCGAAAGATATTGTTTGATTTCTTGGCGTAAATACATGTTGTTTCGTTGCCATGAGCTCGGCCTGCACGGGCACGACTCTTTCGACCGCTTGGCCCGGTACATGATTTCTTATTGGAACTTAGTCTGTCGTTCCCCGGCCCTTCTGAGTGGACGACATCTTCAAGGGTGGTGCCTTCCAGCATTCGGGGTTGATTGCAAAATAAGCCTTGCAAGCTTGTCGGATCCTCTTTAGGAGGCACATCGCTCTGCTAAGAACCTTTCTGGCTAGACCCTCTGTGGGCAGAAGTTCAGCCGAGGGGAAAGAGTGCGACGAATGCTGTTAAGGCCTTAGGATCTTTGGGTAGGGTTAACACTTCCTAATGCCCTGGCCGGGTGTCTGCATACAGGTTAGTGTAAAATAACGAAGGAGGGAGGTAGTTTTACCTTACCGCGAGGTGTGCATGTTCCGAGATCTGATATGTCCCTGCTATTTTGGAGCGAGGACTCTGTACAGCCCTCCGCTGTGCTTTAATCAGGCTTGGCCGAAAACATGGTTTGATTACCCTTCGACTCTTTCGAGAGTGGATATATTTGTGTCGGCGATAAGTTTCATGAAGAGAATATTCCCCTTGCCACGTGTTACTCCCTGCCGATGGTTTTACTTCTGTTCCTTGCGGGGGATTTCATCCTTTGGCGAAGAGGGGACGTCACTGCCTTCATGTAGTGCGTCCGCGGCTGTCTGAATAAGGCGTTCATGCCTTGCGCCTCCTTTGATAATATGGGACTTGGCGTTCCGGTCTGTGCCAGCCATGTTGACTGAATGAATGGTCTTTCTTCTCGTCGTCACGATCGTCGTGTGGAATTCGCCAAAGATTCAACAGGCGGGCGTGATTTGACCTGGCGGTTCGAGCCGCCCTATCATCCTCGGCCCGACAATGTTGATCGAGCCACCTGAATTCATGAGCACATGTTTTATTTGAAATGGATCGAATGAGGAAAAAGGTTACCAGTGCGTCAGTATGAGACTAAGACAAGGTCTCGGTGTCCTCTTCACTAAATATGAGGGCGTCCTCGCGAATATATCCCCGGATCCGCTTTTCTTTGCTGACGAGCATTTTTTCCCTCTTCTATATAAGTTCTTGGAGAGGGTCATCGCTCCCCCACTATCATGGTAATATATCACGGCCCATTTGCTTCGTTCTTCTTGGCCGCTTTCCTTACTCGGAACTGAACTTGAATCCGATCGCTCGATAGTTCTCGACGTGATTTTTGTTTGAGTGGCTTGGTTTTTTCCCTTCGGAGCTGGTGGCCATCTTTGGCCCCGTGGCCGTGCGTATTATATACTTCAAAGACCAAGCTATGATTACTCTGAGAGGGATTCGACTGAATAGGCTTGGGACCTTTGGCATCCCAGGTTTTGTTGACGGTGAACACGATGTCTGATATAGCGATGTTGAAATTGTATCTCGCTGGGCGAGGCGCCCTCACTGGCCTTGTGTCCCCGTCGAATCTCTGTTGATAATTCCTCAAGGATATAGTCCTCGATCCATTCTCCGATCGTAGAGAGGTAGGTTGCGTCTCGGTACATTCCTCCTATCTGCGGCGTATAAACAGTATCTCTCCTTGTTTGGCATCGATTTCTTTGCCAGGAGCTTGCATTGGTATATTGAGCTGGAGGGGGCTCCTAGCTGGTCATCCACGATCCTCATTTGCGACTAGTGCTGGATGTGGGCGTTCGACCAGGTCTTGCCTGCACCACCCAGTCGTCTGATACCGGGAGTAGTTTCGTTCGTTCCATCTTAGAACGATATGTGAATTCACGCAACATTTTGTTCTCCCTTTACTCAATCTCGGATGCGTCGGGCTTTCTTGTCGTTGCTTCGATGGCACCGGCGTGTGCATTTATGAAGGAATCTGCCAGTATGGTAAGTGAGTTTATGGGGTCGGGAGCTAGGCTATGATGCCACATCATGGCCCCTTTCGAGAGCGCTTCTCCGAACCTCTTCAATAAGACGGACTCGATCTCATCGTCTTTTGTGTCATTGCTTTTCACCGCGCACGTATAGGAAGTGATATGTTCATTGGGATCTGAGGTCCCGTTGTACTTTGGGAGTTCTGTCATTCCGGACTTCATTGAAATGGGTTTCGGGGTCGCTTCTTCGGGGAACGACCTTTGTATGAACTTCTTCGACTCCACGCCCTTGAGGACCGGGTTGCACCCAGGATTGGGTCGACCCTAAAGTTATAGGTCTCGACCTTCTTGTCATTGGCTGCTATCATTTTCTCGCCCGATTTGATCCTTTTGGTGAAATCCTCAAGCATTTTTACTATGGCAAGGTCGGTTACCGATCCGTTATTGCTCGATCTCCCGGGTACGTGTTCGACTGGGGGAGCTGTTTCTGGTGCTACTGTGCTGGGAGACTTCGAGTGGCTTTACAATTAAGCGATAGCCAACTGTTGTGCTTGCAAGATTTCAAAAATATCATGAAGACTAACTACCTGTACTTCCCGAGCTGGGGTCTTTTGGGCTTCCTGTTGGTTGCCATGTTGTATGTTTCTGTCGGTGTGTGAGGTTTCGTCAACCTGCTGCGCGTCTTGTGAACCTGCATATGTTGGAATCGGTCCAGGTGCACTATCAGGGTTCTACGGTGGCACGCCAATGACTGGAGCAGCCACACCATTTTCTCCATGATTTTCAAGGTAGTCGTTTTCAACTCTATTTACTGAGCCAGACATTTTGACCTGAAATCAAAAGATCTTGGACAAGAAAAAGCGTGAAAGATAACTTGCATTTGTGTAATGAAACCAGCAAGAAATTAATCACTATTATTTTTAGCCCCACGGTGAAAATGGTAATGGGACTCTAAATTTGTAATGACAAATTAAATTTGTAATGACAATTAAATTTGTAAATGGGACTCTAAAAATACATGATCTTTTTTTAACCTAGTTGTTATAGCAGTTGATGCTAGGCGTATGAAGTTTAATGATGAAATACAAGTTAAAACGGGGCAGTAATCAAACTGAGGGGCTTGTTACCCGAGCTTCGGACTGATCGATGAAAGGCCTCGAGGTCGATAGCTAGCTCGAGTTCGAGCTATCAGGGGTAACTAGGAAGGGGATAACAGTTAGGATATAATTAAAGAAGGCTCTTTATGGCCAATACCATGCAATAAAAGAAGAACAAGTATGAAAGCAATAATTGGAAAGAGTAGCCTCGAGCGAGTAAGTTAGAGAGAAAAGAGAGACAGTTATTATTGATCTTGTGTAGAGTGGTTGGAGCAACATCAACCCCTTACAAAGTGGTGAGGATTCACTTTACATAGGAGGGGAATCCTGTTTATAGTACAACATATATTAATTATAATATCATGGAGATGGGATAGCTAGAAGCGACGCCTCGATACAGGTTCTTGGTAGGCCGTCTCTATCAGACTTAGCCGTGTGCCTTGGAAATTCCCCGTTTTGCTCCAGCCTCGAACTTCGTCTTCTTTGAGTCGGGCCTCAACGAGCCCGGAGTGAGGGAACTCGGCCGCAACTCCATGTCCTCGGGGTCTCGAGACATTCTTCTGAAGTGACTTGATAGCAAGAAATTATGCCCTATAATTTTGCCGCATACATAACTTCTGCCTAGATGGTTAACTAACAGATTTAGAGCTTTAGGGCATGTTTGGTTGATCGGGATATAATATAGCAATCACATGCGATTAGTCACGCTATACCTCTTAACATTTTGAGTAGTTTTTCCCCATTTGGATTTCTCAAGTCCAAATGGGTATTTCACCGAACAAGTGATAAATGCTCGAATTGGGTCTTACTATCTCTAGATTCAACCCTTTAATTGAGGCTATTAATTTTTTGAGTTCACTCTAATTTCTTGTTAGCAAAGTTTTCCTAGTCTCTCTTTATCAAGTAGAGACTAAGTCAATTGGGCATGAATCAATGTTTGCAACCATCAATTCTAAAATTCAAGCAAGAACTAGGCTAAATATCATATACCCAATCATAAATAAGCCCTTAATCAATCACCCATTAAGTATCCATACTAGGGTTGGGTTACAACCCTAGCTAGAAATTTAGCTACTTACGAAAAATGAAGAAATTAAAGAAGAAACTAAGATAAAATAAAATAGATGATTAAGTGTTACGCCCTATAATATTATGTCGATATTACGCCTTGCAGTATTATATTACGACGATGATACACCCTGTAGTATTATACGTGAAACTTTTCATAAGATAATTGGCCTCAGTTCAAGGTCAAGATTATTTGTAGATTATAAGTATTATGCTATTTCAAACAAGTGATGAATAAATATGTGATGGTGAGAGGGTAAGCAAATCGAAGAAAATGAATTTTCGTCAAAGCTTGGTAATTTGGGATAAAATATGGTGACCCGATATTTATGGACTAGTACCATACAACGTACCACATGGACATGATAGTAAGGTGTATACGGTGTGTGAAAAGTAAGTAGTATTTTAAGTAAGTGAGAATAATTCTCAATTATACGGGTAATTGATTAATTACCGGGTAACGGGACATTACCTAATTAATTGGGGATATATATATATATATATATATTGGATAAGATTAACCCCCACGTGGCAGTAAGCCACCACTAATACATATGAATAAGTAGTCAGATGATCTTAGGTGGAAAACTAATGTAAGAACATTACATAGTCATTCCCAAGATTTTAGGTGGAAACACTAACATTAGCCATTTTACCAAAAGCTTTCACCAAATATTCATTTCCCATATCTTTAATACAAAGGCATCTCACTTTCTTTATACCTTGTAAGCAATCAGAACATTAAGAATCTCTACAAAATCCAAATATTCATTTTCCATGTCTTGAATACAATTAGCATTCTTACAATACAAATATGTCAAGCCATCAACTAAAAATCGTGACTCTTACAAAACCAGAACGTTTAGCAAGCCTTCAATTAGCAATAAGCAAGACTTTTAACCAGAACGTTTAGCAAGCCCAACAAAATGTTAATTCTTGCAACTAAAAATTCAACGTGATTTTTTAGCAACGTAAAAATTTTACGGTTCTAAAGGAGTACGGTGTAACATTTTTCATGAACATCATACGGATTTTTCCTACTCCGGGTATGTTAAGGCTATCCCTTCTTTCTTTTGGCATGGTCCAAGTTTACAGAAGAAACGAGCAAATGCACGGTTTTCATAAACGACTCTATTCATAGAAGTACTAGGGGTCTCTATGTTCTTGATTCCCTATGTGACATATTATTCCATCGTTTGTTCATGGGTCTCAGAAAAATACGCATTTGATAAAGTTTATCCGAAAGGCATATTGAGTTTTATGGCATTCCAAAAAATCTTATTAATATATTTTTTTTGCATTTCATGCACTTATACATGTACATTCACCCATGACTCATACGGCGTTATATACACGTATGTATATGTATATATATATATATATATATATATATATATATATATGGGATATGGGAAAAGGTTACGGTGTTATATGCACCACCACCTGATCAGCTCGTATATGATTTGCCCATAATGGTTGAGATGATATGATGGGATGCTCTCAGAGGCTTGATGATGTTATGAACACATGTACCTATGCATGACATGACATTCATACACATATGTATAACACCATAAGTATTTCATGATTTACACAGTTATCCAGACTTACAGGTTGAGTCGTTTAATCTATATTTCATCCATGTCTGTTATGTACTTATTTATGTGCCTTACATACTCTGTACATTATTTGTACTGACTTCCCTTTTTCCGGAGGACAGTGCATTTCATGCCCGCAGGTCCCGATAGACAGGTCGAGAGCCCTCCAAGTAGGCTATCAGCTCCGCGGAAGATGTTGGTGCTCTCCTTTAGCTTCGGAGTTGCTTGTTGTGTTAGTATGATTTAGATGTGTATTGTTTGGTATGGCGGAACTCTATCCCGACCCTTTTGAAAATTATGTATTCTAAGATGCTTGTAGACAGATGTCATGTACGTAAAAGATTGTATGGACTTATTGGCCCATGTTCAGTACACGAGTAGTTATTTTGGTCTTATAGGCCCGTACTTCATATGTATAAGCTTGTATTCCCTCATGCTTTACTCCTGTTCATTTACCTATGATAGAATGATATGAAAGATACGTTACGTTGGTACTTTGTTGAGTAAGGTACCGGGTGCCCGTCGCGACCCATTAGTTTGGGTCGTTACAAAAGTGGTATCAGAGCAGTTCTTTCCTAGGGAGTCTACAAGCCGTATCTAGTAGAGTCTTGTTTATGGGTGTGTCGTGCACCACACTTATAAACATGAGGCTACCGGGCATTTAGGATTGTCACTCTTTCTTCTTACTCTAGATCGTGTCATAGAGATCAATTGTAAGAACTCAATTTCCTAACTCTATCTTATTCAGGATACAACGATGCCCATCCAAAAAGACGGTTGGCAAGAGATATAGCTGTGGAAGAGTTGAGTCAGAGGAACCCGATTTTTGCATCATGCTTATGATGGATAAATTTGAGGTATTCAATAGATCATGTTTGTACTAAGACGTGTAAGTTTATTAATAAGGATCCCTAAGGCAAGAATGTTTATCCACTCTTACGGTAAAAAGGAATAAGAGAATCGGAAAGTAGACACAAATTTCAGCAAGTAAAAGAAACAAGGTAAAGAATGGTACGAGGTACCTAGTTAATGAAGATTAACAATATTTACAATTCAAGCAGAGAAATAGAAGCATTTCGAGACCTTCAATTGTAGCAGAGGTATGCACAATTAGTCACACCCATCTCAATTATGCACCATGGGAGCTAACAGAAATAGTTAAGAGAAGGACGAATATCAGGAACCAACTGGGGTTGGAGTAACCCAAAATGATGGTTGGATTGCTTGAGTTAGTTGACATTTCCAAAGGATATTGTAAATGTGCTGACAAAATCTCCTTGTGCGATACCCAGATGGTACACTCTAAAATAATACAGTTAAATATGAGTACTATAAAGATAGGCACTGGAAGCCTTGAAAGGATAAATGTTACATTAATATGGCTCCCATCCCTAGTAAAGAAAGAATGTTAGGCAACCTGAAGAGCTAGTAGATGGAGCAAGGGGAGCTAAAAGCAAAGGAACGTCCTGTTAAAATTTTCAAAATAAAGTGTTAGATAGCAATGTTAGAAGGAAATGAGAAGAGAGTTAATGAAGTGTTATGAGTAAGATGCGATGCATGGATGACAACAGTAGAAAAAAATGATGTTATTATAGGATATATACTCAAGTGAAGGAAAAGACGAGAGGATCCAGGCCTTGAGACAACAAAAGAGTATAGACCAAAAAGTTATATCCTCATTTCAATAAAATAAGTTCGTGACTCCAACGCGACTACTAGAAGGGAGAGTTACTTCCCAGAGTAATAGAAATCAATATGGACTGGTGAACAAGACAAACTAAACATGAATTAGGGGCCAAGTGATTTGATAATAGTCAACATCATGAGAATTTCAGATTGCGTTCCGGCAATAATAGAATGGGCCATAGAAGAAGATTCATGAGAAATTCAGAGAATGGTCATTCAGGCAGATGCTTCCCTAAAACAGGCAATGTGAGTAAAGTTAAACTTAAGGAATTGTGTGTGCCAATTACGCTAGGTATCACCATCATGAGTAAGGAATTTTGTTATCCTTGGTATAGAAGGATAGCCGAAAGGCAAGTAAGGATCATCGATGATGTGTAAAGTCGCCAAAGATAAAGAGGTAACGCATCTATAGATAGATCCTCGTGGCTTCAACTCTTAGTACTCCTCTAAAGGGGGGAATATGGAGTGATGTGGCGTTAAGTCAGAATTAAGTGGTTCTAGTAGCTATGAAATAGTAAAGGAAGAATGCAATAAAAATAAGAAAGGGAAGAGGTTGCACTTATTCAAAACCTATAGATAGGCTACAATCCCAGAATATTATGCAAGTACAACGTCAAGGAGAGGAGGTTAGATTTCCTGCCCAAGTTGTTATTGAGAGATAAGGAGCCAATACGAGACATAAGTTAAGACAAAGGAAATAACCCAAGAAAGATTACGTAGAATATTGATAAGAGAATGGGCCAAGGAGTAGTTAGTAGTTGATTCAGGAAAAACCTAGTTATGTCTAGACAAGAGGACACTGACAAATCAGTAGATTGTGCAAGATAAACATAGTAAAACCCAACATGGAGAATTCAACTTCGTAGTAATGTCATTATAATACTTGAGATATATTCAAATAAGAGTCGGGGTAGTTAAATGTACCGTATGAGTATTATGGGGATAAAATAAAGTTCCACTTGGAAGACAATCAAAATATAAGTTCAAAAGCAACCGTACAAGCACAAGGGCGTGGAGGTAAACAACTATGGATGATTATAGGCAAGAAAGGACATCAAAAAGGTCCATAATAAGCTCATAGCTTTACCAGATTCAAGAGTTCTCCCTAAGTACTACAACGAAAGACTAGATGAGGAGATAAGGAAGAAGGCTTCAACCTAAGCACAACGACCTAACAAGGAAATGGTCATATAACAACAGTCTCACAACAACATTGTAAGCACTCCAAAGAAAAGTGGCACCTACAGTAACTAATGAACGGGAAGTATAACTAAAAGTAATATTCGAGATCATATGAGTTGTATGAAAACTCTGGCAAATATGGATGCCAAGATAAGCTAAGTATCGACGCAACAAGGGGGACAGAAAGACCAGGAAAAGTAACAGCTTAAGTTGAAAGAAAGCTAAGATGGAACGAAAGAAGTAATTTGATCAATGATCCAGAGTTGGTTACGTTACGAAGGCACTTGCGAGTTTATACATATGTTGACAATCCTACAGCTGTAGAAGACTCTAATATAAGTTAAAAGGAAGAATTGAGTCCAGTTTATAGATGAAGAATTGAATTGCTAGAATATTATATCCTAGATATTCTATAGCGTCCATGAAAGACTAAAGTAATAACTAATACCATGAGTAGCGGATCGGAAGATAGCTTAAGCCTACACCAAGGTTGATTAAAGGAAAGAGGAAACTAAATAGTTACATCAACTAAGTAAATCAAGAGTCTGCTTATTGGACCGAGAAAATTCTAGACTTCATGATTGAGAACATTGCAGGATCACTCTTAAATATTAGAGGTACAAGAGAGATGGTGCAGTAGCCACATTCTATAGGGGCATCAGAAAAATACAAGCCTCATAAGAAAGTCAGTATGAAGCTCTCACCTGATTATGTATACACCATAGGTGCAAGTATTACAATAAAGCTTCAAGTTATGGATGTGAATTATACCTACATAGAAGGAACGTCATGAAAGGGATACAAGATGTGATGCAAGATTTTAAGGTAAGTAAGGTAAAGGTGAACAACGTATGCGATACTCAAATACGGAAGGTTGTGAATTGTCCATACTTCAGACAAAAATCTAGAAACGCTGGGATTCAATGTTTAGGAATGATAGCAGCGTCGTCAATGGAATATCTTCAAACCTATGTTTTTTTTAATATCGAGAGATCTTGCTAAGAAAGTAAAGAGGAGTTAGAGACGATGTGATGTCTCGCTCGATATTCTCAAATAACAAGGAAATCTATGGTACAAGCAAGTTAAAGGAAGGTTGCAAGCTAAAGTATTATAGAGCGATGAGGTTTTAGGAAAACAGGAATAAGGATAAGAAAGGGTGATTGAGACGGTGGCGTGGATGGATAAGTACTCGGGATTAAGCCCATGAAAATAAGAAGAGATGATGATTTCTCTAAGTTATGAAAGGCTCAGTATAGCCTGAATGAACTCAAAGGAGTCTAAGACTAATGACATTTAGTAAAGATGGAATGATGGTAGCAGAATGAGGGTGTAATTATGATAAATAAAGGATGACGTTTGGTCTTTCGCTTGAGTACTGATTTGGGAATAAAAGAAGGGGGAAGAGGATTTTATGAATTGTAAGGGACTAAGATACCCCCAAAGGATGAATCACATTTGGGATACTATGGAATACAGTTATGGAAGTATAGTATCGTCCCTAGGTGGATCAGTCTAATCACTTCAGATATTCCCCGACGAGACGTAAGCCTTAGTGACAATGTATTACGTAAGAGGTTTCAAGTTATCTGTAGATTGCAGATCAATATTCAGGTGAATAAACAATGGATGGACAAAAGTTATAAGGTATGAGATAAGATTAGGCAAACATTCTTAGATGAACGGTAAGGAAAAAGAAATTCATAAATTCAACAAATTACCGAGCAAAGAACTTCAGTACACATATATATGCTGGAGGGACATCCTGTCAAGTTCTGTATATGTTCCCAAAAGTAAAGCCTAGGGATTGGCTAAAAGCTAAAGAGAAGAGTCACATAGGCACACATACAAGGAAAACGTCGCATAGGCTACATGACGGAAGATAACAACAGATTTCGACCACAACTCGTGGTGCGAGAAAGAGGCCTAAAGGGAGGAATGCCTTGGCCTTTGGATTTATTCAAAGCATAGTTTCCTAAATGGCAAGAAGAGTATTAAGGAATTCGCAAGAGCTATGGGTTATGAGAATGATAACTGCATCAGTCAACATTCGAGGATGAATATTCCAAAGGGGTGAATGATGTTAGCCCCCGCAATATTACGTCGATATTACGCCTTGCAATATTATATTACGACGATAATACACCATGTAGTATTATACATGGAATTTTTCGTAAGATAATTGGCCTCAGTTCAACGATAGGATTATTTGGAGATTATATGTATTATGCTATTTTAAATAAGTGATGAATAAATTCATGAAGGTGAGAGGGTAAGCAAATCGAAGAAAAGGAATTTTTGTCAAAGCTTGGTAATTTGGGATAAAATATGGTGACCCGAGATTTATGGACTAGTACCATACAATGTACTACATGGCATAGATAGTAAGGTGTATAAGGTATGTGAAAAGTGGGTAGTATTTTAAGTAAGTGAGAAAAATTCTCAATTATGCGGGTAATTGATTAATTACCTGGTAACAAGACATTACCTAATTAATTGAGGATATATATATATGTATATATTGGATAAGATTAACCTCCACGTGGCAGTAAGCCACCACAAATACATATGACTAAGTAGTTATATGATCTTAGGTGGCAAACTAATGTAAGAACATTACATAGTCATTCCCAAGACTTTAGGTGGCAACACTAACATTAGCCATTTCACCAAAAGCTTTCACCAAATATTCATTTCTCATATCTTGAACACAAAGGCATCTCACTTTCTTTATACCTTGTAAGCAATCAGAACATTAAGAAACTCTACAAAATCCAAATATTCATTTTTCATGTCTTGAATATAATTAGCATTCTTACAATACAAATATGTCTAGCCATCAACTAAAAATCGTGACTCCTACAAAACTAGAACGTTTAGCAAGCCTTCAATTAGAAATTAGCAAGACGTATAACAAGAACGTTTATCAAGCCTAACAAAATGTGAATTCTTGCAACTAAAAATCCAACGTATTTTTTAGCAACATAAAAATTTTGCAGTTCTAAAGGAGTATGGTGTAACCTTTTTCAAGAACATCACATGGATTTTTCCTACTCCTGGTATGTTAAGGCTATCCCTTCTTTCTTTATGGCATGGTCCAAGTTATACAAAAGAAATGAGCAAACGCACGGTTTTCATAAACGACTCTATTCATAGAAGTACTAGGGGTCTCTATGTTCTTGATTCTCCATGTGACATATTATTCCATCGTCTGTTCATGGGTCTTAGAAAATAGGTAGTTGATAAAGTTTATCCGAAAGGAATATTTAGTTTTATGGCATTCCGAGAAAATCTTATTAACGTATTTTTTGTTGCATTTCATGCACTTATACATGTACATTGACCCATGACACAGACGGCGTTATATACGTGTATATATGTATATATATGTATATGGGATATGGGAAAGGGTTACGGCGTTATATACGCACCACCACCTGATCAACTAGTATACATTGATGATTTGCCCACAGTGGCCGAGATGATATGATGGGATGACCTCAGAGGCTTGATGATGTTATGAACACATGTACCTATGCACGACATGACATTCATACACATATGTATAACACCATAAGTATTTCGTGATTTACAGAGTTATCCAGACATACATGTTGAGTCATTTAATCTATATTTCTTCCATGTCTTTTATGTACTTATTTATGTGCCTTACATACTCGGTACATTATTCGTACTGACGTCCCTTTTTCCTGGGGATCGTGCGTTTCATGCCCGCAGGTCCCGATAGACAGGTCGAGAGCCCTCCAAGTAGAGTATCAGCTCAGCGGAAGATGTTGGTGTGCTCCATTTGCTTCGGAGTTGCTTGTTGTGTTAGTATGATTTAGACGTGTATTATTTGGTATGGTGGGACTCTGTCCCGACCCTTTTGAAAATTATGTATTCTTGGAGGCTTGTAGACAGATGTCATGTACATAAAAGATTGTATGGCCTTATCGGCCCATGTTCAGTACACGAGTAGTTATTTTGGTCTTATAGGCTCGTACTTCATATGTATACGCTTCTATTCCCTTATACTTTACTTCAGTTCATTTACCTATGATAGAATGATATGAAAGATACGTTACGTTGGTACTCGGTTAAGTAAGGTACCAGGTGCCCGTCGTGGCCCATTGGTTTGGGTCGTGCCATAAGGAAAGAAAATCTAATGATAAAATGTTGAAATAGTACAAAGTTACCCAATACAATAAAGAAAAACGAATATCTACTCTCAGGTGCACCAAACTTTACCTAAAAATAAAAAAGGATCTATTTATACCCAGCTAAAATTATCGGACAAACTTGCCCCTGCTGAGGTTTTGCGGCCGCACAATTCTGGGTTGCGGCCGTACTTCTTCAACTTCTGCGGACCGCACATTTCTGAGAGCATCCACATTCCTGATTCTGCAGCCACACAATAATGGTATGGTCCACACTTCTTGACCTTGGGCTTTGTCATGGGGGACTTCTGCAGACCGCACATTTTTGAGTACGGCCGCGTTTTTGATTCTGCGGCCGCATAATAATAGTTCGGTCCGCACTTCTTCATGACCTTAAAATCCCATCTCTCTGTACCTCATCTTCTATGGCCGCACAGTAATTGTGCAATCCACACTTTGCAAAGGAATTCTGTCAGAGGCTTTCTTTATGTTCTATGGCCGCACACAATATTGTGCGGTCCACATTTTGCCCTTTAGCCTTGTTTTGGTCCTTGTACAAAATTACTCCTTCTTGAGTTGATTTCATATCTTTAGCTCATATTCGAACATTCCTACAAGAAAGGACATTTCATTAGCTTTTAGGAATACCTTTAAGCAATTTTGAGCTAAAACGAAAGTAAAAAGTGCTAATAAGTAGTCAAAATCCCTACTTATTAGTGCCTTCATTGACCTCCCTCAAAACATACTTGGTATCACCCGATCCTAGATATATTGCTAATGGACTGTCGAATGTTCTTCTGAGTAAGGTCTCGTCTTCGGACAAGCTAAATCCGGCTGCCTTTATGCGCAGGGCCCTTGATTCCTTTTGATATGAGGGAAGCTTTCCGGACTTCAGATACTCTATGTATTTATTTCTCCAATCCCAAGTCAAGCTTGTGGAGTTTATTTTGACATGACCTTCTTCCACTACCGACCTCATAAACTGTACGACTTCCCCCGAGTTGAGCTTGTTATCTTCAACCGACGACCCTAAGTTTGCAAGGGCATCTGCTTCGTTATTTTGATCTCGGGGCACGTGCTGCAAAGTCCATTCTTTGAAATGCTGCAATGTTACTTGTAGCTTGTCCAAGTACCTTTGCATTCGTTCTTCCCTGACCTCAAATGTTCTGTTTACTTGGTTTACCACAAGGAGGGAATCACATTTAGCCTCGATCACCTCTACTCCCAAGCCTTTGGCCAGTGTGAGACCTACAATCATGGCATCATATTTGGCTTCAGTGTTAGTCAATTTTACATTTCTAATATATTGTCTAACTACTTTGCCCGTGGGCGGCTTTAGTACAACGCCAAGTCCGAACCCTTTTACGTTTGAGGCACCGTCTATAAAGAGGGTGTAGATTCCTAAAGATGTTTCCGAGTTTACCAACAATTCCCTTTCGACTTCGGGTACTAGGGTCGGTGTAAAATCGGCCATGAAGTCTGCCAAAATTTGAGATTGGATGGTTGTTCGGGGTTGATATTTGATATCGTACCCGCTAATTTCTACGGCCCACTTTGCCAATCGTCCTGAGAGTTTGGGTTTATGAATTATATTTCATAAAGGGTAGGTTGTTACAACACATATAGGATGACACCGAAAATATGGCTTCAGTTTCCTAGAGGAACTTAGCAAAGTGAGTGCCAATTTTTCTAGGTGAGGATATCTAGTTTCAGCCTCACCTAAGTTCCTACTGACATAATAAATTGGAAACTACGTACCTTGTTCTTCTCGGACTAGGACACCACTTACCACTATTTTCGATACCGCTAGGTACAAGTATAGTCGTTCGTCCGCCCTCGACGTATGAAGCAATGGTAGGCTCGATAAGTACCTCTTAAGTTCCTCTAAATCTCGTTGACATTCTGGGGTCCGCGTGAAGTTGTTCTTCTTTTTCATCAACGAGAAAAATTGATGACTTTTATCGAACGACCTCGAGATGAATCGTCCCAAGGCTACAGTTCACTCAGTCAGCCTTTGTACAACCTTCACATTATCCACTACCGTGATATCCTTGATAGATTTGATCTTATCGGGGTTGATCGTGATCCACCAGTTGGATACCATGAATCCGAGAAACTTGTCGGACCCAAACCTGAATGCACATTTTTCTGGATTCAGTTTTATGTTGTACTTCTTCAATATACCGAAGGTTTCTTGCAAATGTTTTAAATGGTCCTCTGCTCGTAGGGACTTAACTAGCATATCGTCAATATAGACATCTATTATTTTTCATATTTGTTCTTTGAACATTTGGTTTACTAGTCGTTGGTACGTGGCACCAACATTTTTTTATCCGAATGGCATTATGTTATAGTAGTACGTGCAATATTTAGTGATGAAAGAGGTTTTTTCTTGGTCGGTCGGGTTCATCCATATTTGGTTGTACCCGTAATAGGCATCGAGAAAAATGAGAGTCTCATGGTCGGCCGTGGAGTCGATCATGAGATCGATGTTTCGCAAAGGGAAAGAATCATTGGGGCATGATTTATTTAGATCTTTATAATCTACACATTCTAAGTTTGTTTCCTTTCTTAGGAGCCACGAGTACGTTTGCTAACCATTCCGGGTATTTGACCTCCCGGATGGATCCTATTTTAAGGAGCTTAGTTACCTTGTCCTTGATGAAGGCATGTTTGATCTCGGACTGGGTCTCCTTTTTATTTTTACCGGGAAGAACTTCGAGCCCAAGCTCAATTTGTGAGTAGTGATCTTCGATGGGATCCCTGTCATATCGAGATGGGACCAAGCAAAACAATCCATATTAGCTATAAGAAATTAAATGAGTTTTTTCTTAAGCTCGGGAGTTAATCTTGTGGCCATGTATACCTTACGATCGGGAAGATGTTCGATTAGAACGACCAGCTCCAATTCTTCGACCATTGACTTGGTAGCATTGGAATCATCGAGGGCGATAAAAGATCAAGGAATCCCGAAGTCATCGTCTTCATTAATCTCTTGTTTGTCCGATTGGGTCGAAGCAGGCATCGATGATTGCTATTTGGCTTCCTGTTTTGCTTTCAAACCTGGGTCCTTTGTCGATGTGAGTGTTGATATGGGAATTATTTCATCAACGACAAACATCTTCTTCATGGAGGGTTGCTTCTCGTACACCTCTTTATCCCGTCTGGTGTTGGCAATTTTAATACCTGGTGAAGGGTCGAAGGTACGACCCTCATGTTGTGGAACCATGGTCTCTCGAATAGGGCGTTGTATCTCATATCGCCCTCGATTACATAGAACTTGGTTTTTTGGATGGTTCCAGCAATGTTCACTGGCAACGTTATTTCTCCCATAATAGTTTCACAAGCCATGTTGAATCCTTTCAGTACTTGGGCTACAGGTACGATCTAGTCTTGAAGGCCGAGTTGTCCTATGATCCTCGAACGAATGATTTTGGTTGAGATACCTGGATCAATTAGCACATGTTTAACACTACTTTTATTCATAAGTATAGAAATTACCAGTGCATTATTATGAGGGTACATGATTCCTTCTGTGTCCTCGTCGTTGATAGATAGAGTCCCTTCTGGTATGTAATCCCGAGTTTATTTTTCTCTTATGATTGATACTTTGGTACATTTCATCATTGGACCTTGAGGAATAACGGCCCTTCCGATGATCATATGTATGGCGTGCTGGGGTTCGTCTTGTCCGCTTTGTTTTTTGGAATCCCTATTTT
This sequence comes from Nicotiana tabacum, assembly GCF_000715075.1. NCBI lineage: Eukaryota > Viridiplantae > Streptophyta > Magnoliopsida > Solanales > Solanaceae > Nicotiana > Nicotiana tabacum. Next base: position 93,184,270 of record NC_134080.1, on the reverse strand, counting down.
TGAAGTGATTCTTAGGGCTATCACTCAAAAGTTCTCGAAGATGATCGTCATTGAACAAACGGGCTACTTCCTCCATTAGTTGTCGACAATCATCCGTCTTGTGTCAATGTGTGCCATGATATTTGCATATTTGGTTGGGATCCCTTTGTGCTGGATTGATTTTGCAAAGGTCGAGGCCATTTGGTATCTTCGATGCATCCAATGGCCGATACGATGGCAGCTTCATCCACATTATAGTTTTACTCCGACACTTACTCGTGAGTCCTCGTGAATTTTGACCTCGATCATTTCTCATTTCACTCCGTGTAGAATTTCGCCCAGATCCATTGCCTCTACGGTCTCCATTATACGGTTGATATGATCTCTGTTTGACCTAGGTTCTCAGTCGATATCCCTGTTGATTCTAGCTACGGGCCTGGTACGATAAACGGACCTAAAAGGAGCCCCAGTTGATCATCCTCGACCCTAATCTTTGGCTGATACCGATTGTGTACATCGGCCAAAGTGACAGCTGGGTATTCAATCAAATTTTGCTTCAACCGCTGTGAAGACACTGAACTTTGAACGTTGAGACCTAGAGTGAAATCTTGAATAGCCCAATCGTCAGTGAACGGTGGCAAATCCATCCATTCCATTTGGAATTGAGACACGAATTCTTTGAGCATCTCGTTATCTTTCTGTCTTACATTGAAAAGGTCTGACTTCCTGATTGCGACCTAGATGGCCCCGACGTGTGCCTTTACAAAAGAATTGCAAGCATAGCAGTCAATAGAATTAGGCGGTAAATTATGATACCAGATCATAGAACCCTTTGATAGAGTTTCCCTGAATTTCTTCAGCAAGATGGATTCAATCTCGTCATCTTCCAAGTCATTTCCTTTGATAGCACACGTGTAGGAGGTGACGTGTTCATTTGGATCAGTCGTCCCATTATACTTAGGGATATCGGGCATACGAAAGTTCTTGCTGTTTGGTTTCGGAGCCGCACTCGGGAGGAAAGGTTTTTGTACAAATATTTTGGAATCTAGTCCTTTCAATATAGTTGGTGCCCCCGGGATTTGGTTGACCCTGGAGTTATAGGTTTCCCCCTTCTTATCGTATTCCTTGATCTTCTTTTCCCCTGTCTCGATTCTCTTTATCAGTTCTTTAAGCATCTTTACGATAGCAGGATTGGTCTCCGATTCCTTCTCCTTCTTGTTTTATAAGATTCACCTTCTTATCGTTTTCCTCGATCTTCTTTACCCCTGCCTCGATTCGCTTTGTCAGTTCTTCGAGCATCTTTATGATAGCAGGATTGGTCTCCGATTCCTTCTCGTTCAATTTCCTCGAAACCTATTTGACCCTGTGTACAATTTCCTGGGATGGCACAAGTTCTACCCTGCTCGGTGTATGTTTTCGATTTTGGAGCTGGGCTATTGTTGTCTGCTGTGAGCATGTGATTTTTTCCATATTCAAAATACTCCTATAAAATCAAAGAAATAGAATTTTTTTCCAATTATTTGCCAATTTTAGGATTTTTTGTAGGATTTTTATTAATTGTTTGCATTTTGTGCATGTTTAATTTTTATAAAAAATCATGAAAATGCCCCAAAAATGTCAAAAACACCATGCATTGCATTTGGATTTTGTTTTCATATTTTTAGGATTAATTAGTTAATTAATTGTTTTATTAAAATGAAAATAACAAAAATTGGCTCATTTTTACATTTTAGCTTTTAATTTTAGATTAGTAATTTTTCTCTTTTAATTTAGGATTAACTAATTGTTATAAATATTATAATTAGATAATTAGCTTAATTTTACAAATTAGATTTATTTAGGATTTAAATTAGGATTTTTATTAAATAAAACAAAAAAGAAAACAAAGAAAAAGAAATAAGAAAAGAAATTGTAAAAGGAAAAGGGCCTAACTCGAAATTGGGCCAATTTTAATCCCAAACCCGTCCAAAATCTAGCCCACTCCCAAGCCTACCCGGTCCAGTTCCCACCCCCCTAAACGACTCTGTTTCATCGCCTCTCCATCATAATTGTTGGATCTTTGTGATCCAACGGCTCGGAACTAGGCAATCCTTTTGTATAAGACTGTCTTAACACAGACACCCCACATATCGAACCCCTTCATTTCCATCTCCCTCCTCTATACAAATGAAACCCTAGCCGCCTTCATATCCCACGCCGCCTCCGCCGATGACCACCCGCCGGAAATCACCTCACGGCGGTGCCGGTGCTCCAAATCGCTCCAAATTAACACCATGTGATCCTGAGTCCTTTTCCAACACCATCCCACTATCAGCTTTCCCAAAATCCCCACCTAAATCCACCAATTTCAGATCTGAGATCAAAGCCTAAAAACCCTAAGTCTCCAAAACCACCCAAACTCACACCCCATGACCTCCAAACCCCCCTAAACTCGAATCCCTTATTGATTTCCCCAAACAACCCCACAAAATTCCACAATTCCAAATCCAAAAGGAGTTCAGTTGGTTCAAAGAAAAGCTCTCGAGTTTGTTGTTCCAATAGTATTCGAGTCCAAGCTTGTTCTCCGGTGTTTTCTTCGTGGATTAGGCTTTCAGGAGTCTTTTCTTTTAAGGAGATTCGGTCAAAATCCATGCAAGCCGGATCACTGGAAGGAAAAGACCTTTGTTGGTCAATCAATGTGGAGAAGGACATCACAGCGTGTCTTGGCTGCCTTTTATTCCACAAATGATAAGGTCTCACCATTTACCTCTTCATTTTCTTTTCTTCAGGTTTGAGTCAGTGATCTCTTTAGTTTGTTTTTTAGTTTGTGAATATGTTTGTTTTTTCATTTGAGAGTCGTCCCTGTTTCAATCTTTGGTCGTGTTCAAATCAATTTCTTAGAGGTTTATTAACTTAGTTTAATTCATGATTCATTTAGTTTAACTCTTCAAATAGCTTCATTTATTGTCACAGTTGTAGTTCCTTTTTTGTTGTTCTGAACCATCTATTAGTATACTTAAATTGCCTGATTAGTATAAACTCTTAAATAGTTGTTTTAATTAATGCATAATTAGCTTAGGGTTAGTTTTTATTCAAGTTATTTTGTGTTGTTATAATTTGTTTAACTCGTTTGCCTAGGTTAGTCATTCAAACCTGTTAATTTGAAGAGCCTTGTAAAGTTCATCATGAACTAGGTTCACCTCAGGGTTTAGGTTTATGTTTTTTAAGATGTTTAAAATTCAAACATTGTCAAGTTTTGTTGTTTGATTTACACAGGTCTGCCTATTTGTGTTTACCCTAATCTGCAAATCAGTACAAACTTCTAGGGTCCTAATTGAACTAAACAAAACTTAAGGGAATTTCAGAACTTTAAAAAATAAATATCTAGGAAGAGGAAAGTTCTAAAAGTACCAGTTCTCCAAAAAATGATTTTAAAAGATGCTGAAATGGACAGCTGGACATTATTCTCTGTCACAGTAGCTGTACCATGCACAAAATTAGGGTTGTATATTCCTTAGATGCTATTTTTGGACCTACTCTATAAAAAGATGTTACATCGCGCGTTTTCGTACGTTAAAATTTTGTTTTCAGTTAACCGACGTAGACTCGGGGATGAGATCATCTTGACGTTAATGTATATACGCTATTTATAACAAACGATAAAATAAGTGTTATGAAGGATAAAGGGGTATGCGGATTAAAGAAAACGAGTTTCGTTGAAAGTGGCTAATTTGGAATAAAATACGGGTCCCCGATAATTATGAACTAGTACCATGCAAGGTACCATATGACCATAGTAGTATAATATATAAAGTATATATAAAGTATTTTAAAAATAAATAGAATTTTAAGTAATTTGTTGTATGTTTTAAATTATACGGGTAATTAATTAATTATCGGGTAATGTGACATTACCCGATTAACTAATAAGTGGATAAAAATTAATAAAATTAACTTCCCCAATGTGGCAAGAAGCCACCAATGTCAAAGAGTGACTAAGGGAGTGCGGAACCAAAATGTGGTTTATTTTTACTCAAAATACTCAAATAAGTGTAAAAAAAAAGTTACCAAACTATATATAACGCCACTAATAGTGGCGCTATACAGTAACGTTAACTGTACTGTTACTGTATAGAGCTACTATTAGTGGCGCTATATTGACAAACCTTACATAGCGCCACTATTAATGGCGCTATACAGTAATTACCTGACCCCCACCAATAATGTCTGTGTTCAATAATTTAAATGCGTATAAAGCCACTTTTTGTGGCGCTATATACAAAAAAAAAATAACCCGGCTAGCCATTTTCTATATAAACATCGTAAAATCGCCACAACTTCATTCAAATTTTTTTTTAACTCTTGTTGGTTTCTATTGTTGTTAAATTCTCCAGCATTTTTTCATTATGGCTGAAGAACGTAGAATAAGAGTATCATTATATTGGGGGGTGAGGTTGTGATGGAGAATAAGTCTGTGGGCTACAGTTTACCTGCTAAGTGTAATGTTAAATTGCCACTTTCAATGGAGTACGAAACATTGATATCGTTGTTATGCAAAAAAATGAGTGTGAGAAAACGTTCAGTGATACTCAAAGTAACCGGAAGATATCCGTATTCCGTTACGCCGCAAGGGGTTGCTTTTTACTCAGAGTTTAACATCGACGATGATGACACTTTGAGTGATTTCTTGAGGACTCCGGACGAATGCCGAGAATTTCTTGTAATCACAATGTTGGAGATGTACGTGAAGGTCGAAGACGTTCCAAAAAATGAGGTTGTGCGTAGTAGAGATAACCCCCAGTCATCGGGTGGTTATTCTGGATCAGTTTTTGCCGGACATGTTCCAGATGAAAGAATTTTTCTTGATTTAAATTTATCACCGTCGGCGAATGAGCAGCGAGAAAATAATTTATACCCTACTTTCCATAATTCACAAGAAGAGTGGTAAACTTCAATTTTCATTTGTGTTAATTATGTATATTTTTGCGTATTGAATTAATTTTAACGCTCATATATTTAATAGGGGGTACCGGCCGGATATGAATTTTACAAGTGGCCCATCCGGTAGTCATCACCTAACTGAAAACGTCCATCATGGAATGTCATCACATTACAACTTATAAGTGAAAAGCTACAGCCATATATAAAGAATTTATTAATTTTGTAGCTTATATTTTTGTTGAAATGTGCAGTGAAAACGAGCAAGTTGAACTACCCGTACTCACTCAATTGCCCAAAAACGACGTATTACATCAGGATCTGGCAGATGAACAGAGTGAGGAAAAGAACAGCGATTACGATAACAATGCCGATGAATTGGGAGACGAGACACCATTTGCTCGTGAGGATGGTGATGAAGAGGACGAGGAGGAAGGACCCGATTTGAAGAGAGCCCCCCATAGACGAAAAGTGAACGAGTCTGAAGTGTCGTTTCATTCAAGGGAGATTCCTTATATTGATAACTTGCCAGCCGTGCCGGATGTGGAAGCTCTCACAAGGGATTTTGATGAAATCCGGACAGCAATGTGGGATGAGTCTAGACCAACGGTGCTTGCAAAGGGGATGCTTTTTCCTGATAAAGCACGCGTAAGCAGGGCTTGTAAAATGCACAATGTTAAAGAGTGTCGTGAGATGCAGGTATCGGAGTCAAGTCCGACGGTATACAAGGCTATTTGCCGCAGGTGGTTTTGGCCATGTAATTGGATGTTGCGTGCGTCGAAGAAGAAAACAGGTATGTGGAAAGTGGGTAAATACATTCCCACCCACACATGCGAAATGGACACTTTCAACGGGAATCACTTCAACTTGGATATTGACTTGATATCTCTTGTACTTATTCCGCACATCGAAGCGTCCATAAGGTATAAAATCAAAGAGTGCATTACAGCAGTCTACCAGGAATATGGCCACACAATTACTAAAAGAAAGGCATATATTGGGCGCAAAAGAGCGTTTGAAATAGTCTATGGTAACTGGGATAAGTCATTTGCAGATCAGCCTAGCTACATGGCTGCACTACAGCACTTTAACCCCGGAACAGTTATTGAATGGAAGCTTGAGCGGAGTTCGGGTAAACCAGAATATATATTCAATTACGTGTTCCGGGCGTTTAAGCCAGCAATTGATGGTTTTCCGTATTGCCGGCCCGTAATATCCATAGACGGAACTCATGTCTATGGAAAGTATGATATCAAGCTATTGATAGACGTGGCTGTGGATGCTAATAGACAGATATTTCCTCTAGCCTTTGCTATTTGTGCAAATGAAAGCACAGAGACGTGGACAATGTTTTTGAACCACTTGAAAGAGCACGTTGTCAAACATTGTTCAGGTATTTGTCTAATATCTGATCGGCACAGGGGTATATTAAGTTCTGTGGAGAACCTTCCTGCCTGGCAAGAACCTTATGCATACCACCGTTACTGTGTGAGGCACTTTATGGCCAATTTCAAGAAGGCACATCCCAAAAAAGATCTACATGATTTGATGTGGATGGCAGCAATAGACCACCAACAACATAAATTCCGGAGGCATATGGATTCTATCAGGAAAGAAGACGATGCAGCATATCGTTGGTTAATGCGACATGATCCTGAAAAGTGGACGTTGCATGCAGATGGTGGCAGACGCTGGGGAATTCTTACTACAAATGTGTCAGAATCCTTCAACGGGTTATTAAAGTCGGCAAGAGGATTGCCCGTCACAGACATGGTGCGTATGTCGTTCAAGCAGATAGCGGAGAGGTTTGTACAACGGTCTGCAGCTGCAACGGAATTGATGGAAAAAGGTGTTGAATTTATGCCAGTGCCTATGAAGAGATTAGAGAAATACAGACGGTGAGCACATTGGCATTCCTTTTTGCAATATGATAACGAACGAGGTATTTTTGAAGTTCGCACCGCTATCCATAATAATCGGGGTAATAATGTACATACTATAAATGAATCCACAAGGTTATGCTCATGTGGGAAATGGTCAATCTACCACATGCCTTGTTCACATGCCATCAAGTGTTTTCAACGTGTTGGTTATGCGGAGACCAACTATATTGATCAACAATATAGTGTTTCCAAATACCTAAACACATATAGTGGTCAGTTGCAACCAGTGGGTTCTGAGCATTACTGGCCCCCAGAACCATTTAAAATGGTGTGTAACAAGTCCTATTTGCGTAAAAGATAGGTGCAGAATTGAACGCGTATACGGAACCAAATGGATGTTAGTGATATCGTATATGCACACAAATGTGGTGTATGCTCGCAAACAGGCCACGACCGTAGAAAATGTCCTTTGGGTGGCAACAATAATCAAGCTCAGGGCGGGTGTTCTTCTATTGTACCTAACTACCCATGAGTTCATGTTGTAATAATTAGTTGTTATGTATACGATTTAAGTATTTATGAAATAATATTTTCTTGTTTGTTAATTATGATTTGTACTTTCCCTTTTTACCTATTTAAAAAATAATTTAATATAATTATCGGTATATTTATTATGTGTGTTGTCGTGTCGCTATGACGATATTTAATACACAAAATATACATATGGCGCTATGTGTGTCTTGTCTTGTCGAACTGAAAAGGCTGAAAACATCATGATATGGCGCCATTAGATATGTGTGACCGGCTGACATAAAGTCGTCTCGTCAACATCATGATATGGCGCCATTAGATATGGCGCTATCTAATATAGCGCCATTAGATATGACGCTATCTAATATAGCGCCATTAGATATGGCGCTATATGTTGTTATACCAGCATAGAATACAAAAGGAGGGAGATAGAATTATTACAGAAATGAGGGAGAAACTGAATGAGGTGGAAGATAAAAAATGGAGAGCAGAATGGAATTGTGAAGCACACAAGGAACGCAACGAAAAATGTAAACGGGAACTTGCGGAGGTGAAGGTGAGAGTGAAAGAGTTAGAAGAAGAAAAAGAACAAATGGAAGAACGATTTAAGTGGTTGGAGCAAAGAATAAATGACAACTAAGGATGGTGCATTGACGTGTATGTGTTTAGTGTCATTTTCATATGTCATGTATTTTTATTATGTTGGCCTGTTATGTTTGTGTTTGTGTTGTAGTAATGTTTTCCTTGTTTGTTGTACTAAATTTTATTTTAATTTAAGTGCAAGTTAAGTTTAAGTTGTTGTGTTACTATACCAATAACTATAAAATGAAATGAGAACTAAAAAAAGTAACTGTCATATTCGACTAAATATTGTTGTTAATGTACACAAAAATATTATTTACACCAAAAAAACAAAAATATGGAAGACCGAATCAATGTGTCCCGCATCCGGTGTGTCTCAAAGTAGCCGTTGGCCTGAGGCTCATCCCCTGCCGCCCGGGTACGCTATCAGGATCATCATCATCAAGTCGTCTCCTTATGGCCGGATGCGGCACAGGATGACATGTATCAGTGGTGTTGTCAGGTCCAGTAGAAGGCTACATAATAATATCAAACTTAGTATAGAAAACTACATAACAATTCACAAAAATTTATATTGTCTTACCATAATCGTGTCTGGATCCTGAATGTAGTCATCTGTCGCAGCATCGCATGAAGCCTAAAAAGTAAATTAATAAAGTTAAAACAAAATAAATAAGTTATAGTAAAAACAGTAATAAAATTAATACTAATAAACTCATACCTGCGCATGTGATGAGCTGCCATAACTCAGTCGGTGCCCACTATCAAAATCTCGGATCGGTCGAGACTCATCAGTGGTAGATGGGCCAGGGAAATATCTACCCAACTTCACTCCTTGAAAATCCGAGCCCATTATCAAGAATTGACCCGATGGGGTCACCTGCGACGTCCCTGGAGTCACATAAATGCCAAGGCTGTAAGACGGCATGTCGGTCTCATGCATGCCACCTCCCATATCAGCAGCAACATCTTCAGTAGGAGCCTCAAAGCCCCCTTGCTGGGGACCTCCTCTCCGCCCACGACCACGTCGTCCAACACCAGCAGGTCGTCATGGAGCAGCAGCAGCTCGTCGGCCACCACCCCGTGGCATACCACGACCTCGCTGGTATGTGGCTGGGTCAACATAATCTGGCTGGTGTGCCAAACGCTGATCCGATCGGCCTCGCTGCAGTGTCTAGGCAGCCACATCCATTAAGCAACGACTATAGTCCTGCATGATCACAGGGTCGTGGACATAACTCTGCATCTGCTGCCCCATACGATATACGGTATGCAATCCAATCGCCTGCACAAACGTTTTTAAAATAAACTACGTATTTGACTAGAAATTACTATTAAAGTAATTGATAATAACAGAACACATACCAGAGCCTCATGTCTCCTGGCATATGAGATGTATCGACCATCTACCTGATGAACTGGGTTCCCGATAAAAAGTCGGGAAACAGTGCGGTACCATGCCATATAAACTTCGATAGGAAAGTGTTGCGGAGCTGGGGTCAAGTCCCCTCGGCTGTCCCAAATACCCAACTGCGCTGTCAGCCACTCAATAAATATGTCGTCCACTCTCATCCTATCATCCCTCTCATAATGTAAAGGATCCCATGCAGGCTGAGTCGGTATAGACTGCGGAAATCCAAACTAACGAAATACTCGCTCTGAGGCATGATGCTCAACAATATCGAGGCACGTGAGAGGGACGGAAGCCCTCCAAATATGGCGACCGTGCGTGCAATACGCTGGCAGGGTACCTATAAGCTCTTCACTGTACGACGTCCAGATGAACTATCAAATAATAACACAAACCGTTAGTATGCGCAACACCTAGTTAAAAAATAATTGGTAAGTTTAGTCAGATATTCACCTGTGCATCCTCCCGAAAATCCAACACATCCCTACATAAGGGGAGATTATGATGGCCATGATACTCTCGTGCAAGTCTACGACGCAATACCCACCTAAAAGCTAGAGGGAGATCAGGAATATGTACATTAGCCGGTAGCTGTGGTAGAGGTAGCCGAAGTTTCAAAAATCGCTCTCACACCCAAACCTAAAACAGAAAGTTGACGTAAAGATTAACTATAACTAGGTAGAATTGGAACTAAACGACAAATTATTTGAATAAGTTGTCACCTGTAGAAGTGGCAGAAAGCCAGAAACGTCTCTCTGTGTGCCCATGGATGCCCGACACATCTGCCTGTACAAAAAAGATAGGACAGCACCACCCCAGTTGTAGCTGACTGTATCATCAAAGTCCGCAATATGATGCAGAAAACAAAGGCTCACTAGGTTCCCCGAAGTGTTCGGGAACAAGACCCCCCAAATAGAAGGAGCAACAACAGCCTCGTATATTGCTCCACATCCACCTCCGCTGAGTCGTCGGTGATAGTATCGTGGATCTGCACCAAGTGGTCTCTAATGTGGACCAACTGCATATGACTGCTCCCAACTGCTACATCTGGGTCCTCGGACCTGAAGCCCGTGAGCCTGTGCAGCATATCCATATATGAAGCCCGGTTAAAATATCTCATGTTCCCAGGCAGTAAAACTGGCAAGCCATCGGTGGACAGGCCATATAAAATCTTGACGTCCTGGAGTGTGATGGTGGCTTCGCCGATGGGCAGATGGAAAGTGTGCGTCTCCGGTCGCCACCGCTCAATCAACGCCGTGATCAAAGCATAGTCGAGCTGTATCCGGCCAATGCTAATGATCCTATATAATCCCATCTCCTCCAGGTGATGGACCACACGGGGATGTAGAACGCGGGGAGGAGTCAAAAACTCCCACAATAAATCCACTCTCCTGCCCCGAAAAGTCTGCGTAAGCAACTCTCTCCCCCATATATGCTCGGATCTATGCTGGGGCTGTAGGGGTAGTAGCTCCGACGTCCGAGGGCCGGGATGTATAGGTGCATCCATGTCGTCAACTGCAAATTCATAATTTTTAATAACTATCATTAAAATTTATGTGTGTTTTTTATAATTTAAATTCATATTTTTTAACAACTTAATTGTAAAAATTATATATATACTTATGGGTTTCGTGCTAGATTTTCTGAGGCCCAGTGGTACCAAACTATCATTAATAATTTTATATTTTTTTAATAATTTTTATTCATATTTTTTAATAACTTAATTGTAAAAATTATATATATATATATATATATATATATATATATATATATATATATATAATTTTTATAATTATGGGTTTCGTGCTAGATTTTCTAAAGCTCAGTGGTACCAAACTATCATTAATAATTTTATGTTTTTTAATAATTTTTATTCATATTTATTTAATAACTAAATTGTAAAAATAATATATATATAATTATGGGTTTCGTGCTAGATTTTCTGAGGCCCAGTAGTACCAAACTATCATTAATAATTTTATGTTTTTTTTATAATTTTTATTCATATTTTTTAATAACTTAATTGTAAAAATTATATATATATATATATATATATATATATATATATATATATATATATATAATTTTTATAATTATGGGTTTCGTGCTAGATTTTCTGAAGCCCAGTGGTACCAAACTATCATTAATAATTTTATGTTTTTTTAATAATTTTTATTCATATTTATTTAATAACTTAATTGTAAAAATATATATATTATAATTATGGGTTTCGTGCTAGATTTTCTGAGGCCCAGTAGTACCAAACTATCATTAATAATTTTATGTTTTTTTATAATTTTTATTCATATTTTTTAATAAATTAATTGTAAGAATTATATATATATAATTATGGGTTTCGTGCTAGAATATATATATATATATATATATATATAATTATGGGTTTCGTGCTAGAATATAAGATAATTAAACAATTACTACACAATACTACGCTACAAGGCTCTACATTTTACTACGCTAAAGGGGTCTACGTTTTACTACGCTAAAAAGGTCTACGTTTTACTACGCTAAAAAAGTATACATTTTACTACGCTAAAAACTAATCTAAACTAAACGGCATAAAAATACATAAATATACATGAGGATATTAACAAACACATTTTTTAGACTAATTTACATATTTTTATACAACACTAAAATTAAATCCGGATAAAATTTAACATGCTAGTTTCGGAAAAAATAAACACAAACCAAAATAGAACACATACAAATCAAGTAATATGCATTGTTATAAAAGTTTCAACTTAAAATAAATCGAAATACCTCGATTTAGAATTTTCGAAATGTAGATAGATCGAAATTTTGACTCCGGAAGAGTGAATCCACAATAACACGAAGCTCTACTCGACAGTGGGACCACAAATATTAAAATTTTATGTGACGGGGGGACCCAAAATTTTTTTTTTTTTTAAAAAATGGGGGCAGAATCGGTGGTGGTGGTGGTGGGGGACCAGAAATGAAAATGAGGGAAATGGAACGAAGAAGAAGAAGATGGAGGATTTGTATTAAGGGGTATAGCGCCACTATTAATGGCGCTATGTCTTTAGGTAATTACTGTATAGCGCCATTAATAGTGGCGCTATGTAAGGTTTGTCAGTATAACGCCACTAATAGTGGCGCTATACGGTACAATTAACGTTAATGTATAGCGCCACTATTAGTGGCGTTATATATAGTTTGGTAACTTTTTTTTTTTTACACTTATTTGAGTATTTTGAGTAAAAATAAACCACGTTTTGGTTCCGCACTCGTGACTAAGGAGTCACTAGGCCTAGGTGGAAAACTAAGCCTAAGTAAGAAATGATAGCTATCTAGTTGCCTGTTACAAATCTAGTATATGAATCAAAATTCCTAGGAACAAACAACGTTCTCCTCTCCAAAATTCCCAACCACAACGTATTCCTTTCAAAATCAAATACATATTCCTTCCAAAGTTTCAAAGAACCAGAAGCGTTACTCTTTCAAAATTTCAAGAAAAAAGCGATATTCATTCCAAAAATCTTAACCAGAAGCAATTTCATCCATGAATTTCTAAGGATCAGAGGCAAATTTTGTTTAATCAATGAAGGTTTTCCAACAAAATATTATACGGAGTTTTTTTCCCTTCTCCAGATATGTTAAGGCTCTCCCTTCTTTCTTTTGGCATGGTCCAAATTATACTGAAAAAACGAGCAAATACACAGTTTTCTATAAATTACTCTATTCATAGAAATAGTAGGGGTGTCTATATTCTTGATTCCCCATGAGAATTTTTATTATCTTATGTTCATGGGTCTTAGAATAATACGCAGTTGGAAATGTTTATCCGGAAGGAATATCGAGATTATTATGTATTTTTCATGCATTTCACTCATTTATACATGTGCATTGACCCATGACCAGATGACGTTATATACACGTATATATGTAAATATATGTATATGGGATATGGAAAAAGGTTACGGTGTTATATACGCACCACCAACTGATCAGCTAGTATATGATGATGATGTTGCCCTTAGTGGCTGAAATATGATTCAAATGGCGTTATATACGCGTATTGTTTACCATGAAAATTGTAACGACAATTAAATTTGTAAATGAGATTCTAAAAATACGTGATCTTTTTTTATGCTAGTTGTTAGAGAAGATGATGCTAAGAATATGAAGTTTAATGACAAATTACCAGCTAAAATGGGGCAGTAACCAAACCGAGGGGTTTGTTGTCCTATTTTCGGATTGGTCGATGGATGGCCTCGAGGTCGGTATTCTGGCTCGATCTCGAGCTATCGGGGGTAGTAGGGAGTGGTATAATCAGTAGAATATGATTAAGGAAGGCTCTTTATGGCCAATACCAAACAATAAATGAAGAGCAAGTATGAAAACTATAGATGCTAAGAGTGGTCTCGAGCCAATAAGAACGAGGAAGTTAAAGAGAAAAGAGAGAGAGAGAGAGATATTATTTATCTTGTGGAGAAATAGTTGGAGCAACATCAGACGGGGGATTACAAAGTCATGGGGATCCCCTTTACATAGGAGGGAAATCCGGTGTAGTACAAAACGTGTTAACCATGAAGGAGTGGAGATAGGATGGCTGGACGTGACATCTTGAAATAGGCCCCGGGTAGGTCAGCTTTGTCAGATTAAGTCGTGTGCCTTGGGAACTCCCCTCTTGCCTGTTGTAGCCCGCTATGGCTGTCGGAATGCAATGTCCTCCGGACCGATACCTGACGACCCTCGAGGGTGAGTCTCGACCTTGGCTCCGAGCTTCGTGGGTCATGACCGCGAGACGACCCTATGGTAGGGAATTGAGCCCCGAATTTTCCGTATACAGATAGTCTCCGCATTTCTTAGAGTGGTGGTGACAAGAAGCGATAAGAAACGGTCCTGAACTCCTGATTCCTTCGGTGTTCTTGCGAACGGCTACGAGATGTCAAGGTGCACTACGTGCACAGTCCCTGCAGGTTTCAACATTGACTGTGGCGGTTGGCTTCCTTCAATGTACCCATGGTGCTTTTATAAATACTCACCTCTTCCTTTCTAGATTCTATCTCGTGCCAAAAAACCCCCCTAGTAAGGTCTGTTTTTCCCTCGTTCATGCTCTTTTTTAGGAACGCAACCCCCCTTTCTTTCTTCCCTAAGATTTTCTCAAGGATGGCGAAAATTTCCACTTCTGCTTCTGAGGTTGCGGGCACATCTTTTTTGTTTCTCTCTCAAGGCAAAGCGGCCACTCTCCACCGTGTTGAGGAGTGCATCCCAGGATCCTTTGTGATGACCTCCGATTTTAGGGTCAAGATACCTTCCTCGAAATCAGGGCATCGCGAGCTTGTAACTCGGTATATCAGTTATATAGCGGACATTGAAAGAGTGAGGGCCGACTATTGTTGCGGGAATACCGTGCTCATGGAGATTCCCGCTTGGGAGGAAGATATTACGACTCATAGAGCTGGCTTTCTGGGTATGTATACCTACCCATTCACCTTGAGGCCGGTGGGGCCATCCTCCTCCCTATTGACCCTGTGATTCTCGACTTCTGCTAGAGTTATCAGGTAACTCTGGGTCAAGTTCATCCTTCGTTCTGGCGAGTGGTTCATATGATCAGGCATTACTCGAGCATGATAGAGGGAATGTCTTTTACCCTGAACCATCTGATTCGGATGTATAGTCCCCATATTCTTCGGGGGAGGGGGAGGGGTTAATCAAGCTTCGTTGTCGAGCCCGAGATCCCTTTTTTGCTGCACCGAGGAGTTTAGGGACGACGGGTGGTTAAGTCGATTCGTCCGAGTGAGGACGTCTGACCTGATACCGGTGGAGAAGATGTCATTCCTTGAGAAGTGGAATGCCAGGCATAATTAAATGTGGTGTCTTTGCCCTTTCCTGGCGATTTCTCCTTATGCGCCTACCTCTGCCTTTCTTGTCTTTTCAGCTGTAACGATCTACCCTGGTGCAGTGTCAGATCTCTAGGGTTGGGTTGGTCGTTTGTACTTAGTCTGCCCGTATATCGATCGAGCATGGCGAGATTTATCTCGAGCTCTGTGGGAAGCCAAAGTCCATGGTGAGCCTCGAGCCTTTATGCACCCGTGCATTTTGACTTAGTTTAGTATCTTTCCCCATTCTGTGCATTTAGCCTCTGTATCTATGTAGGTCTGGGAGGAATCCCACTGATGAGGGAGGCACCGTCCATTGGAGGGGACATTCTGGTGCTTGGCGAGGAGAAGAAAAGGCATGAGAGTCTATTTGTTGGGCCACCGGAGCCCAAGAGGGTCAAGGTGGAAGATTCCAAGGTTGACCCAGCGGTTCAATCCTCCAGGGTGATGGGAAATCCCTGTGCTGAAGGCAAGGGAGAGAGCAGCTTCTCGGCACCCTCCAAAGAGTGTTTGGGCTTGATTTATCCTCGGGCCGTGGGGGTGGATGCTTCCGGGTAGGAGTCCAATACTGGTGCGGCCCAACATTATGGCGGTGAGGCAATGGATGGGGTATCGAGCACTGCCCTCGAAATGGTAGGTGGCCGCAGTTCTTCTCGAGCTGGGACGCCCTTGGCAGGCAGTTCAGAGGGGCCTCGATGTGGGACCCAGGGTGAACAAGGGATAGAGATTTTGGCTGACCCTGTTAGCCCATTGATTGTTGTTGATTCTCCTCAGGGGGAGATCCTTCCATCTCATGGAGTGCTAGAAGGGCCTCGCAAGGAGCCTTTTATGGCAGGAGCACTGATCAAAGGCGGAGATGCACTCGGGAGGCCGGCGATCATTCTTGAGGGTACTTCCGAGGTCTATGCTTCGTTCATTTTTGGCGAGATGGGCAGACTTTGTAAGCGGGTAACTTCTGCTAGCCTTGTTCGCCGCTTTGGGCTGCTCCATCCTTCATTCTCTTAACTTTTTATATGGTTTCAGACCAAAGTGCTTTATAACCAGGGTCTCCCCCAGTATCAGGATGAGGTGAGCCGTCGCGAACGCGAGAAGGCCTATTTTACCGAGTAGGTTATTCATCCCCTATTTTTACTTATCATTTGAGCCCTTGTGAGATTCCATCACTTTTAACTCTTCTGGCCTCGATTTGTGCAGTTTGAGAAGGAGAACGCCCAGCTGAGAGGGGAGCTTCGGGCCAGAGATGCTGAAATCTCCTTGCTTAGTCGGCACGTGAGCGAGGTGGCTTCCGAGAGGGACATCCTTAGAGGGAGAGTTACCTTGATTGAGTGTCAGCTTTAGGACGCGAAGGAGGATAGTGGAAAGTATAAGAGCCTCCATTCTGAGCTAGTGGCTGCATTGGTTCGGATCAAATTGAGGTCGAGGCGCTAGTATCTTTGCATAGGGAAGGAGCAGTCGTCCCAGATTCTTGCATTGAGAGGACGTTTGAGGGAGCTGTCCTGAATTTACTTCGAGCCGCGGATCGTGCCTGGCCGGGTTCCCGAAGGTAGACCATTAAGGGCGCATTGGAAGGCAGCTCGAGTGGTGTTAAAAATTGTAGTGGATCCCCAAAGAGAGAGGACACCGTTGAGAAGGGGCCGTCGGGGGACTCGTAATCCCCTGGGTGCAGCCCTTGGAGAGCAGTTGAGGCTGACGGCTTGGCAATAGATTAGGATCTCTATTTTTTTTTCCAGATGATCTCCCTGCTTGTACGTAGTACTTTTATTTTGGCATATGTATAAAGAGAATCCTGCGGCTTTGTTTCCCTTATTCCTCTTTCTGCTCTGAATTCAGAAGGGCTTGGCGAAAGAACCTTAGACCCGCAATATAGCTTTGTGTCCTATTTAGGCCGGTTCGGGAGTTGTCATGCAGCTGGTCGATACAGCCTTTAATGTGGACTGCCGTGAGAGTCCTTGTGCTTTTGGCCAACCGTTTTGTGTTAGTTCTCCGGGCCAAGTTTTGTCTCGAGCCTACTCGACCTTTAATCTCCTGTACTTGCATGGTCGGGCGATGATTCTTCTTATCCCTTGCCCTTGGGCATTCGTATTTTGCTTGTTTTTGGGTTCAGTCTCCGAGTCGTGTTGCGACTCGAGCTTCAATTGACCTTAAGCTTTTTTGTGCCTGCATAGGCGGATGACGATGGCTCTTGCGGCTTAGGTCGAAGCGACCTTTTGAGTGTGTGGCCCGAAGGCTCGTTTGGCCGACGATAATGGCTCTTACGCTTTTACCCATGGGCATTTTGTAGTTGTTAACTATTTTGGATCTGGTCTCCCAATCAGGTTACAACTCGAGCTCATTTTAATCCTCAAGTTTTCAAGTTTCAAGCTGGCGATAGTGGCTCTTACTTTGTTTGGTCGTTGAGAGCTTTTAGTGTGCGGCCCGGAGGCTCGTTTGGCTAGCGACAATGGCTCTTACGGTTTTTCCCGTGGGCATTTTGTAGGATTTGTTTTCATCTCGTTAAGGTCTTTTTTGAAATTATTTTGTCTGACTTGTCATTGGTTCTGGAAGAACCTTGATTTCAAGTCGTTAGCGGCGATGATCGAGCACCTCAGAAGGTTCTTAGCTCGTAAGCTGAGTAGCTTGAGGCCTAGTGTTTTGGAGCTGACATGGTCGAAGCTCGTTTGCCTGTTGAGGGAAGCCTATTTTAACCGGTTCTTTTCGAAGTATATTCAAAGTAATGGCTTGCAATTTTGTTTAGCGACAGTCGGGCGTCCCTGAGTAGCATTAATTTGGCTGGAGCAACCATTTTGACCGTAGTCATATGTGTTTGGTTGGAGCCATTTTTTATCCCGAGTGATAGTTTAGATGTCTACACCGAGGTTATGCCCTTTTGGGATTCTTACAAATCTGACGTATAGCCTAAACTTCGGGATTGAGTTTTACGCCTGTAGTAAGGTCTTACAAAATTTTCATGCCTGTTGAGGTCTTACAGTTTGTCATGCCTGTTGAGGTCTTACAGTTTTTGTTGCTTTGTAGAATAGACCTGGTTATACCGAGTTTGCCCGCTCGGGGTCTTACGGCCTCGGGTTTTCCAGGCTGCGGTGATTGGTGACAGTCTCCGAGTCATCGCGTTTGCTTAGGCTCGAAGGCCGTTATTCGTGAGCTCGGAGTTACCTTGTTAGGGCTTTATGAGCCCGGAGTTCCGACCATGGGGTCGCGTGGGTGCCAAGCTGTTGACGCTAAGTTTCCAAGTACTTTGGGATGCATTTTGTGGAGGGATCCCCATCGAGATTATGCTGAAATTCCCCTTCTTGGAGTGCAAGATGCTGAAAGATATTCTTTTATTGCTTGGCATAAATACATATCGTTTCGTTGTTGTAAGCTCGGCCTGCGCGAGCATAGCTCCTTGGACCGTTTGGCCCGGTACATGATTCCCTATTGAAGCTCGTTTGTCATTTCTTAGGAAATGCGTGTACGTTGCCTCGTTAAAAACCTTGTCGAAAAAAATCGTTTCGGGATGAACACTCGGTTGAAGGAAAAGAGTGCGACGTTTACTTGAGGATATTTGTTGGACTTTTCAATAGAACACCCTAGTAGCAGTACCGTTTGAGCATCGATACATTCTAGTTGCTCGGAAGCTGTTCGCCCTCCATGGTGCCAAGCTTATAGGATCCTTTGCCAACTATCCTGAGGATACGGTATGGCCCCTCCCAATTCTGGCCCAGCTTCCCTTCATTAGGGTTCCGGGTGTTGATAGTAACCTTCCTTAGGACCAAGTCCCCGATCCCGAAATATCTGAGATTTGTCCTTTTGTTGTAGTATCTTTCGATTTTCTGCTTCTGGGCAGCCATCCGAACTAGCGAAGCTTCCCATCTTTTGTCGATCAGCTCTAGGGCCGTTGTCATGGCCTCATTGTTCGAGCCCTCATTAGTGTGCTGGAATCTGGCGCTTGGTTCCCCGACTTCCACTGGTATCAGTGCTTCTGCGACATATACTAGAGAGAAGGTGTTTCCCCAGTGCTCGATTTTGAAGTTATCTGGCATACCCACAGCACCTCAGGCAGCGTTTCTCTCCATTTTCCCTTGGCGTTCTCCAATTTCTTTTCAAGTTCTAAATGATGGTTTTATTTATAGATTCGGCATGGTCGTTTGCACACGTGTGGTACGACATTGATAGAATTCTCTTGATTTTGTTGTCTTTAAGGAACTGTGGTACCTTGCTCCCGATGAACTGTCTCCCGTTATCGCATGTTATTTCAGACGGAATTCCAAACCGGCATATGATGTGGTCCCATATAAAATTGATGACTTCCTTCTCTCTTATATTTTCGAAGTCCTGCGGTTCCACCCATTTTGAAAACTAGTCAGTCTTAAACAGAATGAATCTAGCCTTGCCTGGCACCATAGGCAAAGGGCCGACGATGTCCATTCCCCATTTCATGAATGGCCATGGTGATAAAACGGAATGTAGCTGTTTGCCGGGCTAGTGGATCATAGGAGTAAACCTCTAACAATTGTCGCATTTTCGGACGAATTCCCAAGCTTTTTTTTCCTTGTTGTCCTAATAATAGCCAGCTCTGATCACCTTTCGGACTAAAGAATTGGCCCCGCAATGATTTCTGCAGATGCCCTAGTGGATCTCTCGGAGCACAAAATCTGTGTCGACCGGTCCCAGTCATACCGCCAGGGGGCCATCGAAAGTTCTCCTGCATAGGGCCCCATTTTCATCGAGTGAGAACTGGGCCGCATTGGTTCGCAGGGCCCTCGATTCTTTTGGATCTGCGGGTAACTTCCCGTCCTTCAGATAAACGATGTATTTATTTCTCCAATCCCATGTCAGGTTGGTAGAGTTAATGTCCGGGTGACCTTTCTCGACCACAGATTTGAGCAATTGGACGACAGCTCCGGGGAGTAGGTCTTCTTCTTCGGCACAGGATACCAGGTTCGCGAGGGCATCAGCCTCACTGTTCTGCTCTCGGGGTACATGGACTAAGGACCATTCTTTGAAGCAACGTAATGTGATTTGGATTTTGTCCAAATACCTCTGCATCCTTTCCTCTCGAGCTTCGTAGCTTCCATTCACTTTGGTTACTACGAGGAGTGAATCGTATTTTGCCTCGATAGTATCGCCTCCCAAACTTTTGGCCAATTTTAAGGCTGCAATCATAGCCTCATACTCGGCTTCATTGTTAGTTAGTTTTACAGTTTTATGGATTGCCTGATTGTGCCGCCGACGGGCGGCTTTAGGACAATACCGAGCCCGGATCCTCGTATGTTTGAGGCACCGTCGGTGAATAGGGTCCATACCCCCGAGGACGTGCCTGATTTTAATAAAAGCTCTTTCTCTACCTCGGGCATGAGGGATGGTGAGAAATCGGCCACGAAGTCCTCCAGGATTTGGGACTTGATGGCCGTCCGAGGTTGATACTCGATATCATACCCTCCGAGTTCAATGGCCTATTTGGCCAATCGACCCGATAAATCGAGTTTGTGCAGCACACTCCGTAGGGGATAAGTTGACAGAACGGAGACATGGTGACACTAAAAGTAAGGCTTTAGCTTGTGCGAGGCACTTATCAGTGCGAGAGGCAATTTTTCCAGATGGGGATACCGGGTTTCGGCGTCCCCCCAAGGTTCGACTTACATAATAAACATGAAATTGTGTACCTTGCTCTTCTCGAACCAGTACGCCGCTTACCACTATTTCGGACGCGACCAGGTATAGGTATAGCGTTTCATCTTCCTTGGGTGTGTGCAACAAAGTCGGGCTAGTCAAGTACTACTTTAGTTCTTCTAGGGTGTGCTGGCATTACGGAGTCCATTCGAAGCTGCTCTTTCTTTTGAGTAGGGAGAAGAAATGGTGGCTTTTGTCCGATGATCTTGATATGAATCTGCCCAGGGCCGCTATCTGCCCTGTTAGTTGTTGGACGGCTTTTACATTGTTCACCACCATGATCTCTTCGATGGCTTTTATTTTGTCAGGGTTGATCTCGATCCCCCTGTTTGAGACCATGAAGCCCAGGAATTTGCCCGAACCTACTCCGAAGGCACACTTCTCGGGGTTGAGCTTCATGTTGTAGCTTCTGAGGATGTTGAAAGTTTCCTGCAAATGGGTCAAATGGTCCTCTGCTCGCAGGGATTTGACTAGCATATCATCAATATACACTTCCATTGATTTGCCTATTTGATGCTCGAACATTTCATTAACTAGGCGCTGGTATGTTGCTCTCGCATTTTTTTAGCCCGAAGGGCATTACGTTATAGCAATATGTACCATACTTTGTGATGAACGAGGTCTTTTCCCTATCCTTGGGGTTCATCTGGATTTGATTATACCCCGAGTAGGCATCGAGAAAAGTGATGGTCTCGTGGCTGGCCATAGCATCAATCAGACGATCGATATTAGGCAACGGGAAGGAATCTTTGGGGCACGCTTTATTCAAATCTTTATAATCTACACACATTCTTAGCTTGTTCCCTTTTTTGGAAATACTACTACGTTAGCTAGCCATTCGGGATATTTTACCTCCATAATGGATCCAATTTTAAGAAGTTTTGCTACCTCCTCTTTGATAAAGGCATGTTTTACCTCGGACTGTGCTCTTCTCTTTTGCTTTACGGTTTGAATTTGGGATTGACACTTAGCATGTGGGAGGTTATTTCCGGCGGAATTCCTGTTATATCTAGGTGGGACAAGGCAAAACAGATGATATTATTACTAAGATATTGAATAAACCCTATCCTAAGTTCGGGGGTCAGCCTTGTTCCCAGGTATACCTTGTAATCCGAAAGGTACTCAATCAAAACGGTCTGCTCCAGTTCTTCGACAGTTGATTTGGTCGCATCCGATTCTTCAGGGGCGATGAAGGTTTGGGGGGCGAGGAAGTCTTCCTCGTCGTCTTTGGGGGTCTGTACGCTTCCCTCCTCGTCCGAGACCGGGCGTGTGGGGGTTGGCATCTCATGGTGGACTACGAACATTTCTTGCGCTGCCCGCTGTTCTCCATGTATGGTCATGATGCCATCCCTCGTGGGAAACCTTTTCACTTGGTGACAGGTTGAGGGCACTGCCCTCATGTTGTGTATCCAAGGCCTGCTGAGTAAGGTGTTGTATCTCATGTCGCCGTTGATGACCTGGAACTCGGTGTTCTGAATTGTGCCAGACGTGTTGATCGGGAGGGTGATCTCTCCTTTTTTTACTTTGCCGATCATGTTGAAGCCGTGGAGGATTCGAGGGGCGTGAATGACTTGATTGAGCAGCCCCAACTGTTCTACTACTTCTTACCTGATTATATTGGCTGAGCTACCTGGATCCACGAGCACACGCTTTATTCTGGTGTTGTTTAAGAGATATGAGATAACTAGCGCGTTATTGTGTGGTCCCGTCATAGCCTCGAGGTCCTCCTCGCTGAATATGAGGGTATCTTCGGGTACGCATTTTCGGGTCGATCCTTCTTCCGTAGCAGACGTTCTCGTTCATTTGAACATGGGTCCTTGAGGAGCGGTGGTTCCCCCAATGATCATATGGATGTTATGTTGGGAGACCTTCCCTTTCGTCTGGGTTGAATCCGGTGGTGTATTGTCCTCTAGGACGGTTGTGTCCTTTTCTTTGTTGTTTTCGAGGTTGTCATTCTCGACCCTATTTACCGAGCCAGACATTTCGACATGAAATCAAGAGTTCATGGACAAGAAAAATTGTGAAAGATAACTTGCGTTTTTTCTATTGAATCGACAAGAAAATAATCACTTTTGTTTTTAGCCCCACAGTGGGCGGCAAACTATTTACCGTGAAAATGGTAACGACAATTAAATTTGTAAACGGGATTCTAAAAATACGTGATCTATTTTTATGCTAGTTGTTAGAGCAGATGGTTCTAAGAATATGAAGTTTAATGACAAATTACAAGCTAAAACGGGGCAGTAACCAAACCGAGGGGCTTATTGTCCTGGTTTCGGATTGGTCGATGGATGGCCTCGAGGTCGGTATCCTGGCTCGATCTCGAGCTATGGGGGGTAGTCGGGAGTGGGATAATTAGTAGAATATGATCAAGCAAGGCTCTTTATGGCCAATACCAAACAATAAATGAAGAACAAGTATGAAAACTATAGACGCTAAGAGTGGTCTCGAGCCAATAAGAACGAGAAAGTTAGAGAGAAAAGAGAGAGAGAGAGAGATATTATTGATATTGTGGAGAAATAGCTGGAGCAACATTAGACGGGGGATTACAAAGTGATGGGGATCCCCTTTATATAGGAGGGAAATTTGGTACAGTACAAAACGTGTTAACCGTGAAGGTGTGTAGATAGGATGGCTGGACGTGACATCTTGAAATAGGCCCCCGGAAGGTCAACTTTGTCAGATTAAGCTATATACCTTGGGAACTCCCCTCTTGCCTACTGTAGCCCGCTATAGCTGTCAGAATGCGATGTCCTCCGGACCGATACCTGATGACCCCCGAGGGTGATTCTCGACCTTGGCTCCGAGCTTTGAGGGTCATGATCGCGAGACAACCCTATGGTGAGGAAATATGGCCCCGAATTTGCCGTATACACGTATATATGTATGTATATGTATATGGGATATAGGAAGAGGTTATGGCGTTATATACGCACCACCACCTAATCAGCTGGTATATGTTGATGATGTTGCTCACAGTGGCCAAGACGATATAGGCCCTCAATGTCTTGATGATATTATGTACACCCATACCTATGCATGACACAACATTTATACGCATGTGCATGATATTATAAACGTTTCAAAATTTACAGAGTTATTAAGATTTAAAAGTATTTCTATATTCCATGTTTCATCTATGTCTTTTACGTACTTATTTTCGTGGCTTACATACTCAGTACATTTTTCGTACTGATGCCCTATTTCTCAGGGCCTGCGTTTCATACCCGCAGGTGCAGGTAGGCAAGCTGACGGTCCCCCTTATTAGGATCCCTGATCAGCGAGAGTTGGCGTGCTCTATTTGATCCGGAGCTGCTTTTGATGTTGGTACGATACGTTTCTGTTAGAGGTCTGTAGATAGCATGTCTAGTTGGGTTGTATGTGGCCTTGTCGGCTTTCAGTTTTGGATGTATAATTATCTATAATAGCCTTGCCGGCTTGCCCACTGTATTCTGCACGTATACATACATATGCCTTGATGGAAGATTTCCTTCACGTATGTTATTTTCGTAATGCAGCAGATGTTATACAGGTTCATATCTTAGACACATGCTTAAGGGTGTTTGATAGATAGGACTCAGGCACCCGTCGCGGCCCATCGGTTTGGGTCGTTACAAAAGTGGTATCAGAGTGGTTCTATCCTAGGGTTGTCTACAGACCGTGCCTAGTAGAGTCTTGTTTATGGGTATGTCGTGCAAGACACTTATAAACAAGAGGCTACAAGACATATAGAATGTTATCTTCTCTTTTTATATCAGATCGTGCAATACAAGAATTCATGTTCCTAACGATACGTTATATTTTTAGCAATGCCTCCATAAAGTACAACCACCCAGAAGGGAAAGTTCGTGGCTGGTGAGACTACTAGTCGAGCGCCATGAGTTACCAGGGCTTAGGGAGAATCTCATGGTGAGATTCCATCTCAGACATGACATACCCCACCTTTTCTAGAAGAGCTCCGAAGGGCACCAGCTCTAGCACCCGCCTTTGTACATTCGGCACCTTAGCCGGATGCGCTGGGTCAGGAGATGAGAGATATTGTTCAGTTACTGACCCAATTAGTAGCTGCACAGGCTCAGTGTCAGGAAGTAGGTTTTGGTCACGTAGATAGGTCCGTGAGTGCGAGGGTTCGTGACTTTATTAATTTAGACCCTCCGGTATTCACTGGAGCAGACCCGAATGAGGACCCTCAGGTATTTATTAATAGAGTGTAGAGGATGTTATGGGTAATGAAGGCCAATACGACTGAGTCAGTTGAGATAGCTTTCTATAGACTCCGAGATGTTGCAGTTAATTGGTACGAGTCTTGGGAATTGTCCAGAGGTGAGAATGCCCCTCCAGCGGTATGGCAGGAGTTTACGGAAGCTTTTCTTCATCATTATTTGCCACCCGAGCTTAGGCGAGCCAGAGTTGATAGGTTCTTGACCCTTCGGTAGGGAAACATGAGTGTTCAGGAGTACAGTCTTCAGTTTGATTTGTTGGCTAGGTATGCTTCTACTATTGTATCTAAGATGGAGTATCGGGTTCACCGGTTCGTGATGGGATTAGAGCCTCACTTGCTTAACGATTGTATGTCGGTTTCACTTCAGCCAGACATGGGTATTTCTCGTATTCAGGCATACGCTCAGGGTGTAGAGGAGCATAAACAGAATCAAAGGGCCGATCATGAGCATGATATGGCCCAGAATAAGAGAGAGAAGTCTTCAGATCCTTCTGGTGAGTTTTGAGGTGGTCAGAGGCAACAATAATCGAGATATCAGTTTGGCAGTAAGATATTTGATCGTTCTACATATTCAGGGCCTGGTCAAAATTTTAGGGCCTCAGGTTCTCAGTATAGGGGTGAGTCAAATCAGCTGAGGCCACCCTTGCCACGATGTACTCAATGTGGTAAGCAACATACCAAGTAGTGTCGTATGGGATTAGGTGTTTGTTATACTTGTGGTTATCCGGGCCACGTTATGATGGATTGTCCGATGAGAGGTAATGCAAGCATAGCTCAGCTAGCAGGATCTGTAGCTGGATCGTCATTATCAGTACACCCCCCTAGGCAAGGTCCCTAAGAACCAATGAGTCGCGGTAGAGGCAGAGGCGGAGCATCTAGCTCGAGCACCCCTCAGAACCGTATTTATGCGTTGGCAGGACGACATGACCAAGAGTAATCGCCTGATGTTGTTACAGGTATATTATCAGTCTCCTCCTACGATGTATATGCACTGAATGATCCAAGTTCCACCTTATAATACTTTACTCCATTGCTTGCTAGTAAGTTTGAAATAAAACCTGAATTGGTTAAACCTTTTGAGGTGTCTACACCTATTGGGGACTCGGTGATAGCTAAGTAGGTATATAGGGGTTGTATAATAATAGTTCATGGTCGACCTACCGTAGCAGACTTAATCGAGTTAGATATGGTAGAATTTGATGTTATAATGGGTATGGATTGGTTGGCTTCTTGTCATGCCAACTTTGATTGTAGATCAAAGATAGTCCGATTTCAATTTCTAGGGGAGCCTGTTTTGGAGTGGAAAGGTAACACGGCTTCACCGAGAGGTAGATTTATTTCCAATCTCAAGGCAAGGAAGATGATTAGAAAGGGTTGTATTTATCACTTAGTTCGGGTTCAGGATGTGGAAGTAGAGTCACCAACCATTTAGTCCATCCTTGTGGTAAATGAGTTTCTAGATATCTTCCCTGATAAACTTCCGGATCACCCGCCAGAGCGAGAAATTTAGTTTTCTATTAACCTAATACAAGATACTCACGCAATATCTATTCCTCCCTATAGAATGGCCCCCACAGAGTTGAAAGAAAAACTAAAGGACTTGCTTGAAAAAGGTTTTATCAAACCTAGTATGTCACATTGGGGAGCACCTGTGTTGTTTGTAAGGAAGAAAGATGGTTCCTTACGAATGTGTATTGATTATAGGCAACTGAATAAGGTGGCGATCAAGAATAAGTACCCCTCTGAAGAATTGATGATCTATTTAATCAATTACAAGGTGCCAAGTGCTTTTCAAAGATAGACTTTAGGTCCGGGTACCATCAGGTAAGGGTTAAGGATGAAGATATTCCGAAGACAACATTCAGGACTAGATATGGGTAATTTGAGTTTCGGGTTATGTCGTTCGGTCTGACCAATGCCCCAACAATATTCATAGATTTGATGAACCGTGTGTTTAGGCCTTTCTTAGATCTGTTTGCAATTGTAATTATTGACGATATATTGGTATATTCTCGTTCAGAGGATTGTCATGTTGGTCATCTGCGTACTGCGCTTAGAGTTCTACAAGAAAGGAAGTTGTATGCAAAATTTTCTAAGTGTGAATTCTGGTTGACCTCTGTAACTTTCCTTGGGCATATCATTTCGGGGGAAGGCATCCGGGTGGATACACAAAAGATTGAGGTAGTAAAGACTTGGCCTAGGCCCACAATACCGAGGGAGGTTCGTAGCTTTCTTGGTTTGGTAGGTTATTACAGAAGATTTGTGGAAGGATTTTCTTCTCTTTCAGCACCTTTAACAAAGTTGACTCAGAAGGGAGCAAAGTTTCAATGGACTGATGCTTGTGAACGGAGTTTCCAGGCATTAAAGGACAGGTTAACTTCAGCACCAGTTCTAACGCTCCCAAAATAGACCGATGGTTATGTTATCTGTTGCGACGCTTCAGGCGTTGGATTAGGTTGTGGCTTATGCTTCTAGACAACTAAGAAAGCATGAGAAGAATTACTCGACCCACGATTTAGTGTTAGATGCGGTGATTCATGCACTAAAGATGTAGAGGCACTACTTGTATGGCATTCATGTTGATAGCTATATGGATCATAAGAGCCTACAGTACATCTTCAAGCAAAAGGAATTGAATCTTCGTCAAAGGAGATGGTTGTGTCACGACCCAAACCGAAGGGGCCACGACGAGCACCCGGTGCCTTACTCAACCGAGTACCAACGCAACATATCTTTCTTAACATGTTATCATGAGTAAATGAGCCAGAAAACCCGTCATGAGATAACAAGAATAAAACATAAGGGAAGACTCAACATATGAAGACCCAACATGATATACAAACTAATATATGTGACATACGGGCCTATAAGGCCAACATGACCATTAGTAAACTCGAAACATAGGCCGACAAGGCCATATGATTATCCATACACCTGACATCTGTCTACAAGCCTCTAAGAGTACATAAAATCATAAAGGTCGGGACAGGGCCCCGCCATACCAATCAATGCATATCCAAAGCAGACTGACCAAATAGGCAACTCCGGAGCAAGTGGAGTGCACCAACACCTTCGGCGGAGCTGATAGTCTACTTGGAGGACTGTCAACCTATCAATCAGAACCTGCGAGCATGAAACGAAGCGTCCCCAGGAAAAAGGGACGTCAGTATGAATAAAGTACCGAGTATGTAAGGCAGGAAAACATAAATAAGAACAGTAATGTAAAGAGAGATAGAGGAGATACAACCTATAACATCTGAGTGCCTCTGGGGGCTACTGACATGAAATGCATAATACATATATATACATACGTAAACTATATATACAAAAACTTTTAAAAAGCATACGCCTCTGTGGGCATCATCATCATCATATCGTACCTGGCCTCAAACAGGACTCGGTAAAAACATACCCGGACATCATAAGGCTCGGTAGAATTGTACCCGGCTATGTGGAGCTCGGTAAACCCAACTGATCAGTGGTTGCACAATAGGTGTCGTACCCGGCCGACTATAGCGCGGCTCGGTAGAGTAAAATAGATACATATATATAATGCAAGTAGGACTCATTGGAATCATATTCTGAATCTTTTGGAGTGACGTAAGGTCGATATTCTCCGTACACGTTATTAGAAATAACTCTTCATCAAGAATCTTATAAGAATCAGGAAGTACCAACAACATTGATAACATAAGAATAAGAGAAGCAACCTCAACATCAATTGTTCCATAAGAAGGGAAACAATGTAAGTACTGCTAGCTTCTAAGAGTAGAGTACCTTTGGAAGCTCGTTCATTGCATTATGTACAATCGAAGTCATGCAAAAAGAAGGAAAGGGATAGCCTCACATACCTTGTATATGTACTGCCCAACCTCAAGCTATGCAAATATCACGACTCCTTAGTCTACAAAAAGGGAAATGACACTATCATTATCGTTTAAGCGTCGTAACTATTATGTATCGACCCCAACCTATTTTACGATGAAATGGACAGAACCTCCCCTATATATATGACTTCAAACAAGTCAAAACAATCACCAGACATGCCAACATACCGCCATCACTTCATACACAACATGACAACCATAATAGTGTCAAACAATTCGAAAATGTTACGACGAATGACTAGCAAAAAACCCTGCCATTATGTGGTGTTTCTCCACACCATTCCTCCTCTCAACTCCATAAAATAGTAGCAAAATAGACAACCCAATAGCAATACGAAACAGACCACAAAATAGTCCCACAAGTTCAGCAACTCAAAATGAATTTTTCAGTTTACTTAAACACGTTTTAACTTATCTTTTCTTTCAAATTGAGAAACACAACAAAAAGTACATAATTATACCTCTTATCCAATAAACCAGCCATGAATTCAACTTAAAAATAAGTTCACAACCAGCCAACCATGACACAAGAACAAACAACATACCACTATTTCGAAACTCGCTAGGTCTATTCTTTACGATCGAGTTACAACTCGCAAATGCATAGATAATAGAAGGAGAAGCATAACCTTAGCTTGTACTGAGTATAACCCACGAAACTTGGTCCTTCTTCATCAAAAATCAGTTCCTTAACGTGGCTACAAGAAGGAGAAAGAGAAACTAGCAAGCTGTCTGGACTTTTCAGCACTAGAATCACGTCGTAACACCCGAAATACCCTAGGGTTTGTGTGGGATTTTCGGGGAGGAGTTGCAGGAGTTAAATATGGTTTTCAAGGTCTAAGATATGGGTGAAATAAATGAATTGATAATACCTTAAAATTCCCCTCTTGGCCAACTTTGGGTCTTTGAATTGATTCCCCTCATTTTGGCAAATAGGTGATGCACCTACTTGTCACCTACCAATCAGCGCAGTCTTTCGAAAATGCAAATATGTCTATACTTGGAGATCGTATTGACAAACAGCTAATGTATTGGAAACTAGACTCATAGATCTTCAATTTGATATGTATATCATCCCTTGATTCCAATTATATTGGGAGAAAAGTGCAGCTAGATTTGACCTAAAATTTAGCCCATTATGAATGTAACTTGTGATGACCTTTGCCAACTTTTTGTTCCACAACTCGCTTGACTTAAAAACATAACACAAGACTATCATGCGACTAAAATAAATCATAACTTAACTTCCTCATCATGTTAATCAGCCTAGTCTTACCCCAAAAGTATATGTTATAACATTCCAAACTTGTCGACTTTCGACGAAACTTATTTTCTTCAATTCGTTTAGCGTCTAAGCTTTCCAACCCTTTTGGTACTTGTTATTCATGATCTTAAAGATTTGTAACATCCAAGATAACATGATTAACTTAAGTTATGTACTTTCAAAAATGATCTCATTTTCGTGGTTACATCAATTGGCTTACGACGTACTCTCACGTACGAAAATGTGGGATGTAACCGGTTTGAGCTACTTAAAGACTATGACGTTGATATTTTATACCATCCGGGGAAGGCGAACGTAGTTGCCGATGCTCTCAGCCGTAGATCTACAGGTAGCCTATCGTATTTGCAGCCAGAAAAGTGGGGAATAGCCTATGATGTTCATCACTACCTAGTCTTAGAGTTTGGTTACTAGACTCAGGTGACACTGGAATTACTCTTTAGGATACGACAACATCCTCTTTAATAACTGAAGTAAAGGAACGCCAGTATGAGGATCATGTGCTAGTTCATTATAGAGATACCACTCTTCAAAAGGAGAAGACATCGTTTGAAATTATAGAAGATGGGGTTATTAGATATCAAGGGCGATTATGTGTGCCTAATGTTGCAGGGCTGCGTCGGCAAGTTATGGGAGAAACTCACTATTCCCGTTATTCTATCCATCCAGGAGCGACAAAGATGTATCATGACATTAAGGAAATATATTGGTGAGACGGAATGAAAATGGATATAGCAGAATTTGTTGCTCAGTGCCCTAACTGTCAGCAGGTTAAGATTGAGCATCAAAAACCCGATGGATTATTGCAGGCTATGGAGATTCCGACTTGGAAATGGGAAATAATCAATATGGAGTTCATCGTAGGCTTACCTCGTACCCATCGTAAGTTCGATTCGATATGGGTGATTGTTGATAGACACACAAAGTCAAACCATTTTCTGCTCGTTAGAACTACATATTCCTCAGAAGATTATGCGAGTCTTTATATCAAGGAGATAGTAGGACTGGATGATGTCCCTGTATCTATTATCTCATATAGAGGAGCTCAATTTACAGCTAACTTCTGGAAGTCATTCCAAAAAGGATTAGGGACTCAAGTAAGTCTTAGTATAGCATTTCATCCCCAGACAGATGGACAGGCTGAGCGTACTATTCAAACACTGGAGGATATGTTGTGAGCTTGTGTAATAGACTTCAAAGGTAGCTGGGATGATCATCTGCCGCTTATTGAGTTCGCGTATAATAATAGCTACCATTCTAGCATTCAAATGGCTCCATACGAAGCTCTTTACAGACGAAAGTGTAGGTCACCTATAGGGTGGTTTGACGTTGGAGAACCTGGATTACATAGGCCAGACTTGGTTTAGCAAGCCATAGAAAAAGTAAAGTTGA
Organism: Nicotiana tabacum; assembly: GCF_000715075.1. NCBI lineage: Eukaryota > Viridiplantae > Streptophyta > Magnoliopsida > Solanales > Solanaceae > Nicotiana > Nicotiana tabacum. The sequence goes on along the minus strand of NC_134080.1, from coordinate 93,152,671 downwards.
CTCGGGATCGACTATTGACAGCTTAGAGTCGTCAAAAATCATATCTGACGTGCGGCGACGAGATTTAGAGTTCAGGGTTGATGACTGGGTATTCTTAAAGGTGTCGCCTATGAAGGGTGTGATGAGGTTTGGTAAGAAAGGGAAACTTAGCCCACAGTATATTGGGCCTTATAGGATCATTCAAAGAGTGGGTCGAGTAGCTTAGGAATTATAATTGCCCTTGGAATTTGAGTCTATCCATCCGGTTTTTCACGTATATATATTACGAAAATGCATTGGCGATCCTACCCGAGTAGTGCCCATAGATGATGTACAGATTCCAGAAGACATATCATATGAGGAAATTCCGGTTGCCATTCTAGACCGACAAATCCGCAAGCTACGGAATAAGGAGGTAACCTCCGTGAAAGTACTTTAGAGGAACAACAATATGGAAGAAATGACTTGGGAGGCTGAGGAAGACATGAAGTCTAGATATCCCTACTTATTTCCTCATCCAGAGAAGGGTCCGACTGAGACGTCATAACCTCAAGGTGCGTGTACAAATTCTTGTGCTAGCTATTGTTATTGGTTGTGTGAGGCCATCGTCGTTATTAATGATTGTGGTCCTATATGGCGTTAAATTACTGGGTTTCTACAAGAAGAGTTGGTAGTAGCATTGTTACAAGGGCAACTCTACCAAGGTTATATAAATCCCGGAAGGTTAAACATTCGAGGAAGAATGTTTCTAAGGGGGGAAGGATGTTACATCTCACGTTTTCATACGTTAAAATTTCATTTTCAGTTAACCGACGTAGACTCGGGGATGAGATCATCTTGACGTTAACGTATTTATGCTATTTATAACAAGCGATAAAATAAGTATTATAAAGGATAACGGGGTACGCGGATTAAATAACGGGTTTCATTGAAAGTGTCCAATTTAGAATAAAATATGGGCCGAGCGATAATAACCGATAATTATGAACTAGTACCATGCAAGGTACGATATGACCATGGTAGTATAATATATAAAGTATGTATGTAGTATTTTAAAAATAAATAGAATTTTAAGTAATTTGTGGTAAGTTTTAAATTATGCGGGTAATTAATTAATTATCAGATAACGGGACATTACCCGATTAACTAATAAGTAGATAAAAATTAATAAAATAACCCCCCAAACGTGGCAAGAAGCCACCAATGTCAAAGAGTGACTAAGGAGTCACTATGCCTAGGTGGCAAACGAGTGCGGAACCATACTATTGTTAATTTTTACTAAAATTACTAAAATAAGTGTAAAAAAAAAAGTTACCAAAGTATATATAACGCCACTAATAGTGGCGCTATACAGTAACGTTAACTGTACCGTTACTGTATAGCGCCACTAATAGTGGCGCTATACTGACAAACTTACATAGCGCCATTAATAGTGGCGCTATATGTCTTATACCCTGACCCCACCAATAATGTCTGGGTTCAATAATTTAAATGTGTATAAAGCCACTTTTTGTGGCACTATATACAAAAAAAAAAAAAAAAACAACCCGGCTAGCCATTTTCTATATAAACATCTTATAATCGCTCCAACTTCATTCAATTTTTTTTAACTCTTCCTGCTTTCTATTGTTGTTAAATTCTCCAGCATTTTTTCATTATGTCTGAAGAACGTAGAATAAGAGTATCATTATATTGGGGGGTGAGGTTGTGATGGAGAATAACTCTGTGGGCTACAGTTTACCTGCTAAGTGTAATGTTAAATTGCCACTTTCAATTGAGTACGAAACATTGATATCGTTGTTATGCAAAAAAATGAGTGTGAGAAAACGTTCAGTGATACTCAAAGTAACCGGAAGATATCCGTATTCCGTTACGCCGCAAGGGGTTGCTTTTTACTCAGAGTTTAACATCAACGATGATGACACTTTGAGTGATTTCTTGAGGACTCCCGACGAATGCCGGGAATTTCTTGTAATCACAATGTTGGAGATGTACGTGAAGGTCAAAGACGTTCCAAAAAATGAGGTTGTGCGTAGTAGAGATAACCCCCAGTCATCGGGTGGTTATTCTGGATCAGTTTTTGCTGGACATGTTCCATATGAAAGAATTTTTCTTGATTTAAATTTATCACCGTCGGCGAATGAGCAGCGAGAAAATAATTTATACCCTGCTTTCCATAATTCACAAGAAGAGAGGTAAACTACAATTTTAATTTGTGTTAATATGTATATTTTTGCGTATTGAATAAATTTTAACGCTCATTTATTTAATAGGGGGTACCGGCCGGATATGAATTTTACAAGTGACCCATCCGGTAGTCATCACCTAACTGAAAATGTCCATCATGGAATGTCATCACATTACAACTTGTAAGTGAAAAACTACAACCATATATAAAGCATTTATTAATTTAGCAGCTTATATTTTTGTTGAAATGTGCAGTGAAAACGAGCAAGTTGAACTACCCGTACTCACTCAATTGCCCGAAAACGACGTATTACATCAGGATCTGGCAGATGAACAGAGTGAGGAAGAGAACAACGATTACGATAACAATGCCGATGAATCGGGAGATGAGACACCATTTGCTCGTGAGGATGGTGATGAAGAGGACGAGGAGGAAGAACCGGATTTGAAGAGAGCCCCTCATAGACGAAAAGTGAACGAGTCTGAAGTGCCGTTTCATTCAAGGGAGATTCCTTATATTGATAACTTGCCAGCCGTGCCGGATGTGGAAGCTCTCACACGGGATTTTGATGAAATCCGGACAGCAATGTGGGATGAGTCTAGACCAACGGTGCTTGCAAAGGGGATGCTTTTTCCTGATAAAGCACGCGTAAGCAGGGCTTGTAAAATGCACAATGTTAAACAGTGTCGTGAAATGCAAGTATCAGAGTCAAGTCCGACGGTATACAAGGCTATTTGCCGCAGGTGGTTTTGGCCATGTAATTGGATGTTGCGTGCGTCGAAGAAGAAAACAGGTATGTGGAAAGTGGGTAAATACATTCCCACCCACACATGCGAAATGGACACTTTCAACGGGAATCACTTCAACTTGGATATTGACTTGATATCTCTTGTACTTATTCCGCACATCGAAGCGTCCATCAGGTATAAAATCAAAGAGTGCATTACAGCAGTCTCCCAGGAATATGGCCACACAATTACTAAAAGAAAGGCATATCTTGGGCGCAAAAGAGCGTTTGAAATAGTCTATGGTAACTGGGATAAGTCATTTGCATATCTGCCTAGCTACATGGCTGCACTGTAGCACTTTAACCCCGGAACAGTTATTGAATGGAAGCTTGAGCGGAGTCCGGGTAAACCAGAATATATATTCAATTACGTGTTTTGGGCGTTTAAGCCAGCAATTGATGGTTTTCCGTATTGCCGGCCCGTAATATCCATAGAAGGACCTCATGTCTATGGAAAGTACGATATCAAGCTATTGATAGCCGTGGCTGTGGATGCAAATGGACAGATATTTCCTCTAGCCTTTGCTATTTGTGCAAATGAAAGCACAGAGACGTGGACAATGTTTTTGAACCACTTGAAAGAGCACGTTGTCAAACATCGTTCAGGTATTTGTCTAATATCTGATCGGCACAGGGGTATATTAAGTTCTGTGGAGAACCTTCCTGCCTGGCAAGAACCTTATGCATACCACCGTTACTGTGTGAGGCACTTTATGGCCAATTTCAAGAAGGCACATCCCAAAAAAGATCTACATGATTTGATGTGGATGGCAGCAATAGACCACCAACAACATAAATTCCGGAGGCATATGGATTCTATCAGGCAAGAAGACGATGCAGCATATCGTTGGTTAATGCGATATGATCCTGAAAAGTGGACGTTGCATGCAGATGGTGGCAGACACTGGGGAATTCTTACTACAAACGTGTCAGAATCCTTCAACGGGTTATTAAAGTCGGCAAGAGGATTGCCCGTCACAACCATGGTGCGTATGTCGTTTAAGCAGATGGCGGAGAGGTTTGTACAATGGTCTGCAGCTACAACGGAATTGATGGAGAGGGGTGTTGAATTTATGCCAGTGCCTATGAAGAGATTAGAGAAATACAGACGGCGAGCACATTGACATTCCTTTTTGCAATATGATAATGAACGAGGTATTTTTGAAGTTCGCACCGCTATCCATAATAATCGGGGTAATAATGTACATACTGTAAATGAATCCATAAGGTTATGCTCATGTGGGAAATGGTCAATATACCACATGCCTTGTTCACATGCCATCAAGTGTTTTCAACGTGTTGGTTATGCGGAGACCAACTATATTGATCAACAATATAGTGTTTCCAAATACGTAAACACATATAGTGGTTAGCTGCAACCAGTGGGTTCTGAGCATTACTGGCCCCCAGAACCTTTTAAAATGGTGTGTAACAAGTCCTATTTGCGTAAAAGACAGGTGCAGAAGAGAACGCGTATACGGAACCAAATGGATGTTAGTGATATCGTATATGCACGCAAATATGGTATATGCTCGCAAACAGGCCACGACCGTAGAAAATGTCCTTTGGGTGGCAACAATAATCAAGCTCAGGGCGGGTGTTCTTCTATTGTACCTAACTACCCATGAGTTCATGTTGTAATAATTAGTTGTTATGTATACGATTTAAGTATTTATGAAATAATATTTTTTGTTTGTTAATTATGATTTGTACTTTCCCTTTTTACCTATTTATATAATAATTTATACTTAATTATCGGTATATTTATTATGTGTGTTGTCCTGTCGCTATCACGATATTTAATACAAAAATTATATATATGGCGCTATGTGTGTCTTGTCTTGTCGAACTGAAAAAGCTGAAAATATCATGATATGGCTCCATTAGATATGTGTGACCGGCTGACATAAAGTCGTCTCGTCAACATCATGATATGGCGCCATTAGATATGGCGCTATCTAATATAGCGCCATTAGATATGGCGCTACCTAATATAGCGCCATTAGATATGGCGTTATATGTGTATTGTTTAGCCTATAAATAATGGGGTCATTGTATTTATTTTGTGTGCTAAAAATTTCCCCCAAGAAATATTTCATTAAAAGTAAGTAAGGTTTTTATTATAAGCAAATAGTTCACAAATGGCTCAACATGGTCGTCCACCAATTTGCTCTTGTGGAAAACCATGCATGATGGATTGTGGGTGGGAAGGTGCTAACGTTGGACGCCGCTATTGGTGTTGTATGAACAAGTTGTACAAGCAACCCGACAAACCTACTTGTGAATTTGATGAATGGGCTGAGGAACCATGTTATCAGGAAAGCTACAGGGATAGATTACATGAATTTCATAATATGTTGTTATACCAGCATAGAATACAAAAGGAGGCAGATAGAATTATTACAGATATGAGGGAGAAACTAAAGGAGGTGGAAGATAAAAAATGGAGAGCTGAATGGAATTGTGAAGCACACAAGGAACGCAACAAAAAATATAAACGGGTACTTGCGGAGGTGAATGCGGGAGGGAAAGAGTTAGAAGAAGAAAAAGAACAAATGGAAGAACGATTTAAGTGGTTGGAGCGAAGAATAAATGACAACTGAGTATCTGAACATTTACGTGTATGTGTTTAGTGTCATTTTCATATGTCATATCTTTTTATTATGTTGGCCTGTTATGTTTGTGTTTGTATTGTACTAATGTTTTCCTTGTTTGTTGTACTTAATTTTATTTTAATTTAAGTGGAAGTTAAGTTTAAGTTGTTGTGTTACTATACCAAAAACTATAAAACGAAATTTGAACTAAAAAAAGCAACTGTCATATTCGACTAAATATTGTTGTTAATGTACAAAAAAATATTATTTACACCAAAAAAACAAAAATATGGAAGACCGAATCAATGTGTCCCGCATCCGGTGTGTCTCAAAGTAGCCGTTGGCCTGAGGCGCATCCCCTGCCGCCCGGGTACACTATCAGGATCATCATCATCAAGTCGTCTCCTTATGGCTGGATGCGGCACAGGATGACATGTATCGGTGGTGCTGTCAGGTCCAGTAGAAGGCTACATAATAATATCAAACTAAATATAGAAAACTACATAACAATTCACAAAAATATATATTGTCTTACCATAATCGTGTCTGGATCCTGAATGTAGTCATCTGTCGCAGCATCGCATGAAGCCTAAAAAAGTAAATTAATAAAGTTAAAACAAAATAAATAAGTTATAGTAAAAACAGTAATAAAATTAATACTAATAAACTAATACCTGCGCATGTGATGAGCTGCCACAACTCAGTCGGTGCCCACTATCAAAATCTCGGATCGGTCGAGACTCATTAGTGGTAGACGGGCCAGGAAAATATCTACCCAACTCCACTCCTTCAAAATCCGAGCCCATCATCAAGAATTGACCCGATGGGGTCACCTGCGACGTCCCTGGAGTGTCATAAATGCCAAGGCTGTAAGACGGCATGTCGGTCTCATGCATGCCACCTCCCATATCAGCAGCAACATCATCAGCAGGAGCCTCAAAGCCCCCTTGCTGGGGACCTCCTCTCCGCCCACGACCGCGTCGTCCAACACCAGCAGGTCGTCGTGGAGCAGCAGCAACTCATCGGCCACCACCCCGTGGCATACCACGACCTCGCTGGTATGTGGCTGGGTCAACATAATCTGGCTGGTGTGCCAAACACTGATCCGATCGGCCTCACTGCATTGTCTGGGCAGCCACATCCATTATGCGACGACTATAGTCCTGCATGATCACAGGGTCGTGGACATAACTCTGCATCTGCTGCCCCATACGATATACGGTATGCAATCCAATCGCCTGCACAAAATTTTTTAATATAAACTACGTATTTGACTAGAAATTACTATTAAAGTAATTGATAATAACAGAAAACATACCAGAGCCTCATGTCTCCCGGCGTATGAGACGTATCGACCATCTACCTGATGAACTGGGTTCCCGATAAAAAGTCGGGAAACAGTGCGGTACCATGCCATATAAACGTCGATAGGAAAGTGTTGCGGAGCTGGGGTCAAGTCCCCTCGGCTGTCCCAAATACCCAACTGCGCTGTCAGCCACTCAATAAATGTGTCGTCCACTCTCATCCTATCATCCCTCTCATAATGTAAAGGGTCCCATGCAGGCTGAGTCGGTATAGACTGCGGAAATCCAAACTGACGAAATACTCGCTCTGAGGCATGATGCTCAACAATATCGAGGCACGTGAGAGGGACAGAAGCCCTCCAAATATGGCGACTGTGCGTGCAATACGCTGGCAGGGTACTTATCAGCTCTTCGCTGTACGGCGTCCAGATGAACTATCAAATAATAACACAAACTGTTAGTTTGCGCAACACCTAGTTAAAAATAAATTGGTAAGTTTAGTTAGATATTCACCTGTGCATCCTCCAGAAAATCCAACACATCCCTACAGAACGGGAGATTATGATGGCCATGATACTCTCGTGCAAGTCTACGATGCAATACCCACCTACAAGCTAGAGGGAGATCAGGAATATGTACATTATCCGGTAGCTGTGGTAGAGGTGGCCGAAGTTGCAGAAATCGCTCCCACACCCAAACCTAAAACAGAAAGTTGACGTAAAGATTAACTCTAACTAGGTAGAATTGGAACTAAACGACAAATTATTTGAATAAGTTGTCAACTGTAGAAGTGGCAGAAAGCCACAAACGTCTCTCTGTGTGCCCATGGATGCCCGACACATCTGCCTGTACAAAAAAGATAGGACAGCACCACCCCAGCTATAGCTGACTGTATCATCAAAGTCCGCAATATGATGCAGAAAACGAAGGCTCACTAGGTTCCCCGAAGTGTTCGGGAACAAGACCCCCCAAATAGAAGGAGCAACAACAGCCTCGTATATTGCTCCACATCCACCTCCGCTGAGTCGTCGGTGATAGTATCGTGGATCTGCACCAAGTGGTCTCTAATGGGGACCAACTGCATACGACTACTCCCAATTGCTACATCTGGGTCCTCGGACCTGAAGCCCGTGAGCCTGTGCAGCATATCCATATATGCAGCCCGGTTAAAAAATCTCATGTTCCCAGGCAGTAAAACTGGCAAGCCATCGGTGACAGGCCATATAAAATCTCGACGTCCTGGAGTGTGATGGTGGCTTCGCCGATGGGCAGATGAAAAGTGTGCGTCTCCGGTCGCCACCGCTCAATCAACGCCGTGATCAAAGCATAGTCGAGCTGTATCCGGCCAATGCTAATAATCCTATATAATCCCATTTCCTCCAGGTGATGGACCACACGGGGATGTAGAACGCGGGGAGGAGTCAAAAACTCCCACAATAAATCCACTCTCCTCCCCCGAAAAGTCTGCGTAAGCAACTCTCCCCCCATATATGCTCGGATCTATGCTGGGGCTGTAGGGGTAGTAGCTCCGACGTCCGAGGGCCGGGATGTATAGGTGCATCCATGTCGTCAACTGAAAATTCATAATTTTTAATAACTATCATTAAAATTTATGTGTGTTTTTTATAATTTAAATTCATATTTTTTAACAACTTAATTGTATAAAATTATATATAAACTTATGGGTTTCGTGCCCAGTGGTACAAAACTATCATTAATAATCTTATGTTTTTTTAATAATTTAAATTCATATTTTTTAATAACTTAATTGTAACAATTATATATATATATATATAATTTTTATAATTATGGGTTTCGTGCTAGATTTTCTAAAACTCAGTGGTACCAACTATCATTAATAATTTTATGTTTTTTTAATAATTTTTATTCATATTTATTTAATAACTAAATTGTAAAAATAATATATATATATATATATATATATATATATATTTATAATTATGGGTTTCGTGCTAGATTTTCTGTGGCCCAGTGGCACCATAATTAGATATATATGGGTTTCGTGCTAGAATATAATATAATTAAACAATTACTACACAATACTACGCTACAAGGCTCTACATTTTACTACGCTAAAGGGGTCTACGTTTTACTACGCTAAAAAGGTCTACGTTTTACTACGCTAATAAAGTATACATTTTACTACGCTAAAAAATAATCTAAACTAAACGACATAAAAACACATAAATATACATGAGGATATTAACAAACACATTTTTAGACTAATTTACATATTTTTATACAACACTAAAATTAAATCCGGATAAAATTTAACATGCTAGTTTCGGAAAAAATAAACACAAACCGAAATAGAACACATACAAATCAAGTAATATGCATTGTTATAAAAGTTTCAACTTAAAATAAATCGAAATACCTCGATTTAGAATTTTTGAAATGTAGATAGATCGAAATTTTGACTCCGGAAGAATGAATCCACTAAAACACGAAGCTCTACTCGACAGTGGGACCTCAAATATTAAACTTTTATGTGACGGGGGACCCAAAAAAATTTTTTTTTTTTAAAATTGGGCCAGATCGGTGGTGTGGGGGGGACCAGAAGTGAAAAGAGGTGGAAGACGGAGATGGAACGAAGAAGAAGAAGATGGGGGATTTGTATTAACGGGTATAGCGCCAATATTAATGGCGCTATGTCTTCAGATATAAGACATATAGCGCCACTATTAATGGCGCTATACAGTAACGGTACAGTTAACGTTACTGTATAGCGCCACTATTAGTGGCGTTATATATACTTTGGTAACTTTTTTTTTACACTTATTTTAGTATTTTTAGTAAAAATTAACAATAGTATGGTTCCGCACTCGGTGGCAAACTAGGCCTAAGTAAGAAATGATAGCTATCTAGTTGTCTGTTACAAATCCAGTATATGAATCAAAATTCCTAGGAACAAACAACGTACTCCTCTCCAAAATTCCCAACCAAAACATATTCTTTTCAAAGTCAAAAACATATTCCTTCCAAAATTTCAAAGAACCAGAAGCGTTACTCTTTCAGAATTTCAAGACAAAAACGGTATTCATTCCAAAATTTTTAACCAGAAGCAATTTCATCCATGAATTTCTAAGGAGCAGAGGCAAATTTTGTTCAATCAATGAAAGTTTTCCAACGAAATATTATACGGAGTTTTCCCTACTCCAGGTATGTTAAGACCCTCCCTTCTTTCTTTTGGCATGGTCCAAATTATACTGAAAAAACAAGCAAATACATAGTTTTCTATAAGTTACTCTATTTGTAGAAATAGTATGGGTGTTTATATTCTTGATTCTCCATGAGAATTTTTGTTATATTCTGTTCATGGGTCTCAGAATAATACGCAGTTGAAAAAGTTTATCTGGAAGAAATATCGAGATTATTATGTATTTTTCATGCATTTCACTCATTTATACATGTGCATTGACCCATGACCAGATGATGTTATATACGCGTATATATGTAAATATATGTATATGGGATATGGGAAAAGGTTACGACATTATATACGCACCACCACATGATCAGCTGGTATATGATGATGATGATGTTGTCCACAGTGGCTGAAATATGATTCAAACGGCGTTATATACGCGTATATATGTATGTATATGTATATGGGATATGGGAAGATGTTATGACATTATATACGCACCACCACCTGATCAGGTGGTATATGTTGATGAGTGGTCGAGACGATATGATGGGATGCCCTCAGTGGCTTGATGATATTATGCACACCCATATATTTTTGCATGGCATGCTATTTATATGCATGTGCATGATATTATAAACGTTTCAAAATTTACAGAGGTATTCAGATTTAAAGGTATTTCTATATTCCATGTTTCATCTATGTCTTTTACGTACTTATTTTCATACCTTACATACTTAGTATATTTTTCGTACTAATTCCCTATTTCACGGGGCCTGTGTTTCATGCCTGCAGGTGCAAGTAGGCAAGCTGATGGTCCCCCTTTTTAGGATCCCTGATCAGCGAGAGTTGGCGTGCTCTATTTGATCCGGAGCTGCTTTTGATGTTGGTACGATACGTTTCTGTTAGAGGTCTGTAGATAGCATGTCTAGTTGGGTTTGTACAATTATGTTTCTATTAAAGGTATGTAGACAGTATGTCTAATTGGGTTGTATGTGGCCTTATCGGCTTTCAATTTTGGACGTATAGTTGTCAATAGCAGCTATATGGGTATGACGTGGCTCAGTCCCGTCTTTGTACAATTATGTTTCTGTTAGAGGTCTGTAGATAGTATGTCTAGTTGGATTGTATGTGCAATTGTCGGCTTTCAGTTTTGGATGTATAATTATCTATAACAGCCTTGCCGGCTTGCCCACTGTATTCTGCACGTATACATACATATGCCTTGATGGCATGTTTCCTTAACGTATGTTATTTTCGTAATGCAACAGATGTTATACAGGTTCATATCTTATACGCATTCTTAGGGGTGTTTGACAGATAGGACTCAGGCACCCGTCGCGGCCCATCGGTTTGGGTCGTGACAAAAGAAAAGAAAAGATGCACTCATTCACACACATTAGATTTACAGAACCCTAAAAAACATTAAAAGGTTCAGCTACTATTCCATTGGTGTTTAGTTCTATTGTTCTTCTGATTTTAGAAAAGACTTAAAAATTCTTGCTGCAATTTCTGGTTTTCTGGTTCAAGTCTGGTTTAAGCTAAGGTTGTGCACTGCTTTCGTTGGCTATTACTCATTTCTTGCTGAAGTTCTCACTGTATTCTGTTCTTTGTTGCATCCAGGTACTTCATGAACTTTGGGTGACAAAAGATGAAGTTATAAACTTTTATTTTGAAATGAAACTTCAAGATATTTCCTTTTTGTTTATGATGTATTCTATGTATTTAGTTTTATAGTTTGTTTTTAACTCTGTGTAAACATGCTGAAATTAGTGCTCTATGCTATAACTTAGTTGAGATATTTGTAAGTATGGATGCTCAAATAGTTCAGCTGTTCCCTATGATGTTTTGATAACTTTGAAATGCTAAGTAGATACATTAGCTCATAAGGTCATTTTTTGGGAACGCTAGATAAGTACTGTGTATGGCCAAAGTAGGCCATGTTTGATATTGGGTATGCTTAGTTGAAGTATTTTAGCATTTCAACAGTGTTTAAAGAAATTGTATGTTTAAGTTGTTTCATGAATAAGTTTAGAGTTTAATCTTTCATTGTTAATGGCATGCTAATAGGTTAAACTTATGATTTAGTTTTATCAGCCTTTGATCTTTGTCCAGAAATTCTGTATTGTTTTGTGTATATGTGACATAGAGGATATTGAGCCTCAAGTGGGCCTTAATGTCAAAGGCCCTTTTATGTAGTCTCAGCATTATGTAGTTCTTTCTTGTTGTATGTATAAAGAAAATCAGGCCTCATTAAGGCCCAAACGCTGCAGGTTTTCTTGTTAAAGTAATTGGGCCTGATGCTGGCCCAGATGAGGCAGTTTGTTAAAATCATGTTCAGCGGGTACCTATTCTGTTTCCCTTTCACTTTTGGGCTTAATGTTGAGTCCAGCTGCCTTCAGCAAAGTTTTTCACATTAAGTTTTTTTTCTGCTCTAATATAATAAGAAATGAACCTTTAATGCCGGAAACTTATTCAAGAAAAGCTGGGCTTGATTTTTGGCCCAAGCAAAACCGGTATGGCAGCCTGCACCTCTATGCTCATTTATGGGCTCATTTTCGAGCCCTATTCCCATCAACCATATTTTCTCTTAAAACATGCTTTAGATAATGTATTGGGCCTGCTCTTGGCCGAGTTCTCTTTTTTCAAATAATTAAAGACTTGCCTTATATTTCCATACATACTTATAATTAGTAACTTGATATGGAACTTCGAATTAGTTGTAAAAAATGAACATCCTTAGTTTTCCTTAATTGAGTATAAATCTTTTAAAATAAATCGAGACATGCCATTCACAATTGAATCACCTAATCTATGGCCCTCACATTAATATTATAACTTAGTGTAGAAAATATTTTGAACATTCGTAGTTTGCTTTAGACGCGTTTATAATAAAATCATCATAGCTACGGGTACGGTTCCCGTGACGTAGTTGTGATACCTAATTTCCAAATTCGGGGGTACATTTGTGTGACCCGACCACAACTTCTAATAACTTTAATAAATTAAACATGTTGTAGATCGTGGGTACGGTTCCCGTGACATGATTCACAATGTGTATCAAACAAACAAGTGTACAATAATCGTAACTTGTTCCAGAATAATTCCATAAAAATAATTAAAAGTGGTTATAAAGTTTTTTAAAAAATGCACAATAGGTTTAAAACGTATACTAAATAAGATAATAGGCCAATTATTAATAGTTTAAGCGACCGTGCTAGAACCACGGAACCCAGGAATGCTTAACACCTTCTCCCGGGTTAATAGAATTCCTTATCTAGAATTTCTGGTTTGCAGACTTTTAAATAATGTCGAAAATTTCCTCGATTTGGGATTTAAAAATAAACCGGTGACTTGGGACACCAAAATAAATTATTCCAAGTGGCGACTCTAAAAAATCAAATAAAATAATCCAATATCGAATAATCACTTTTATTGAAAAAATTGCCTCATAATCTCTCGGGTGTAAAAAGGAGGTGTGAAATCTGCTGAGCCTGCAACATTTCGCAGATTACCCGTAGGCTGATCCCGCCATCCTCACCGCCATGTGCGCACTGAGTAGCTAATCGGACACCTCCGCGGATGCTGCTTTTGGGATCGACGACCAAATTTCCATTGATGGCTACATGTGAGCTGACGTCCATTGGATCTACAGCAGGAATTCCATCGACGCCAACAGGGGGTACAATGTTTCCTGGTGCGATTTTCACCGTGGTGGCCGAGACTATTGTCAACGTGTTGAGGTGCTGACTGAGAGTTCGATATTTTTTAATCTTGTAATAAACAATACTTCAACGAGAAAGTGTAAAATAGTGTGTGTTACGAAAGTTTGTATCAGGTAATCACTATTATGCTTAGCTCCACAGTGGGCGCCAAACTGTTTACCCTAAAAACGGATAACAATTGAATTTATATGTGATTTTAAAGACACATGATTTTACTTGGCACAAATCGAGAAAAACATAAATTGATATTGAAATTGACTGTATAAGAGTAAATGCAAACAAAACGAATCAAATAGCTTTGGCCCTCGAATTCGATCACCCTTGAATCAAGTGAAGATCTAGTTGATACAAGAACAGACTAACAAGATAATGAAGGTTTAAGAGAAAGATAGTATATTGCTTTATGTAGCGTGAATATGATGCCCTTTACAAATGATCAGCTCCCTTTATATAGTAGGAGAGTCATATCCTTGATACAATTCTAAATATAGTAAGAACCCATGATTAGCTAATTAATCGGCCTCTCCCTGATACGTGCCGAGATTTTCGCCGTGATCCTCGTTCGATTGTGGATATTTCGGCTTTCCGTTATTTGGCTCGGTGAGTTTCCCCCGATCTTGCTCGATCTCTATCCTGCCTAGTTTCGATCTTAGCCGACCTTGATCTTGATCGATCCTTGGGTCACGAGCTCGGCAATCTATCTTTACACTGTGGTCCGACAAAACATAGGGTCGAACCTTGGCTTGCCACGTTCCAGTGAAAGCCCGATTTTGACTGTATACAATGCTAATGAAGCACTATCTTGATATAATTCCAAATGTAAGGAAAAAAGGTTCTTCTCGATAATAAGACATTTGATTAATCGCAATCTGTAACTTGTCGAATTATGTTTTATCTTTGATTTGATATATTAAATATGTCCCTTCAAGAATCCAGCCCTAGAAAAACTCTGGTGTATTATCTCTAAAGGGGAAAAGATAAATAAGAGACAAGAAGGAATAACATTTAGAAGGAATGTTATCGCTACAGGGGAATCAAGTAAAATAGCTTAGAATGATATAAGCATCATAGAAAATGTAATTTACTCAAGAAGGCATGAGAATCTTTTTTTCGATGTACCTGTCATTTTTGCAAAGAGAACAATAGACTTCAATAATTGAAGAGCTCATCCAAAGTGTCAACATAATAGAGAGGGTTACCCAGGAATCAGCTTTAATTATACCATCTTTTCCTACACCAACATTCTACTGTTCCAGCACTTCTAGGCTGGGTTCTAGATATATAATATTTATTAGTATATTATAGTAATAATTCCAACCCTAGGGGCACAAATTGTGGTGACACAAATAAACCCCAACATATTCCTGTATAAATGACAGTTAAAGGATTTTGTATACTATTAATTTATTTTAACTTTTGTAAACTAGTAATTTGCTTAACTTATTTTTAAGGTTAGTAAACTCACTTATTAAGGACAAAGCTTATATTTATCTTTTATGTAACAACATTAATATTTTACGCTATTAGTGTTAAAAATATATTCAACAAACTGAACAATTTGGCAAGAATGTGATTATAAAAGTAACTAGCTTTAGGGTACGCGCTTTGCGCGTATGTCTATATTAATGAGAATAAAGTTTAAAAAATT
This sequence comes from Nicotiana tabacum, assembly GCF_000715075.1. Classification (NCBI taxonomy): domain Eukaryota; kingdom Viridiplantae; phylum Streptophyta; class Magnoliopsida; order Solanales; family Solanaceae; genus Nicotiana; species Nicotiana tabacum. Next base: position 93,137,277 of record NC_134080.1, on the reverse strand, counting down.
AGATAAATATTAATAAATAATATAATTGAGTTATAAAATAAAAACTAAAAAAATATAAGTTCTTAAAAATAATTAATGTTTATCATGTTTAGCTGGATCTACAAAGAACTATTATAGGCATTCATAAAAGGACTCTAACTTTAATTTGTAGTATTTGAATATGTTGCCTATCTCTCAACTAAATTTTGGCCTTTATCCAAAATTATCTTTTTATACTATCTTTTTTTCTTACTATTAAATTTTTCCTTCACCTATCAAAGTTCCAAAAAGTGTTTTTTTTTCCTTTCAAAATATGCAGATTCACTTTTGTATTTTTGGTTAAGTATATTGCAACAAATTTTCAAATGTTAGCATTAATAATAGTAATATTTTAAAAAGGTTTAAACATAATATATATTTACAAAGGAAAAAACATATAATTTGAGAACCTAAATATTTTTTAATATCAAAGGAGCATCGACATATAACTATTGACTTAAGTAACATTTAGTTTTGTGGACTTTGCTTTTTTTGGTTTTCTTATTTTTTGCAAAATTATTATCTACATAATACAAATAATGAAAAAAATTTATATGAGGTATTAGAAATTTTTATATTTCAAATAAGAAAGAATTTAATGCACAAATTTTAATTGATTTAAAATACTAAATACATATTAGGGAAAACTCTTCCGTTCTACTCAAGAATGCATAAATAATATAAACAATCAATTTGCAACTAAACCATGCAAATAGCTAATAAAAAAGTCGTATTTTATTTAAATAAAAATATAAAGAAGCAAATAAGGAAGACTTAAAGTCCTAAAATTTGCCGCAGAACAAACGTGAGTTATGCAAGTAGCCAATCGTGAAGTTCAAATAAACAATTGTGAAGTGCATAATCAATTTGCAAAAGAATTTCATAAATAAAATTGCAGAAGCTGCTTTAAAGTCCTAACATTATGAAAATTCAATATATAAGGAATTATAATTATCTTGCATCGTTAAAAAGGAAAAGAATTATGCATAAAGTCCTAAATATCATATTTTATACTTAGCTCAAATAAGGAAATAATTAAATGAGCACTCCTACATATTAGGAAAATAATTAAATAATTATTCCTAAATATTAGGAAATACTTTAATTACGATTTTTTCTAATGTGAAATCTATTTCTAAAGGATAATAAAGGCGAATGACATTTCGCTAAGGGGTTTCGTGCTTTTAATATAATATAGATATTTACATGCATCATAGACAGCAATTAATTTAAAAGCAAATAAGAAACGGAAAATGAATTTTGGTTTTTTTTTTTGGAGGTCAGGGATGACATATTCATTGGTTATGATAGTCAAGAAAAAAAATCTTTGAAGGAATCTGTATGCTACCTTCTCACTACTCTCTTCTTCGACATTCCTATAGTAACAATGGACAATTTCCCACCCTCCACCCATCAATCCTCCCAAATCCCTCCTAAGCCTCCGGATATCCTTCATGAAAATGAAGGTATTAATCCTTCTACATCAACACCATGTAAGGAATATCAACATGCTGATGAAGAAAATAGTTCTTCCACGACTACACTAGCCAAAATACCCCACCACACCCCAACTCATCATATAAAGAGATTCTCCTTTTGAACTCTATCAATATTCACGTTTGTCAACTGCCTCTAGACCCCAGTCCTACTCAAGACACCCCTATGCAACTAGACTGCCTACTTCAAGATTTGCCTAGCAAAAATATTTGCTCCCAAGAAATCCAATATCTTAATGATAACCTACAAGTCCCACTAATAGTAGACGACCTCCATAGAATTTATCAATCATGGAGGTATTCTCTTATTATTAAACTAATGGAAAAATGTATCATACACCAATACCTAAAGAGAAAACTATATCAATTGTGGAAACCAACTGAAAACTTCACCCTTATGGATCTAGGGGCTGATTATTTCATAGTAAAGTTCAACAAGGAGGAAAATATGTCCAGAGCATTAAGTAATGGCCCTTGGTTTATTAATGGTTACTACCTATTAGTACAAAAATGGGAGCCACAATTTGTAGCCACTGAGGCAAAACAACTAAAGTCAGCAGTTTGGGTTTGTCTTCCCCAACTCCCTATTAAATTTTATGACTCTACCATTTTACAAAAAAAAGGAAATACAATTGGCAGATTATTTAGGATTAATGCTTGCACTTCCTCTACCCTAAGAGTTAGATATTCTAGACTATGTTGTGAAGTATCAATGGAAAAGTCGGTCAAGCCTTTTGTTTATATTGGAAGCTATAAACAACATATACATTATGAGGTTGAAAACTTTCTATGCACCAATTCTGGTAAATTAGGCCATAGGCAATCGAAATGTTTAGTCTCTTTACTGCCTCACAATTCGAGTGAGCAGTAAAGAAGTCCAGTAGATATCCCAAAACAAGACACTCAAAGTGATTGGGTGACTGTCGTCTTCAACAAGAAAAAGAAGAATACTGGAGTTAAGTCAATCCTATATGCTAATGTAACCAATCCATGTACACGTCCAAAACACAATGATACCGACACATGTATGTCTTCCAATTCCCAAAAGTTTAATTTTCCTAAATTCAAACATATGGGAAACAATCTCTCCAATGCACCAGCTACTGACTCAAAGGTCAGACAATATGCGGACAAAAACTCTAATACTAATATTCACTCCTCACATGTTGGCCAAAAATACAGTAATGCTTTTGAGGTTCTACAAAGTAAGGATGAAAAGCCCATAGTTTTCAAAAATGGTTTAGCAAGAAATCTGGCCATAATCCCTAACACCCAATGCATGCAAAACAGAAAAGACAAACTCCCACATGTGTCAAGGCAAATGATATCTTGGAACCAACACCCCAATCATTAGATGAACCTTCCACTAAAAATAGAATAGGTAATTACTTGGCTACCACTAAATTAAAGGAAATAACTAATCATAGAATGGATACTACCACTACCCAAGCCATTAACCCTACCTCGTCGATATTACACATGGACATGTATGCAAAGGAGGTAGCCAAATGACGGATTATTCTGAGCACCCGACAACAACAAAATACACCAAAATTTTTATATATTCCCATATGCCAAGTCAATTATCTCCCATGGAGACAGAGAAATCCACAGATACCAAGATTCCTAGGAAAGCTACCAATCCTATTACCAACACTAACTAAATAAATAACCCACAAGAAGAGGATGCCAAGGCTTCCACTCATAACCAGGAGAAGGTTTCGGCTAGTCCACATCCCAAACCAATATAGAATTCCCCCGATGGCCAACCTTCCACCCATGCCACTACACTTACAAAATCAACCACTATTCTTTACATCTCCCCCTCAACCTCTAAACCAGCCGACCTCTTGGCTAGAAGCAGGTATTCTAGAACATGCAATAACCTTCAATATCTAAATCAATAGCCAAGAGATGGTAATCATAATCCAGAATACTCACTACCTAGCCCCACTAATATCGGAAGGAATGCATATAACAATGAACAACTATACCAATCAAGCATGGATCAACAATATCCTACACCCTCTAGCTTCGCACATGAATCATACACTAATCCAGGCCATACATGAAAAGTGGAATCTACCACACACCCCCTACATGTTCATCAATCTTCCAATGAATCTACAAGTCTTCCCATCAGAGGAAAGCATGACAATCAACCCTATCTTCATGCCTTGGAGCCACCATGAAGTCAAGGAATCGAGCAATCTACCAAACATGGCCCTAGTAAATCTGGAACCCAACATTCAAGTCAATGTGCCAGGACAAGATCCACCACAACATCCTGTAGAGGAATAAGAAGAACCCCTTCCATAAGGTACTCAACCGAGTGTGGAATTTTCAAGCCTAAACGAGGTAAAATTATTACTATTCCCAGAATTATGGAGCAAACGATACATATTTAGCTTCCCCAGCTCCATGTACAAGTTCTCAATGCATGTTCGACCACCACAAGATCCCATCAAGAAGGAGAAGCCACAACTAAGTGGAGAGGGAGTCCACTGCCAACCAACAACAAGCATCATAAATGAATAGAGCCACTACTACAATATTTTGAAATGTTAGAGATGCCAATAATAATGACTTTCATTGTAATTTTAGAGAATTAATTGATACTCATAAACCCTGCATGGTAGCCCTTCTTGAGACTAGGATATTGTTGCATGCCCTCCCTTCTAAATAAATTCAACTTTTATGAGTTCATAGTGGTTCCTGCGGATGGCCAATCAGGAGGCATGTCCATTCTCTATAATCACAATGTGGTGACAGTGGAACACTTCACAAAAAATTGTAAGGAAATCCATGCTCTTTTAGAGGTACACCATTTTAATTTTAAATGGCTTTTTCAGCAATATATGCTAGTACAAAAGTCCATCTTAGAGACATTATGTGGGACAACCTTAAAACTTTTTCAAATAATTATAATGGACCTTGGATATTAGGGGGAGACTTAAATGACATTATTAGTAATAATGAAAAATAGGTGGAAGGCCCTTGAAAACATCTAGAGCTTCAAAACTGTGGGAAAATATAGACTATTTTAATCTAATAGAACTTGATTTCAATGGTAGTAAATTTACGTGGTCAAACCATAGGAAAAAAAGAGTTAATTATGGAAAGATTAGATCTCATTTTAGAAAACGGCGATTGTTTAAAATTATTTCAAAATGCAACTATCACTCACCTTCCAAAAACCCACTCGGACCATAAATCAATTCTAGTAAAATTGAGTAATCTCAATCATCACTGTGAAAACAAAAAATTGTCTTGAGAATATTTGGTTCACTCATCCAAATTTTTGTAACATTGTTGCGAATCAAAGGAGTAATAAAGACTTAATGGAGGAAACCAAAACCTTTACTGACTAAATTAAAATTTGGGCTAAAGAACACTTTGGCAATATAATTAGGGATAAAAAATCCTCCTAGCTAGATTAAACGGTATCCAAAAATCCCCTCATTATAACTATAGTTTCTTTCTTCAAGAGTTAGAAGAGAATCTCCTCAGAGACTACAATAACATACTTAAACTCGAAGAAGACTATTGGAAATTACGGTCCGGACTTAGTTGGCTAAACGAGGGAGATGCTAATGCTAGGTTTTTCCAAATTAGTGCCTCTAACATGAAGAGACAAAACCACATTAGTTTGTTTAGGAACAGTGAAGGTGCATGGCTAGATAATTACCAATATAACCTTAATCATACCCTTGAACACTTTACCTTTCTATTTACTACTAGCCATACATAAAAAAATTGGACACATATGTTACATAGTTTAACTAGTTTCCATAATGTTGACCTTACCGCATTAGACAACACCTTACTTTATTGTGAAATTAATACAACTATTTTTTCCTTTAAGACTTTTAAATCTCCAGGTCCTGATGAGTTACACCTGTTTTTTTAATCAAAAATACTAGAAAATTATAGGAAACTCTATTAGGGCTTTCTGTCACAATTTCTTTAGTGAATATGCCATCCCTCCATAGATCAATACTACCCATCTCTGCCTAATTCCAAAATTCCCAAATGCAAACAACCTCAATAATTTTCGTCCAATTAGTCTCTGCAATACTATCTATAAGATTATCATAAAAATCATTGCAAACAGGCTAAAGCCTATTCTTGCTACACTTACAAGCCCTACTCAATCTAGCTTCATTAAAAATAGAAGTGCCAGTGACAATGCCATTATTATCCAAGAACTTATTCAAAAAACAAAAGGAAATACTGGCAAAATGCTAGTCAAAATTGACCTCGAAAAGGCATTCGATAAGTTAGAATGGTCCTTCGTATACATGACCCTTTTATACTTCTAAATCTCCCCAAAAATGTCCAAACTAATTATGTCCTATATAACTACAACATCCACATCTGTTCTAGTCAATGGAATAAAAATCAAGTTTTTCCAACCATGTAGGGGAATCAGGCAGGGTGACCCAATGTCCCCTATATATTTATACTATGCATGAAAATGTTATCAAATTACGCAAACCATCTAGTGGACATTAGGACATGAGATCCTGTTATGATGGCAAAGATAGTCCTCCTCTATCTCATCTTTTCTTCACAGATGACTTGTTTTTAATTGGCAAAACCAACAATAAAACAACATCATCCATTCAATCTGCCCTTAAGCACTTCTGCGACCTATCCAGGCAAACTATAAACTATGCTAAATCCAAAATAATTTTCTCAAAAAATTGTACCAAAATAACTGGCACAAACATTTCCTATTCCCTTGGGATAAAAGTTTACAATTCTTTTGGCAAATACCTGGGTTTCCCTATTATAAATAATAACCCCTGTCACACCTCCTTTTTCCGCGCCCGCGGGGGCGCAGGGGAGTTTTTTCCAATTAAAGGACAATCGAAACGGGATTGGTTTATTTATTTCAGAGTCGCCACTTGGAAGATTTAGGGTGTCCCAAGTCACCAATTTTAATCCCGAATCGAGGAAAAGAATGACTCTATATTACAGTCTGCGTACCAGAAATCCGGATAAGGAATTCTGTTAACCCTGGAGAAGGTGTTAGGCATTCCCGAGTTCCGTGGTTCTAGCACGGTCGCTCAACTGTTATATTTGGCTTATTTATCTGATTTTAAATACAATATGAACTTATGTGCAAATTTTATTTTTCAACCGCTTTTATCATTTACTGTTATTTTTATCAAGAATTGCAACGTTATAAAAATATATCTCGAACCACGTTACAATCAATGTACCCGTGGTCGTCGACACACTTTGACTCCGTTGAGATTTGGATTTGGGTCACATCAATGTGCACCCGAGTTTAAGAAAATTAAATTATTAAAGGCGCGCCTAAAGCGACTAGCGTATTTATTTTGGGTAAGACCGTGGAATTTTACTAAACGGTCCATCCCGAAGTCCAAATAATTTTTAAAGCAAATATTTACTGAGGGCCCCGCAATTTGTATTTTATTTGGCGAGGCTCATCTCATTATTATTTTTTAAAAATGAATTTGCAACGTCATGGACACGCATCTCGAACCACGTCACAATCAATGTACCCGTGATTAGAAATACATTTCGAATCCGTCGAGATTTGGATTTGGGTCACATAAATGTGCACCCGAGTTTAAGAAGGTAAGGTTTATTAAAGCGTATCCTAAAGAGACTAACGTGTTGTTATTTTAGGAGGGTTGTGAGATTTGCTAAGCAACCCATCCTGGAAACTAAATGCTTCAATAATATACATTTAACAAGGGCCCCGCATTTGCACGTTTTGTTTATTTTCATCGAGGCTCATCTCGTTCTTATTTTAAAAGGATATCCTATAGCAACTACGTTTCTTATCACGTTTGTCCTTATCAATTGAAAACAGTAGATAGTCCTAATTAATTAAATGCTTGCAAGTTATTTGTAATGACATTCAGAAAAGCTAAAAAAATTTCAGAAATGGGGCTGTATGTGCAGTCAGCCGAACAAACAATTATAGGCCCAAATCCAGCCCATGCGTGATAGGCCAGACCTGGGCCTCTGCCTGTTCTACGCGAGCCTACTTGGTTTGCTTCGATTTGGGCTCGACCTTCATGAGGTTGAGGCCCTGAACTGATTCTTTGTTTTGTGAAATGAGTTTATCAATTTATGGGACAATATGGCAAAAGGAGAAAGAACTTTAACTAAAACGGATAGCTTTCCTATTTGGCCTACATTAGAGAATATACTATACCATCAGACTAAGTCTGAAATACGACTTATTACACTGGGCATATTTTCACCTAGCAGTATACATACAAGGCTAGCATTCGTTAACCTACATTGATATACTTAGTATGTAGGCTGCTTCTATTGTCCAAACAAAAATGTAACTATTTCATGACATTTAGAGTAACAGTTCATGTACATATATAAAAAAACAATCTGCAGGTCCTCTCTTTTGCATTCATGCTCAAACTTTCAGTGACATTTGTGGTATTAATTGTGTACCTGGTATGGAGGACAAAGAAGGAAGGAATGGTCAGCTAGGCAGTATGCAGTAAACACAGCAACAACAGATACACAACAAACACAGCAACAACCAACTGAACCAAGTGTCTTCCACAGCCACAGACAACCAACAGTGATCTCCCAGAATACAAGGACTAGCAAATAGTCGAGTGCCAAGCCAGTAGTCCCAGGAAAAAGTAAAGAAATAGCAGCAGTAACTGAGGGTTCAGATGCAGTAAAACCACCAGTTCAACAACCACAAACAACTCAGTCAATGCAAGCAACAGAACTTGGCCAAGACAGCTTGACCAATATGCACTCTTATACAACTTTCAGGCAGTGTTTGGTTACAATCTATTTGGAAACTAACTTATGTTATTCAGCTTTCTTTAAACTCAGTAAAACTTTCTTTAGACTAAAAGTTTCAGCTTTAAAACTAAAAATTCCAGCCTTTTCTCTCTTTTTTTTTTTCTGAAGACTAAAAGTCCAGCCTAAGACTCAAAACTCCAGCCCCGTTTAAGTTCTCAAATGGCTTATTTATAAGCCAAAAACCAGTGCAGTTAAGCTGCCTTTTTTGCTGCAACTTGCAGCCTGCCCATACTTTTTAAAGCCCATGCCTAAGCATCTTTTGGTGTCAGCCCCCCTTTATTCCCACGCCTGGTTTTGTTTAATCAGGAGTTATGGGCCTCATTTTTTATTCAATTTAAGTCCCATACTCTTATGTCTTGTTCCCCATTGGCATTAATTTAATCCCAAATTAGTACCCTACTTGTCAGCTCATTTAAACTAATCATTTTTGTCCTTTGCAAACCCCAGCCTACCCCTGTTAAACCCTGGTTACCACTGTCTTGACCCTTTGCCGCATCAGGGCATTTTTGAACTGATGAAAGTTTCAAATTCAGGACTGCCTAGACTGAACCTTTCAATCATTTTTCAATGCAAACAAACTATTTCAAACAATGTTGGGGCCTTCAATTAGTGGCAAAGTATCAATTAGTCATGCGACATTATTAGCTCGTTTGATTCATTAGTTATAGAAACTAATCAACGACATTTATCGAGTCGACTATACTAATTATAGAAGGTAATAATCAGTCGCTCACACAAACAATATGTTCAGGGACCTAAAGGGCTTCGGACAACTTGGTCAGTCACTAGGAACCTATATAAGTTTATTCATGCGACGACTATACTAATCGGACATGCTTATCATAGGATACATTTAAATCATACACAGAAACCAATCGACCAAATAAAAGGTCTTTACAGAGATGAAGAAATCCGAATGAAAAAAATAACAAAAAATAACAAACAAACACAACGAAACATGCTGACCACTTAATCAAAACTAACACAAAAGAAAGGAAAACTTACCGAAAAATGCTTAAATCAAACAGATCCAAATCTGATTCAACTTCGAACTTTTGAGGCCGAACAAACTTTAATCAGGGTGTTCTCACATGAGAACACCTTGATTAAGGTCTATTAGACCTCAAACCCATGTCAAAAACCGGCCGGGTTCCCCAGGTGCATGTGTTTCAAGTTCTGAATTTCCAGATCTGGATTTTTAGGAGTTGTGGGTAGATTCGGACCAAACCAAGCTTGGTTTGGTCACGAGGAAGGTCAGGGGAGTGTCTGGTATGAAGATGGGATGGTTTGGCATAGATCCGGGTTCGACTCAAATCTTCAAATGAAGATTCGAGACGAACGGAAGTGATTCGAGGCTCGTGGTTAGTGGATTTGTGTTCAGGACAGTGAGGTGGTCCTAGGGTGTTCAGGAGGTGGCCACCGGCGTCCATGCCGCCGGGTTCTGGTGAAAGGGAAGCTAGGGCGGCTGCTAGGGTTTGGGGGGGCTTCAGTGTTTGGATGAAGACGATGAGTGGGGGGGGGGGGTTAGAATAGGGGGCGTGGGGTGTGATAGGAGGCTTATATACGGGGAGGCTGATTCAATCCTGGCCGTTGGATCGATTAAAATTGATGGCCAGGATTGGGGAGGCTAGACCATACGGTGCCGTTTGGTTAATCAAGGGGTCGGTCAAAAACGGGAATGGGTCGGGTCATGAGGGCTAATAAGGGCCATCGGATCAATGGAAATGAACGGCCCAGATTAATTTGCCTGAAACGACGTCGTTTCAGGAGATGCCTGGGTAGCCGGTTTTGGACTGGACCTGATCGAATTGGTTTGGGCCTATTTTTTGGTGTTTTTCCTTGGCCCAAACCGTTTTCTTCATTCTTTTCTCCCTTTTTTTTTTTTTCTAATCTTAAAACTAAAAATAAAAATGAAATTCAAACAAACATAATTATCAAAATATTTAAATAGGTTAAATCGCACCCTAGAATATTTTTGTGAATTTTTCTTTTACTGAATGAATTATGGTCTAATTACCAGATCATACACATTTTGTACTTTGTTTAATAATATAAAAAAAATGGACAAAATGGACAGACCCACACATGACTAGCAGCACAAGTTACGGAAAATTGAAAATTGTACAGCGAGGTCCTTTGTTACTATTTCTTTTGGAGTGACTGTCCGTGAAGCAAAAATCACGTGCTTACAGCTGCCCCTCTTTGCACGAAGACACGAAGGGTTTTCGCGCAAAGATAAAGCGAGCGATTTTTGCCCGTCCGAATACTCCGTGTGAAGCATTTTTTGAAAGAGTTTTGACCGAACCTTTGCTTCAGAGGTTTCCTACATATCCTGGGCTGAACAGGAATCAGGTCAATGTAGTTCGGGAAATTTTGGTAGCTGGGACTACCGTGTGACTGTATTGCTTGCTGTTGTTGTTGTGCGCTGTTGTATACTGTTGTAGGATGCTACTGCTCAACCGATCTCCCTATTACATTGCTCTAAAAGGAAAACAAGAAGCTAAGCTAAATTGAGGATCCTGAAATCTTATCCATCTTCAACTTGTTCTTGTTGCTTTGCTTTCTTGTCGGCTAACACTCTCCTCCGATGCCTTTATCTTGTGACTTTGGGAGATGATGCTAGTCCTTTGCTGACGTTTGAATGCCAGTTTACATTACTTTGCTTGATCCGCTGGGGACACGACTTTCTTCTTTAAATCTTCCAATGGCTTCTTCAGTGGTATGTTTCTTCATCAGCATCGTCATGCTGGGCATGCTACAATGTTTCCAAACTGCTTCTTTTGAGATGCGTTCCTTTTTCCTTTTGAATTGCACACTTGCCTCTGCAGTTGTCTGCTTCTTGGTGCTGCGGATTTTATTGTTTTTCCTGCTTGGGGCTTTCTGTTGTAACCTTCCGTCTTCAGGTGGGGCTACTGATTCCAAACTCTAGAGCTAAAATATATTCCCGCATTATACTGGTGGGCGACCTAGAACTTAAAATGTATTCCCGCATTATACTGGTGGGCGACCTAGAACTTTAAATGTATTCCCGCATTATACTGGTGGGCGACCTAGAACTTAAATGTATTCCCGCATTATACTGGTGGGCGACCTAGAACTTAAATGTATTCCCGCATTATACTGGTGGGCGACCTAGAACATAAATGTATTCCCGCATTATACTGGTGGGCGACCTAGAACTTAAATGTATTCCCGCATTATACTGGTGGGCGACCTAGAACTTAAAAGTATTCCCGCATTATACTGGTGGGCGACCTAGAACTTAAATGTATTCCCGCATTATACTGGTGGGCGACCTAGAACTTAAAAGTATTCCCGCATTATACTGGTGGGCGACCTAGAACTTAAATGTATTCCCGCATTATACTGGTGGGCGACCTAGAACTTAAATGTATTCCCGCATTATACTGGTGGGCGACCTAGAACTTAAAAGTATTCCCGCATTATACTGGTGGGCGACCTAGAACTTAAAAGTATTCCCGCATTATACTGGTGGGCGACCTAGAACTTAAATGTATTCCCGCATTATACTGGTGGGCGACCTAGAACTTAAATGTATTCCCGCATTATACTGGTGGGCGACCTAGAACTTAAATGTATTCCCGCATTATACTGGTGGGCGACCTAGAACTTAAATGTATTCCCGCATTATACTGGTGGGAGACCTAGAACTTAAATGTATTCCCGCATTATACTGGTGGGCGACCTAGAACTTAAAAGTATTCCCGCATTATACTGGTGGGTGACCTAGAACTTAAATGTATTCCCGCATTATACTGGTGGGTGACCTAGAACTTAAATGTATTCCCGCATTATACTGGTGGGTGACCTAGAACTTAAATGTATTCCCGCATTATACTGGTGGGCGACCTAGAACTTAAATGTATTCCCGCATTATACTGGTGGGCGACCTAGAACTTAAAAGTATTCCCGCATTATACTGGTGGGCGACCTAGAACTTAAAAGTATTCCCGCATTATACTGGTGGGCGACCTAGAACTTAAAAGTATTCCCGCATTATACTGGTGGGTGACCTAGAACTTAAATGTATTCCCGCATTATACTGGTGGGTGACCTAGAACTTAAATGTATTCCCGCATTATACTGGTGGGTGACCTAGAACTTAAATGTATTCCCGCATTATACTGGTGGGCGACCTAGAACTTAAAAGTATTCCCGCATTATACTGGTGGGCGACCTAGAACTTAAATGTATTCCCGCATTATACTGGTGGGTGACCTAGAACTTAAATGTATTCCCGCATTATACTGGTGGGCGACCTAGAACTTAAATGTATTCCCGCATTATACTGGTGGGCGACCTAGAACTTAAATGTATTCCCGCATTATACTGGTGGGCGACCTAGAACTTAAAAGTATTCCCGCATTATACTGGTGGGCGACCTAGAACTTAAAAGTATTCCCGCATTATACTGGTGGACGACCTAGAACTTAAAAGTATTCCCGCATTATACTGGTGGGTGACCTAGAACTTAAATGTATTCCCGCATTATACTGGTGGGTGACCTAGAACTTAAATGTATTCCCGCATTATACTGGTGGGTGACCTAGAACTTAAAAGTATTCCCGCATTATACTGGTGGGTGACCTAGAACTTAAAAGTATTCCCGCATTATACTGGTGGGTGACCTAGAACTTAAATGTATTCCCGCATTATACTGGTGGGTGACCTAGAACTTAAATGTATTGAAATTGTTTCCCCGTTCTTCCGAGAAAATTTTCGACAATCGGCAGAAAATTTTCTGCCCCGGTTTTTGGTGACTTCCATGGCATTGCATCTTGCTGCCCTCATCAATCCTCTGTTCCCCTGCAATAGACAAAAGGATTTAATTAGTTTTTATCGTGGTGGTAGAGGGTGCCTTTCTGGCGAGCAATTTTTCTCTCTTCCTCTTTTCTTGCTCTTTGTCCCCATAATTGGTTGGCGGGCAAAGTTGCCTGTTGGGGGTCTCTAGCCTGCTGGGGATTGGTTTTCAGTTTATCCCCTACTCTGCTTTCTCTTTAAACACATGATGTGGGAGTCCGCTTCTAACTCTCGAAACCACTCCCTTTGGAGCTTACTTCTTCCAAAATTTCCGGGCACAATCACTGCATTGCCCGGGACCGGCCTTTAAGACTGTTTGTATTATCCTGCGCTGGATGAATTCCCCTTTGGTTCCTGGTAGTAAGCTTTGAAAAATCCTTTAAAGACACTTTTTTAGGAAAAGAAATAAAGATATGGAAAAGAGAAAAACTTTCTTAGCCAATATTTTGTGGGAAGAGACAATCCACAGAACTTATCTGGAGGACAAAACTGGTCCCCGTGATCATGGCGTGCACCATAGATTCCGACCCAGTCTATTTGTATCGATTGATCTGCTCGATGGTTTGACCTGCTGGGGATGATAAAGGAGTGTTCACTTCGTTTCGAATGTGGTAGCTTTGCTGATCTGTCTTGTCGCCTCATAGTGCCCTTCGAGGGGTTTTCACTAATGAGACTCTCTCTTTTCTCTCATCTCCCGGCGCCTTATGGTGCCTGTGAAGGTTTTCACCAATAAGACTCTCTCATTTCATAGCCCTCATCTTACATCGCCTCTCGGTGCCTGTGAAGGTTTTCACCGATAAGGCTCTCTCATTTTATTTCTTTCGAGGAATCGGGGCGTTGTAGATACGACCCTCTCTTCTGGAGACTCCTTTGGCTATCAATTCATTCCCAGTCTTACGATCCTCTTCTTTGCTGGGGATTGGTGTATTATTCTCGGTCTTATTTGCCTGACTCGACATATTTTGAACATTGATCGGGAGGTCTTTTGGACGTTGAATGTTGGTTCTGGTGTGGAGTTAAAGAAAGGATATGAAAAAATGAAAATAATTTGATGGGTGATGTGCTACAACTTTTGGAATCAAACCTTTGTTGGAATTTTAAAACATAATTTCTGCCCCAGGTATCTTGCTTGGGGAATTTATTTTTTATACTTATGTTGCGCTATGTGCGTTACGCACGCTTTACGCACACTATGTACATTATGCATCCTATATTCACTATGATGCATACTATGACCGAGCCGTGAGGCGCCTACGTATCCTCTTTGAGGAATCAGGTCAAACGTAGTTCCCACGGTTTTATATTCCTTGATTTTTCTTTTCTTTCTTTTCATTTTCTTTTCCTTTTCTTTTTCTTTTTCCTTTTTTTCGTATTAGTGATTCCAAAAGAGGGGTATTGAAAGAATTTGCTCAAGGCTCAAAGGGGGAAGCGAGGGTTAAAAGTGTTTGGATAGAAGAAAGAATTGCCTCCGTCATCTCATTATTCAACAAATGCCAAATACAAACAAATAAACCAAAATTGCCATAATTTAAAGAAATTACGCATAATATCTCTTGACTGCATCTGAATTGATAGCCATGTCGACACATCTACCTTCGACATCTGTCAAACACAAAGCACCATTGGCCAAGACTCTGGTCACTATATAAGGCCCTTGCCAATTTGGGGCGAATTTGCCTTTCGCCTCGACCTGATGTGGGAGGATCTTCTTCAATACCTGCTGCCCTACTTCAAACTTCCTGGGGCGCACCTTTTTATTATACGCTCTTGCCATTCTCTTCTGGTACAACTGACCATGGCACACTGCTGCCAATCTTTTCTCATCTATCAGGCTCAACTGTTCCAATCGAACTTTGACCCATTCATCATCATCAATCCCGGCTTCAGCGACAATTCGGAGGGACGGAATTTCGACCTCCGCTAGTATCACGGCCTCAGTTCCATACACCAACAAATAAGGAGTTGTGCCTATGGAAGTCCGGACGGTAGTGCGGTAACCCAACAAAGCAAAGGGCAATTTCTCGTGCCACTGTCTGGACCCTTCCACCATTTTTCGCAGTATCTTCTTGATATTCTTATTGGCTGCTTCGACTGCTCCATTTGCCTTAGGACGATATGGGGTGGAATTGCGGTGTGTAATCTTGAATTGTTGGCATACCTCTTTCATCAGGCTGCTATTGAGATTCGCACCGTTATCCGTGATGATCACTTTTGGGATCCCAAATCTGCAGATGATATGGGAGTGAACAAAGTCCACCACTGCCTTCTTGGTTACCGACTTGAAGGTTTTAGCCTCAACCCATTTGGTGAAGTAATCAATGGTCACCAGAATGAACCTGTGACCGTTGGACGCTGCTGGCTCGATGGGCCCAATGACATCCATGCCCCAGGCCACAAACGGCCAAGGTGCTGACATCGTATGTAACTCTGTTGGCGGAGAATGAATCAAATCTCCATGTATCTGGCACTGATGGCATTTCCTCACGAAAGTGATACAGTCGTGTTCCATGGTGAGCCAATAACACCCTGTTCGAAGGATTTTTCTTGCCAATACATATCCACTCATGTGTGGCCCACAAACTCCAGCATGTACTTCTGCCATAACCGTTGTTGCCTGCCTGGCGTCTATGCATCTCAACAATCCCAGATCCGGGGTTCTTTTGTACAATATTCCCCCACTGAGGAAGAAACCATTCGACAAACGCCGGAGGGCTCTTTTTTGGTCTCCAGAGGTATGTTCTGGATATATCCCCATCCTGAGGTATTCCTTGATATCATAAAACCAGGGTTCGCCATCTGCTTCTTCTTCTATGGCGTTGCAGTAGGCGTGCTGATCACGGACCTGGATGTGTAGATGATCAACATACATTTTGTCAGGGTGGTGCAGCATTGATGCCAAGGTGGCCAAGGCATCCGCAACCTCATTGTGAACTCTCGGGATGTGTTTGAACTTCACCGATCGAAATTGCTTGCTCAGATCATGCAAGCATTGTCGGTATGGTATGAGCTTTAGATCTCGTGTTTCCCATTCACCCTGAATTTGATGTACCAAGAGGTCCGAGTCTCCCAAGACCAAGACGTCTTGGACATCCATGTCGGCAGCCAGGCGCAGACCCAGAATGCAAGCCTCATATTCGGCCATATTGTTGGTGCAATAGAAGCGCAGTTGAGCCGTAACAGGATAATGCCGTCCTGTTTCAGAAATGAGTACTGCTCCTATTCCCACCCCTTTTGCGTTCGCAGCTCCATCGAAGAAAAGCTTCCAACCCGGTTCCTCAGGTAATTCCAACTCATTCGTATGCATCACCTCTTCGTCAGGAAAATACGTTCTTAAGGGCTCGTATTTTTCATCAACGGGATTCTCTGCCAAATGGTCTGCCAGTGCCTGGGCTTTCACGGCCGTCCTCGTTACGTAGATGATATCAAATTCTGTGAGCAGAATTTGCCATTTTGCCAACCTTCCCGTGGGCATAGGTTTCTGAAAGATATACTTCAACGGGTCCAAACGGGATATGAGATAAGTAGTATACGAAGACAGGTAGTGCTTCAACTTCTGAGCTACCCAAGTTAGGGCGCAGCATGTTTTCTCGAGTTGAGTGTACTTGACCTCATGCACTGTGAATTTCTTGCTAAGATAGTAGATGGCCTGCTCCTTCCTCCCTGTGTCATCGTGTTGCCCCAGTACACAACCAAATAAATTTTCCAAGACCGTCAGGTAAAGGATTAGGGGTTTCCCGGGCTTAGGTGGGACCAATACGGGTGGATTAGACAGATACCCTTTGATTTGGTCGAAGGCCTCCTGACACTCTGCTGTCCAACCTACTACAACATCCTTTCTCAGTAGCCGAAATATGGGCTAACAAGTTGCTGTGAGTTGAGCGATGAACCTGCTGATGTAATTGAGTCTACCCAGCAAACTCATTACCTCTGTTTTGTTCCTTGGCGGTGGCAAGTCTCGGATGGATTCAATTTTGGATGGGTCTAACTCAATCCCCCGTCGACTGACGATGAATCCTAGCAACTTTCCTGATGGAACCCCGAATGCGCATTTGGCCGGGTTAAGCTTGATA
Source organism: Nicotiana tabacum (assembly GCF_000715075.1). NCBI lineage: Eukaryota > Viridiplantae > Streptophyta > Magnoliopsida > Solanales > Solanaceae > Nicotiana > Nicotiana tabacum. The sequence goes on along the minus strand of NC_134080.1, from coordinate 93,120,050 downwards.
TCATACCTCTGGAGTCTTTGGAAAAATCTCCTTAGGTCTGCCACATGGTCCTCCTGACGCCAAGATTTGATGATCACATCATCGACGTACACCTCTATTTCTTTGTGTATCATGTCATGAAACACAGCAGTCATTGCTCGCATGTACGTTGCCCCGGCGTTCTTTAACCCGAACGGCATTACCCGATAGCAGTAGGTTCCCCATGGCGTAATAAACGCTGTCTTCTCAGCATCCTCTTCGTCCATTAGGATCTGATGATATCCCGCATAGCAATCCACAAAGGATCCGATCTCGCGCCCAGCGCAATTATCGATCAGGATATGAATGTTGGGTAATGGGAAATTGTCCTTGGGACTTGCTTTGTTGAGGTTGCGGTAGTCGACGCACACCCTGATTTTTCCATCCTTCTTTGGGACTGGTACCACATTGGCCAGCCACTCGGGATATCGAGTGACCCGAATGACCTTCGATTGCAACTGCTTGATCACTTCTTCTTTGATTTTTACACTCATTTCTGTTTTAAATTTCCTTAGTTTTTGCTTGACCGGAGGGTATGCCGGGTCAGTGGGTAGTTTGTGAACCACTAAATTGGTGCTCAATCCAGGCATGTCATCATATGACCATGCAAAAACATCTTTGAATTCCCTGAGAGTTTCGATCAATTCTGCTTTGACATTCGGCTCAATGTGGATGCTAATTTTGGTCTCTTGGATGTTATCAGCGTCTCCTAGGTTTACAGCCTCAGTGTCATTTAGGTTAGGCTTGGGTTTCTCTTCAAATTGGCACAGTTCTCGATTTATTTCTTCGAAGGCTTCCCCTTCGTCACATTCGGATTCATTATCACAAACGACCTCTTGCATCATTGAGTCAGATTCAGATTGATTTATTAGACTAGGTCGAAGATCCGCTGTGCATGCCATGTCATTAGGACCAGTAAAAAGAGAACTGTTCAGAAAGAAAAAGAACAAAACAAGAAATTAAAACGGGACAAAAGAAAAGAACTTTATTAAATTTGCAGGATAAAAAGGGTTCACACTTTTACAAAACGAAAGTAAAATTGGGATTACACCCTTGAATAATCCGATCAAACAAACAAACAAACAAAACATTAATCAAAGCCTACTACCAAGACTCCCCTCGGACAGGAAGAGGAGTAACCGTCCAATTGTTGGTCTTGGCCTCAGGCCCCACAAATTGTATCTCTGCTCTGCTGGAACCCTCTCCAGCTTCCACCATACTGACATCCGCGAATAGTCTCTCAAAACTCTGATTCAGGTCTTCACTTATGCCGATCAAAGGTCCTCGAATCTTTGGGATCGCTGACCCCTTGGCACTAGCTTTAACAAAAGACCTTGAGAGGCGTGGCACTGGTTTAGGCAGAAACCAGACCCTCTTCTTCATTTTTCGCGCTTGCTTCCTGTCTGCTGTGGTTGGTTTGAACCCCAACCCGAAAGTTTCCAGATTCTTAGGAAGGGAGACAGGTTGGACTATCCCTTGAAGTTCAACTCCCAGGCCTTTTCCCGGCACAAACCCATTACCCAGCATTTCTGATACCATCATGACTGTTGCGGCAGCCACCCTAGGGTGCGGGATGATTTCTCCTTCAGAAATTTTGTTGGCCGACCCTGCATCGAGAATCTGGTAGACCCAGGGACCCTTGTCATCAGTGGTCTCTATGAAAGGCACAATGGTTCCGCCCATGGTGCCTGTTGTATCCTCGCCGTGCAACACGACCTCTTGTCTTTCCCACTCGAACTTCACTGTCTGATGTAGGGTAGAAGGCACCGCTTTAGCTGCATGAATCCAAGGTCGTCCTAACAGCAAGTTGTAAGATACCGTGGCGTCCAACACCTGGAATTCCATGGTAAACAGGACCGGGCCAATGGTTAGTTCAAGTACCACATCCCCCACAGTGGCTGTTCCGTTTCCGTCAAACCCCCGGACACAGATGCTATTCTCCCGGATTCTTCCACGGTCAATCTTTAACTGGTCCAGGGTGGATAATGGACAAATATTGGCGCTTGAGCCGTTATCCACCAATACTCGGGTTACCACCGAGTCTTCACATTTGACAGCTAGGTATAGAGCTTTGTTATGCTCCGTACCTTCCACCGGCAGGTCATCATCTGAGAATGTCACTCTGTTCACCTCGAAAATCTTGCTAGCAATGGTTTCCAGGTGGTTTACAGAAATCTCACTGGGTACATGGGCCTCGTTCAATATCTTTAACAGGGCCCGGCGATGTTCCTCGGAATGGAGGAGTAAGGACAATAGTGAGATCTGGGCAGGTGTTTTTCTCAGCTGCTCAACCATAGAATAGTCTTGCACTTTCATCTTCCTCAGGAAGTCTTCAGCCTCTTCTTCTGACACTGGCTTCTTGGTTGCCACTGGGTTGGTTTTTCTTAACTCCACCGGAGCAAAACATCGACCTGATCGAGTCAGCCCTTGCGCTTCACAACTGACTTCTTCCACCTGTTTTCCTTGGTACGTCACCACTGCTTTTTCATATTTCCAGGGCACAGCCCTGCTGTCAAGCATAGGCAGTTGGACCACCGGCTTTATGGTCACCCGTTCTCTACATACCCCTTTCAACATGACTGCCGGTGTGGGCAGGATCCCTGGTATTACCAATTTGCTTGGCTCGGGTTTGCTTGTTATGACGGACGGGTTCTTCCCCCATATTACTACCGGCTTGACGCCTTCTCCCTGCGACTGTACATTTGTTCCTCCACTGGTTAAGACTTCTTTTGGGGCAGCTTGGATCATCATCACTGTTTGTGAGGGTTTTCTTAATTCTCCTCCCTCACACACCAACTCAATCATGTGAGTTTCGTGGTGCGCTGGCAGTGGGTTTTGGTTGATGTTAGGAGCCTCTGGTGTCTGGACCTCGATCTTATTGGTGTCAATAAGATCCTGTATGGCATGCCTTAACTTCCAGCACTTCTCGGTATCGTGCCCGAGCATCCCTGAACAGTATTCACAACTGATTGAACGATCCAAATTCTGAGGCGGGGGATTTGGTTCCCGAGTATGGACAGGACTAACCAAACCCAATTGCCGCAGCTTGTGGAACACAGCGGTGTAGGTTTCTCCCAATTCGGTGAAGGTTCTTTGCTTCCGCAACCTGTCATTCCTAGCATCTGGATTTCCCCGGAAACCTGCCCCTGAAGGATTTCTATATGCCCTTGGTGGAGGGTAAGTGTTTTGTGGTGGTGCATATATGTTCTGGGGAGCCGGTGCGCGCCATTGTGGGCGAACCGGAGGCTGAGTGTATACCTGGGCTTGGTGTACGGAACAATGTGGTTCTCGAGGTGGATAGAAATTTTGTGGTGGGTTGTATGGGTAGTTTGACCTGTGAGGCCTGGGTTGGTTGTAGTGCGGCCTGCCAGCCCTGGACCAACTGCCTGCCTCGATCGTGGCAACCTCTTCTTTCTTTCTTCTTAGCGCACCTCCCGTGCCGCTTTGAATAGCCTGGGTTGTGGCCTTAAGTGCCGAATAGTTTAAGATCTTGTCCGACCTCAAACCTTCTTCTATCATGACCCCTATTTTGACCACCTCGTTGAAAGATTTTCCAACCGTTGTCACAAAGTGACCAAAGTAGGTTGGATCCAATGTCTGCAAAAAGTAGTCTACCATCTCATGGGAGGATCGACTCTAGCTGCTTGTTCTCTCCAGCGGAATCCGAACTCGCGAAAACTTTCCCCGGGTTTCTTCCTAGTTCTCAATAACGTGAGACGGTCAGGGACTATCTCTAGATTGTACTGGAAATGACCTGCAAAAGCCTGTGCCAGATCGTCCCACGTGTACCACCTGCTGAAATCCTGCCTGGTATACCATTCCAGTGCAGATCCGCTCAGACTTTGGCCGAAATAAGCTATCAAAAGCTCATCCTTGCCTCCTGCCCCTCTCATTTTGCTATAGAATCCCCGCAAATGTGCCATGGGATCACCGTGCCCTTCATATAAATCAAACTTGAGCATCTTGAACCCTGCCAGGAGTTGGACATCTGGGAAAGGGCACAGATCTTTGTATGCCACGCTGACTTGGTTTCCCAGCCCGTGTAAGTTCCTGAAGGATTGCTCCAGGCTTTTGAACTTTCTCAACACTTCATCCTGTTCAGGGGCCTTAACCGGCTTCTCAACCTCCGCCGGTACTTCCAAATGGGGATTGTAAGCCTGTGGTTCGGGTGCATGGAATGTAGGCTCAGGGGGATAGTATTGTGTATCATGAGCCTGAAACAATGGCTCACTGGTCGTTCGCTGCAAAGGGGCTGATGCAGGTCCCACAAAAATGGGAATATTGGGTGTTGGGAGAGGTTGATGGGGTGGTGGAGCTTGGGAATCATGAGGGCTTCTTTCTTGATGATAGAGGGGATTTGGGCGGCTTGTGGAAGGGCCAGAGTGAGGGTACTCCGGACACGTGTCCCAGTGTCTCAGGGCTCTTTTGCGTTTTGGCCAGGGCTAGCTGCATTGCATGCATCTCTAGTCCCATCCTTTCAATCTTTTCCATTGCCTCTTTTAGCAACTGGCTTATCGGCCTTTCTTCCTCATTACTATTCTCAGAAGTAGTCATGCTTGTTGCTACCGGTCCTTTGGATCTGGTTTGGTATGAATGTGTTGCCAGAATTCTTTAACAACTAACTGTCTGGTATCAGACAACAACAAACTTTGTTAGTGTTAGAGCTTAACAGATTTGATCATAACACATAGAGGATGCAATGCACCTAGGCAGTTAATCGTTTCTACATGCTTTGCCTCAAACAACATACGTCATCCCGGTTTGCTCATTCATCCATTTTTAAAGTACTTTGGGAAACCCTGTGTTTTATTTTGTATTTTTATTTTTATTTATTAAAAGCGGTCGAATCTTATGGGGATTGCCTACGTATCACGTCCCCGCGTGAATCAGACCAGGCGTAGTTCTGCCTTAAAGTAAAGAAACACACAATTCTTGTGAAATCATTAAATTCATTCTCAAAATTTTGCTATTACAAATTACTTCAAGCAAGGAATAGCAATAGTACAGACTCCACAGTTCTTAACCCGTTTTGAAGAAAGGAAAACAACATATGGAAAAGCGACAAAGCCAAATAAACAGGACTCAACCAAAACTAATTCTCCAATTTAAGGGGCCGCGAGGCATCATCCGGCCTTTTCGCGGCTCTAGGTGTAAGGTCTCTTTGCAAGCTCTTCAACTCGTTCATAATCCGGCGGACGCAGCCCATGATGGAAACAAGGAGGGTCTTCCGAGGTGTTCGCTCATATGCCAAGCATTTCGTATAGATGTAATGCCCTATTTCATCAATCCTTCCCCGGATGTTGTCCCTTTCTGTGAACAAATGCCTTATCTGTTGGTTCTTCAATCCCAGTGTTTGCGCATTGTTGGCAAGCTGATCCTGGAACATCTCCATTTGCCTTTCTATTCTGGTCATTGCATCGCAATATTGCCTTCTGTCGGCTTGGGCATTTCGTGTTTGCTTGAGGATCCTTTCTCGAAGAGAGGCATTCGTTTCCCTTAATGTCCCGATGCTCAGTTCATACTCCCTTATGACTTGTTGCAGGCGCTGCCTCCGAGCCATCGCACCCTTCGCCCACTTGGTTCGCAATTTTGCTGTGCTGGCCCTGGCTTTTTCCAAATCTTCCTGGCATTCCGCAACCTGATCTTTTAACCCTGCTATCAATCTTTTATCTGCCCGGCTTCCTAGCTGGCTATTAGCCTCCTTTTTCATTCTCTGGATCTGAGCTTTGAGGATCTCGCCTTCTCTGATTAACTTGTTCTTTTCTCCCTTGTGGGCAGCAGACTGTAATTGGCACTCAAACTTCATATCCTGAACTTGTTGCTTCAGTTTGCCTGCTTTGACAAGATATTCCTGCTCTTTGGCCAACCAGCCCCACTGTTCTTGTGAAGATTTGGCAAATTCTTGCAGGTGAGGTCTTTTGGTCGGTCTTCCAGATGATGTCTCCCCTTTGTACCAGGCCTGATACCCGGGCGAAACTTCCCCTTTTGTCCGATTCATTACACAAGTATTTGCTTCTAAGTATTTACATTGGCTCCAAATTTGACGAACCCTTGCTTCAGGAAACTGGCCGTCGGGACTGATCTCGATTACCTGGATGCTCAGATCCTCGTCTTTCGGCACTATCTGATACCTCCCAAGTTGCCTTAAAACCCGATGCGGCGCGTATGGTTGAATACTTTTAAGTCCCATTAAGAGAAAATGGGGCCTGGCTGCTGGCATGTATATGACTTCGTCGATCGGTAGCCACCCTAGCGCCCACTGTACTTGACTGGCGTTGAGGGTATGGAAATATGAGGTCCATGCTATAATTCCTTCTGGTAGGTAGGTTTCATCAACTCTGGTATAGAACTCCTCTATGCAGGTCTTTCCAGCGGATCCATGGCTCAGAAACTGGGCTCGGTGACATAGGTGTTCGATCATCCACATTTGCAACAACAAATTGCAACCCTCGAAAAAGCTTTCTCCGGCTTTGCAAGAAGTGAGTGCCCGGAATATATCAGATACTATCATGGGCGCCAACGTACTATCACTCTGTGTGAGCAACGTACTGACGACCCCTGCTATCTTTATGTCAATATTCCCATCTTTTCTTGGGAATACCAGTAGTCCTAAGAAAGTTATCATGAAAGCAATTCGTCTATGTTCTTCCCACTTTTGGCGATTACCTTTGCTGCACAACTGGTTTTCTGGCTTGTCGAATCCTCCTATGTGACCATATCTTTGATATATGAAACTCATGCTGCAAAAACCTTTTGCCAAGTCAGGGTTATGAATTGTTCTGACTATCTTTAAGGAGTCAAGGAACCGGTGTATTGCTACAGCTCTTGAAGCAATCAGATATTTGTGCCTCAAAGGAGTCTCAGCGCTGCCGATATACCCTGCTATTTCTTCTAAGGTTGGGGTAAGTTCAAAATCTGAGAAACGGAAGACATTGTGCGCAGGATCCCAGTGGGGGACTAGTGCCCTTATGATATCTCCTCGTGGCCTGATATCCAACAAACTCGTGAGGCCTTTCAGATACTTCTTGATTTCGTCATGCCCTTATTTGCCCAAATCATTCCACCAGAGCCGCAATTGGAGGGGAATTTTATTCATGATTGAAAAGGGTTCATTCGGAATCGTGCTCATTCTGCACATTTATTAATAAGATTTTAACAACGACACTTATCCTGATAAAACAAAAAATATATGCGATTTTTTGTGAATTTTCGTATATATATATAAAAACTTTCTAAAGAAGTCAATAACGGAAAATATTTTAGATTTTTGTTTCGAACACTGGGAGCCTGAAAGGACTTTTCTAGACCTTTAGCAAGACAAATACTTTTGCCACAAATAAAGATATATATACATTTTGAAGTAAAGCAAAACTTTTGAACTTTTCATATATATATATATATATATATATATATATATATATATATATATATATATATATATATATATATATATATACATATATTTGCAACAAATAATAAAAGTAAAGACAACACAAGACTCTTTTTATTATTATTTTCATAAAATAACCATTTTAAAAATAAGATCTCTTTTTTTTTTTAATTTTTATGACAAGACAAATTCTATATTTCTATTGATATTTTATTTTTTGAAAAACAGAACAACGACTTTTTTTCAAAATTTTGGCAGAGTTTTGACAGTATTTGTTTTTTCTTTTTTTTCAACAATAAACAATCAATTCCTAACCGTTATTTCCTCTTTTTTTTTTTCACAACATTCCAAACACCGGTCAGCATGCGGGCATGAGACAAATAAATGTACGGAAAACAATAGGATGCATCAGAATGGTCTTTTCATATCAGGTTGCTAGTCCTAGACGGACCCAACCCCTGTGTTGAGTCCCCTAAGTCATATGCAACATGATGCAAATAAGCGTTCCTACTAGGGATCCGGCATGAAGTCACGTTATTCTATGTTCAAAACCTGGGTCGGTGTTCTAGACAGTGTACCCGAGCGGACAACTCGAGCTGAGGAAGGAGCTCCTTTCCGGGAACCAAAAGGCCAGCCGACTTAGAAACTTTCCGAGCCTCTTTTTATTTAGGGTATGACACTAACAGAATAGGGAGTCTCAACCAGTGAGCACATCCCCGGAGGTAAGAAGAGAAAGGTTTCGGCACAGTTTATATACAGTTCAAATAATATCAAAGCGGTAAAAGCAGCATTTAGCACATTAGGCTCAGAACATGTAATAATCAGATAATAAATAAAGCCAAATAATAACAATTATTCTAAGCTCGAATTCTTAACCCTGAATCAGTGGTTCTGGGTTTATAATCCCCAGCGGAGTCGCCAGAGCTGTCACACCTCCTTTTTCCGCGCCCGCGGGGGCGCAGGGGAGTTTTTTCCAATTAAAGGACAATCGAAACGGGATTGGTTTATTTATTTCAGAGTCGCCACTTGGAAGATTTAGGGTGTCCCAAGTCACCAATTTTAATCCCGAATCGAGGAAAAGAATGACTCTATATTACAGTCTGCGTACCAGAAATCCGGATAAGGAATTCTGTTAACCCGGGAGAAGGTGTTAGGCATTCCCGAGTTCCGTGGTTCTAGCACGGTCGCTCAACTGTTATATTTGGCTTATTTATCTGATTTTAAATACAATATGAACTTATGTGCAAATTTTATCTTTCAACCGCTTTTATCATTTACTGTTATTTTTATCAAGAATTGCAACGTTATAAAAATATATCTCGAACCACGTTACAATCAATGTACCCGTGGTCGTCGACACACTTTGACTCTGTTGAGATTTGGATTTGGGTCACATCAATGTGCACCCGAGTTTAAGGAAATTAAATTATTAAAGGCGCGCCTAAAGCGACTAGCGTATTTATTTTGGGTAAGACCGTGGAATTTTACTAAACGGTCCATCCCGAAGTCCAAATAATTTTTAAAGCAAATATTTACTGAGGGCCCCGCAATTTGTATTTTATTTGGCGAGGCTCATCTCATTATTATTTTTTAAAAATGAATTTGCAACGTCATGGACACGCATCTCGAACCACGTCACAATCAATGTACCCGTGATTAGAAATACATTTCGAATCCGTCGAGATTTGGATTTGGGTCACATAAATGTGCACCCGAGTTTAAGAAGGTAAGGTTTATTAAAGCGTATCCTAAAGAGACTAACGTGTTGTTATTTTAGGAGGGTTGTGAGATTTGCTAAGCAACCCATCCTGGAAACTAAATGCTTCAATAATATACATTTAACAAGGGCCCCGCATTTGCACGTTTTGTTTATTTTCATCGAGGCTCATCTCGTTCTTATTTTAAAAGGATATCCTATAGCAACTACGTTTCTTATCGCGTTTGTCCTTATCAATTGAAAACAGTAGATAGTCCTAATTAATTAAATGCTTGCAAGTTATTTGTAATGACATTCAGAAAAGCTAAAAAAATTTCAGAAATGGGGCTGTATGTGCAGTCAGCCGAACAAACAATTATAGGCCCAAATCCAGCCCATGCGTGATAGGCCAGACCTGGGCCTCTGCCTGTTCTACGCGAGCCTACTTGGTTTGCTTCGATTTGGGCTCGACCTTCATGAGGTTGAGGCCCTGAACTGATTCTTTGTTTTGTGAAATGAGTTTATCAATTTATGGGACAATATGGCAAAAGGAGAAAGAACTTTAACTAAAACGGATAGCTTTCCTATTTGGCCTACATTAGAGAATATACTATACCATCAGACTAAGTCTGAAATACGACTTATTACACTGGGCATATTTTCACCTAGCAGTATACATACAAGGCTAGCATTCGTTAACCTACATTGATATACTTAGTATGTAGGCTGCTTCTATTGTCCAAACAAAAATGTAACTATTTCATGACATTTAGAGTAACAGTTCATGTACATATATAAAAAAACAATCTGCAGGTCCTCTCTTTTGCATTCATGCTCAAACTTTCAGTGACATTTGTGGTATTAATTGTGTACCTGGTATGGAGGACAAAGAAGGAAGGAATGGTCAGCTAGGCAGTATGCAGTAAACACAGCAACAACAGATACACAACAAACACAGCAACAACCAACTGAACCAAGTGTCTTCCACAGCCACAGACAACCAACAGTGATCTCCCAGAATACAAGGACTAGCAAATAGTCGAGTGCCAAGCCAGTAGTCCCAGGAAAAAGTAAAGAAATAGCAGCAGTAACTGAGGGTTCAGATGCAGTAAAACCACCAGTTCAACAACCACAAACAACTCAGTCAATGCAAGCAACAGAACTTGGCCAAGACAGCTTGACCAATATGCACTCTTATACAACTTTCAGGCAGTGTTTGGTTACAATCTATTTGGAAACTAACTTATGTTATTCAGCTTTCTTTAAACTCAGTAAAACTTTCTTTAGACTAAAAGTTTCAGCTTTAAAACTAAAAATTCCAGCCTTTTCTCTCTTTTTTTTTTCTGAAGACTAAAAGTCCAGCCTAAGACTCAAAACTCCAGCCCCGTTTAAGTTCTCAAATGGCTTATTTATAAGCCAAAAACCAGTGCAGTTAAGCTGCCTTTTTTGCTGCAACTTGCAGCCTGCCCATACTTTTTAAAGCCCATGCCTAAGCATCTTTTGGTGTCAGCCCCCTTTATTCCCACGCCTGGTTTTGTTTAATCAGGAGTTATGGGCCTCATTTTTTATTCAATTTAAGTCCCATACTCTTATGTCTTGTTCCCCATTGGCATTAATTTAATCCCAAATTAGTACCCTACTTGTCAGCTCATTTAAACTAATCATTTTTGTCCTTTGCAAACCCCAGCCTACCCCTGTTAAACCCTGGTTACCACTGTCTTGACCCTTTGCCGCATCAGGGCATTTTTGAACTGATGAAAGTTTCAAATTCAGGACTGCCTAGACTGAACCTTTCAATCATTTTTCAATGCAAACAAACTATTTCAAACAATGTTGGGGCCTTCAATCAGTGGCAAAGTATCAATTAGTCATGCGACATTATTAGCTCGTTTGATTCATTAGTTATAGAAACTAATCAACGACATTTATCGAGTCGACTATACTAATTATAGCAGGTAATAATCAGTCGCTCACACAAACAATATGTTCAGGGACCTAAAGGGCTTCGGACAACTTGGTCAGTCACTAGGAACCTATATAAGTTTATTCATGCGACGACTATACTAATCGGACATGCTTATCATATGATACATTTAAATCATACACAGAAACCAATCGACCAAATAAAAGGTCTTTACAGAGATGAAGAAATCCGAATGAAAAAAATAACAAACAAACACAACGAAACATGCTGACCACTTAATCAAAACTAACACAAAAGAAAGGAAAACTTACCGAAAAATGCTTAAATCAAACAGACCCAAATCTGATTCAACTTCGAACTTTTGAGGCCGAACAAACTTTAATCAGGGTGTTCTCACATGAGAACACCTTGATTAAGGTCTATTAGACCTCAAACCCATGTCAAAAACCGGCCGGGTTCCCCAGGTGCATGTGTTTCAAGTTCTGAATTTCCAGATCTGGATTTTTAGGAGTTGTGGGTAGATTCGGACCAAACCAAGCTTGGTTTGGTCACGAGGAAGGTCAGGGGAGTGTCTGGTATGAAGATGGGATGGTTTGGCATAGATCCGGGTTCGACTCAAATCTTCAAATGAAGATTCGAGACGAACGGAAGTGATTCGAGGCTCGTGGTTAGTGGATTTGTGTTCAGGACAGTGAGGTGGTCCTAGGGTGTTCAGGAGGTGGCCACCGGCGTCCATGCCGCCGGGTTCTGGTGAAAGGGAAGCTAGGGGGCTGCTAGGGTTTGGGGGGGCTTCAGTGTTTGGATGAAGACGATGAGTGGGGGGGGGGGGGGGGGGGTTAGAATAGGGGGCGTGGGGTGTGATAGGAGGCTTATATACGGGGAGGCTGATTCAATCCTGGTCGTTGGATCGATTAAAATTGATGGCCAGGATTGGGGAGGCTAGACCATACGGAGCCGTTTGGTTAATCAAGGGGTCGGTCAAAAACGGGAATGGGTCGGGTCATGAGGGCTAATAAGGGCCATCGGATCAATGGAAATGAACGGCCCAGATTAATTTTCCTGAAACGACGTCGTTTCAGGAGATGCCTGGGTAGCCGGTTTTGGACTGGACCTGATCGAATTGGTTTGGGCCTATTTTTTGGTTTATTTCCTTGGCCCAAACCGTTTTCTTCATTCTTTTCTCCCTTTCTTTTTTCTTCTTTTTTTCTAATCTTAAAACTAAAAATAAAAATGAAATTCAAACAAACATAATTATCAAAATATTTAAATAGGTTAAATCGCACCCTAGAATATTTTTGTGAATTTTTCTTTTACTGAATGAATTATGGTCTAATTACCAGATCATACACATTTTGTACTTTGTTTAATAATATAAAAAAAAATGGACAAAATGGACAGACCCACACATGACTAGCAGCACAAGTTACGGAAAATTGAAAATTGTACAGCGAGGTCCTTTGTTACTATTTCTTTTGGAGTGACTGTCCGTGAAGCAAAAATCACGTGCTTACAACCCCAATCACAAAGATTACCAATCAATCATCGACACTATGAGAAGTAAACTTTCCGGGTGGAAATATGAAAAACAAAACTTGGCTAGTAGAAGTACTTTAATAACATCAACTATCTCCAGTCTTTCAGCATATTACATGCAATACACATTGCTTCCCCCTAAAAATCTTAAGAGAATTTACCAAATTCAAAGAAATTTTCTTTGGGGTACAACTGATCAAAAAAGGAAGCTTCACCTTGTCAATTGGGATTTGGTTACTAGAACCAAAGGTGAAGGAGGATTAGGGTTAAGAAAAGATCGATCTAAGAACCTAACCTTGTTAGCCAGTCTAGCCTGGAGATTAGCTAACAACCCCACTAATTTGTGGGAAATTACCCTCCTTCAAAAGTACTCTCATAAGCCAAGTGAAAAGGGCTCGTTCATTTGGAAAAATATCATTAAGGGATGAAAAATATGCCAAAAAGATATGACCTAGTCCATCGACAACTCCTCATCTCTTAATATGTGGGAAAATAGATGGATCCCCAACTCAAACATCCTATGAAGCTATGTCATTGGTCCCCTAACCAAAGAGGAAGACTCTCTTAGGATATGTGATGTTAGATTCGAAAAAAGGTGGAACTTGAAAAAATTATCTTTGTTATCCCGGATGAGATAACTAGCAAAATTCTCTCAACCTTCTTCCCTAGTGACAAGAATAAGGATTCCATATCCTGGGATAACAATGCGAATGGGATCTTCACGACTAATTCTTGCTATATACTAGTTGAAGGTAAAAATCCTCCTAAAATAAACCTAAATATTTTATATGGCTTTGTAACTTCAATAGATTTCCATGTAGAAACTATTTATCATAAATAGGCTTGAAGATAGATGAGCAATGCACAATTTGTCGTAAGGAACCAGAATCTCTTATGCACATCTTCCTCGCCTGCCCTCAAGTCCATACTCTATGGCAAAAACTAGGCATTAATACTAGTAACTTCCAACCAAAATGCCAAAATTGGCTCCTATCTCTTACATTGAAAAATCCTCAAATTCCAAGCAAAAATCTGACTTGGGGTACTTTATTCCCTTTTGTAATTTGGAACATCTGGCTTACAAGGAACAATAACAATATAAATAATACTACCATTCCACTATCCCTTAATAAGATCCTTAACCAATCTATCCAATATATTTTACTAAAGGATAAAGAATCCAATTGGGATAGGAAAATCAACCTAACAATCAGTTGGATTAAACCTCAATCTGGTTGCTATAAACTAAATATAGATGGTGCTTTTAAAAAGCAAATACTACTTGTGTACGGTAAAATCAGAGGGCTCGATTTTATGATCGTTAGGGCGCCTCGTAGAGACCACCCCTGGAAGGCTCGAAGTTTAGCTCGGAGCTCACTCTCGAGGGTTCTCAACGGTCGACTCCAAGGCAGTACAAATCAAAGGCTATGATGGACAAACGCGAAGTTCCCAAAGCGCGTGATTAAAGCTGACCTATGTCTATTGGGCTAGCATAAGCCCATACCGTGACATTAAATAGTTGTACTAGCCATATATCTTTGGAATAAATACATTTGTACTACGTTGGGATTCCCTCTCATATATAAAAGGGATCCTTTTCACTTTGTAGAGGACACATCACATCTGATACACAATATTTTATACACAAGAACATTCTCTCTGCTCTCTAACTTAACATATCCCCTTGATTTCACTACTTATATTTCATGCTTACATTTATTGTGTTTTATTTATTGTTCCTCATTTATTACTCATTACTGATCGTAAAGAGCTGCCATTAAATCTATTATTATTGTTAATCCTCCATTGACTGCCCTTATCCAGGTATCCGAGTCGACCTCGAAGCCCTGTATATGCAAGCTCGAGGCCCCGATTTTTTGCCATTCGGTTTGATTATTACATTGTTTTCAAGTTATTATCTTGTTTTTGAATCTTTTAATTAGCATCTATTGCCTATTAGCTAGCATAAAAATAGATCACATATTTTTAGAACCACACAATCAAATTTAATTGTTATTACCATTTTCGCGGTAAACAGTTTGGCACCCACCGTGCGGCTAAAAATAATAGTGATTGTTTTCTTGATGGTTTAACGCATAACACAAGTTATCTTTCACGATTTTTCTTGTCCAAGAATCTTTGATTTCAGGTCGGAATGTCTAACTCAGTGAATGCACGTGAAAACAACGGTCTTGAGGATCATGGATAAAATGGTGTAGTTGTTCCATGTATTGGTGCACCACCACGAAACCTTAAGGACGCATCAGAACCAATCCCTGTGGATGTGGTCTTATGCGATGCCCAACACGTCGATATAAGCTCTCACACTAACAAGAGCATACACCAAGGAGATCAACAAGAAGCCCAGAAAACCCCAACTCAGGAGGAACAAGAGGTTAGCCTTCACGTTATTTTTGAGATGTTGTAGGCACAACAACTAGAAATCGCTCAGCTGTAGAGCCACCAAAAAACCCCAAGTACACCAGCCCCGGGAATGACCCATCAGACCGAACAAGCACCGAAAAGGTCGAGTAACAACAGGTCGGCAACCGATCCCGCTATTATAAAGATGCTAGAGTACCTTACGAAGAGGATTGAATCGGGTGAAAAGATGATAGAAGCCAACGACAAAAAGGTGGAAACCTACAATTCAAGGGTCGCCTAGATCTCGGGCGTACCCCCAATCCTGAAGGGTGTTCATTCGAAGAAAATCGTACAAAAGTCGTTCCCATCAAACGTGGATCGAAAGCGCATCCCAAGGAAATTCAAAATACCTTATCAACCGAGATACAATGGGACCTTGGACCCCAACGAGCACGTCATAACTTACACCTGTGCCGTAAAGGGAAATGACCTGAAGGACGATGAGATCGAATCGGTCATGTTGAAGAAGTTCAGGGAAACACTTTCGAAAGGGGCCATGATGTGGTATCATAATCTAGCTCCGAATTCAATAGACTCATTGGCCATGCTGGCAGATTCTTTCATAAAGGCGCATACCGGTGCCATCAAGGTGGCTACAAGGAAATTTGACGTCTTCAAAATTAAACAAAGGGAAACCAAAATGTAGCGAGAATTTGTATCCCTCTTTCAAATTGAGTGGATGGAGTTACCACTAGTCTCCGATGACTGGGCAGTGGAGGCCTTCACCCAAGGTTTGAACGAATGAATCTCGGTGGCTTCGAAACAGCTGAAGCAGAATTTGGTTGAGTACCTACCGTGACTTGGTCGGATGTTCACAACCGATATAAATCGAAAATCAGGGTCGAGGATGACCAACTAGGAGCCCTCTTGGGCTTGGTATACCCAAGCAGAGTTCTAGAAAAGGAGCCAAAGCCAAAAAAAGAAAGGTACCATCCATACACTGAAGACAGGAGAAATGCCCCGAGGTGTAACATACCATGAAATGATCAAAGAACAAACCGCGGTCAAAACCCTCGGGGACTCGTGAGTAAAGTCGAATTCAATAAGCACAATGGACCGACGGAGGCACCACGCCTGTGGGAATACAACTTCAACATTGACGTGTCGGACATCGTATCTGCTATGGGTAAAATAAGATATGCTAGGTGGCTAAGGCCCGTACAATCGGATCCATCACAAAGGAACCATAACTTCATGTGCGAATTACACGGCACACACGGTCATAGGACCAAAGACTTCAGACAGCTCTGGGAAGAAGTAGCCCTACTACTCAGCAAAGGACACCTTCGAGAGTTCCTCAATGACCGAGCAAAAAATCAGTTCCGGGAAAGAGAGGCGAATAGGAAGAATGAAACAGATGAGCCGCAACATGTCATCCCCATGATCATGGGAGGAATCGACGTCCCACAGGAACCCACTATCAGAAGAACAAAAATATCCATTACCAGGGAAAAGCGGACTCGAGGTTATATAACCGAGGACGCTCTCACATTCGGCGACGAGGACATCGAGACCCTATCTCATCCTCATAATGACACATTGGTAATTTAATTTCTTGTGAATACATTTCAAATTAAACGTGTACTTGTGGATCCAAGTATCTCGACCAACATTATCAGATCAAGGGTCGTGGAGCTGCTCGGACTGCTCGACCACATCAAGCCCACATTTCGAGTCCTCAACCGATTCAATATGAGCAAGACAATCAAAGGGGAAATCACCCTCCTGGTCAACGTGGTCGGAACAACACAAAATGCCAAGTTTCATGTCATCGAAGGAGACATGAGGTACAACTCCTTGCTTGGGAGGCCATGGATACACTGCGTGAGAGTAGTACCGTCAACCCTGCATCAAATGATGAAATTTCCTATGAAAGAGGAAATAAAAACCGTATATGGGGAACAACATGCAGCCAAGGAGATGTTCGCGATGCATGATGTGGCATCGATAGCAACACCTTCGAAATCGAAGGAGTCAAAAGATAAGAAAACAGCAAAATAGCGCTCACGAGGCACATCCTCGGCTACAACCGAATAAAACAAACAAAGGACTGTACCATGTCCCCTAAGCGAACGTTGGAAGCATATCGAGGCTCAAAGCACCATTGCTGCTAAGGTGTGCACGGTGAAATATGGGAGGCTGATTTCTTCTTGACTGAATACCTCGAAGGGTGATCCTGGAAGCCCGGGATCTCGAGCCTATACGCCCCTCAAGTTTGGCCGGTATCCTGCCAAGGATAATGTCGAATAAAGCCTCGATGAATGCAGGGATCTTCTGAGGAATACACCTGGGGTCAATCAGGTCAATTCAAATAGTTCGACATCAGCCCACGCGTACATCGCAAAGTTAGCAGGTTGTCCCATCCTATTTCTTTTATCATGCAACGTATCTTGGTCGAAGTTGGGACTTCCTCCTTTATATAAAAGGGGAGTCACTAACACCCTGTAAAGGCAGAACTCTAACCATTCTACTCAAGTGCAATAATATCTTCTCTCTCTTTCTCCTCGCTAACTCGCTTGCCCTCACTGGCTCGAAGCCATTTAACTTTATTTCCTTCTTATATGTTCTTGTTTATCACTTGGTATTAGCTCGAAGTAACCTTAATATCTATCGTTCTATTACTTGCCCTTTGTTATATAACCTAGTAGTAGACATAAAGAGCCTTGTTTAATTATATTCTCAATTGATATCCCATTCCTGACTATCCCCGATACCTCAAACTCGACCCTGTCATTGACCCCGAGGTCCTTCATTGATCCGACCTACACCCGGGCAGCAGGCCCTTCGGTTTGATTACTATCTCGTTTTAGCTTATATTTCATCATTAAACTCCATATTCTTAGCATCAATTGCTCTAATAACTAGCTCGGGAATAGATCACGTATTTTTAGAATCCCATTTACAAATTCAATTGTTGTTACCATTTTCACGGTAAACAGTTTGGCGCCTACCAAGGGGCTAAAAATAATAGTGATTATTTTCTTGCTGGTTTCATTGCACAAACACACATTATCCTTCACACTTTTCTTGTCCAAGATCCTTTTATTTCAGGTCAAAATGTCCGGCTTGGTAAACGGACTCGAGAACGACAACCTCGAAAACCATGGGAAAAATGGCGTGGCTGTCTTGGTTGCTGGAGCACCACTACAAAATCTCGATAACGCACCCAGATCGTTTCTAGTGGACGCAGACTCACAGGACGCACAACAAGTCGATGAAACTTCTTACACCGACAGGAGCGTACGACACAACGATCAACAGGAAGCTCAAAAAACCCCGGCCCGGGAAGAACAAAAAGTCAGTCTTCATGTTATTTTTGAAATGTTGAAGGCATAGCAGCTGGCCATTGCTCAGTTGCAAAGCCACCCGAGAACTCCCAGCACAGCGGCACTAGAGACAGCTCCCCCCGCCGAGCAAGTGCCTGAAAGATCAAGCAATAACGGGTCAGTGGTTGACCCCGCCATAGTAAAGATGCTTGAGGACCTCACCAAAAGGATCGAGTCAGGTGAGAAGATGATTGCAGCCAACAATAAAAAGGTCGAGACCTACAACTCTAGGGTGGATCAGATTCTGGGAGCACCCCCGGTCCTGAAAAGGTTGGATTCGAAAAAGTTCATATAGAGGCCGTTCCCTGAGGAAGCGGGCCCAAAGCTCATTCCTAAAAAGTTCAGAATGTCGAAACTCCCTAAGTACAATGGTACCACCGACCCCAACAAACACTTTACTGCCTATACCTACTCTATAAAAGGTAACAATATAATTAATGACGAGATCGAGTCTGTATTGCTGAAAAAATTCGGAGAAACAATTTCGAAGGGAGCCATGATGTGGTATCACAACTTGTCTCCCAACTCTATAGATTCATTCGCCATGTTAGCAGACTCCTTCGTAAAGGCACATGCTGGAGCCATCAAGGTAGCAAAAATGAAGTCTGACATTTTCAAAATTAAGCAGAGAGAGAATGAGATGCTGCGACAATTCATGTCCCGCTTCCAGATGGAACGGATGGAGCTACCGCCAGTCTCCGACGACTGGGCAGTACAGGCCTTCACCTAAGGCTTGAACGAACGAAGCTCGGTGGCCTCGAAAAGCTAAAACAGAACATGATCGAATATCCAGCCGTGACCTGGTCAGAGGTCCACAACTGGTACCAGTCAAAGATCAGGGCCGAGGACGACCAACTGGGAGCCCTTTCGGGCTCAGTGTACCCAAACAGACTTTTGGTAAAAGAATCGAAACCAAATAAAGAGAGGTACCAGCCGTACCCCGAAGACAGAAGGAACGCCCCAAGGCGTAACCTACCTCGCAACGATCGGAGGATAGATCGAGGACAAGACCCTCGAAGGTTCATCAATAGAACCGATCCGATCGAAACATAGCGCTGACAAACGCGCCCCACTTATCGGAATACAACTTCTGCGTCGATGTTTTAGACATCATGTTCGCTATCAGCAAGATCAGAGACGCAAAGTGGCAAAAACCAATATAGCTTAACCCTTCGTAGAGAAATTACAACTTAGTGTGCGAGTTCCACAACACGCGCGGTCACAGAATCGAGGATTGCCATCAACTACGAGAGGAAGTGGCTCGACTGCTCAACAAAGGGCACCTTCGGGAATTCCTCAGCGATCGGGCCAAAAATCAATTCCGAGAGAGGGAGGCAACCAAGAAAAACGAGGCAAATGAGCCACAACATGTCATCCACATGATCATGGGGGGCGCCGATACCCTGCAGGAACTCGTAATGAGAAGAACAAAAATATCCGTCACCCGAGAAAAATAGACTCGGGGATATATCCCCGAAGATGCCCTCATGTTTAGCGAAGAGGACACCAAGGCCTTTTCTCAACCCCACAATGACGCCCTGGTAATATCCTTTCTTGTAAATTCTTTTCAAATAAAACGTGTACTCGTGGATCCAGGTTGCTCGACCAATATCATCAGGTCAAAGGTGATAGAACAACTCGAGCTGCTCGAACAAATTGTGCCCACCACTCGGGTGCTCAATGGATTCAACATGGCGAGAGAAATGACGAAAGGAGAAATTGTCCTTCTGGTTACTGTGACCGACACTACCCAAGACACCAAATTCCATGTCATCGAATGAGATATGAGGTATAACGCCTTATTTGGACGGCCTTGGATACACTGTATGAGAGCAGTACCATCCACCCGGTGATAAAATTCCCGACAAAGGACGGGATCAAAACCGTTTACAGGGAACAACATGCGGAAACGGAAATGTTCGCTATACACGACGTGGTACAAACGCTCCTGCCTCCACCCCCGAATAAAACAACGAGCAAACCCGGTCTCGCCCCCGGTCGAACTTGAAAAAACAAAGTAGAGATCCACACCGCATCTCCGCCCCCGGGCATTGACAATAGACCGATCCCAAGGCATCGCCGGCATATCTCGTTTCAAGGTACGACCATTTTTTTTTATTATTTCAAATTCGGAATTAACCTTCGTGCAGGCACCCAATCGGAGCTGCTGGGACGATAGTGCTATTGCAAGACCTCGAGGCCTCAAAGCGAACCCGTTGCACTCTTTTCCTTCGACCGAGTTTTTATCCCAGAAGAAGGGTTTTTACCGACAAGGTTTTTAACGAGGCAACGTCTGCGAGCCACTTAAGGGGGAACTCCGCATGAAATATTCAAGATTATCCCTGCGGCTAATTTTTGAATAGGCGAGGGGCATTCCCCCCCTCCCCCCCCCCCGAAAGTTTCCCGCTCGTAGGAGTTTTGAAAAATGGCAAATGAGGTCTCCTGTAGGAAAATGATGTATCTGACTAAACGGCCGATATAATCAGGCCCCGTCGGTAAAAACATGTATTATTGTACCGAGCAATCAAAAAATACCTTTTCTCAATGAAAAAAAGGGGGGGGGGGAGAGAACTCCTTCTTAGAGTAGGGTAACAAGTTCTTTCACCATAAATGTCCCGAAACATCGGGAGCGGACGCCAACAGTTAAAAACGCCACAATGGCCTCCAGGTCGAAGCTCTGAAATCACAAAAAATTTTCAAGCAAGACAAACCTCCGAGCGACTTCAACCCGATATAGGTCAACTCAACACAAGAATATATATTGTGGCAATAGATCAAAGAATGTCTTTCAGCATCCCATTCTCCAAGTGAGGAAATCACAGTGTATTCCCGGCAGGAACCTCTCCACCAAACACGTCTCGAGATACTCAGAGACTTAGCATCAGCAATTCAGCACCCGCACAATCCCAGGGTCAGAACTCCGGGCTCATAAATCCCCTACAAGGCAACTTCGAGCTCACGAAAAGTGGTCTTCATGCTTAAACAAATTCGATGACTCGGAGACTGTCATTAATCGCCATGCGCTGGAAAACCCGAAACTGTAAGACCCCTAGCGGGCAGACTCGGCGCAACCAGATCTATTCTACATTACAACTGTAAGACCTCAACAGACATGACAAACTGTAAGACCTCAACAGGCATGACAAACTGTAAGACCTCAACAAGCATGACAACCCCGAAGTTCAGGCTATACATCGCATTTGTAAGAGTCCCGAAAGGGCATACCCTCGGTGTAGACGCCTGAACTATCACTCGGGATAAAAATGGCTCCAGCCAAACACATATGACTACGGTCAAAATGACTGATACAAACAAACTAACATGACTCAAGGACGCCCGACCGTCGCTAAATAAAATCGCAGGCCACTACATCAAATATACTTCGGAAAGAATCGGTTAAAACAGGCTTCCCTCAACAGGCAAAAACAAGCTTCGACCATGTCAGCTCAAAATCACAAAGGCTTCGACCTACTCAACCTATGAGCTATGAACCTTCCGAGGTGCTCAAAACATCGCCGATAATGACTTGAAATCGAGGTTCTTCCAGAACTGACGACGGGTTAGGCAAAACTATTTCAAAAGACCTCAACGAGCGGAAAACAAAGCCTAAAAAAAAGCCCACGGGCAAAAACAGTGTAAGAGCCATTGTCGCCAGCTAAGCAACCCTCCGGGGCAAATATTAAAAGGTCTCTATGACCAAACAACGTAAGAGTCATTGTTGCCAGCTAAAAAAATAACAACTTCAGGATTAAAATGAGCTCAAATCGTAACCCGATTTAGAGAACTGATCCAAAATAGTTAACTATGCAAGCCTCCGAGCCACATATTGAAAGGTCTCAATGATGAAAACTGCGAGCACTATCGTCATCCGCCCATGCAGGCAGGAAAAGAACCTGAGGGTCAATCCAAGCTCGAGTTGCAACGCGACTCGGAGACTGGACCCGAAATGGTTAAATTACAATATGTCTAAGGGCACGGCATAAATGCCACTATCGCCAGCCGAGTGAGCCTCCGGGCTACCCACCTGTAATGTCACTTTGACCCAAAACACAAAAGACCATCGCCGTCTGCCCATATAGGCAGGATAAAACTTGAGGGTCAATTGAACCTCAAGGCGCAACGTGACTTGGAGACTGGACCCGAAATGGTTAAACTACAATATGCCTAAGGGCACGACATAGATGCCACTATCCCTAGCCAAGTGAGCCTCCAGGCCTGTAAGGTCACTTCGATCCAAAACACAAAAGGCCATCGTCGTCCGCCCATGCAGGTAGGATAAAACTTGAGGGTCAATTTGAACCTCAAATCGCAACGTGACTCGGAGACTGAAACCAAAATAGTTGAAACGGCAAATGCCCAAGGGCAAGAAATGGGAATAATTACTACCTATCCGCACGGACATAGATGATTTAAGGGCAAGAAAGCTCGAGTCAAAGCCTGACTCGGAGACTGAGCCTAAACAGTAGGGCAAAACACGAAGGCCCTAACACCCGCTCACGTCAAGGATAGCACTTACGAGCCCCCGGGCTGTGCGATTAGTTCCGGACCTACGAGGATCTCGCCTAACACTTAAACCAGCCCGCTTGGTCAAAAACATTAATAGAAAAGAGATGTGGAAGAAATAAAACTTCAAGTTTGCTCTTATCTTACATACGCAAAGAAAAAAAAGAAGGGCGCACTCTCTATCTACAGGCATGCTCTACATCTATCAAATACAAAGCGACAAAATGACAAAATCTACGCTCCGTTCCAAAGGGCTACAGCTTTCCGGGTTCGCTCTTCGCCTCGTCAGAAAGAAGTGACCGTGCGTCACGCTCGTCCACCCTTGCTCAAGCCAATTCCTCTGAGAGAACAAAGCCCCTCGCACCGATATCCTCGAGTACTTCTCTTCGAGATCTGCAATGAACATATTCCTCAATCCTCTTCTCCCGGTCGAGGGCTCGCTCTAGCTAGGCTTGAGCGTCCACAATGTCTTTCATATGAATCACCATCTCCTGATCATCTTTGGTTCGGCTTAGTGCCGCTTCAGCCCGGGCATCAATTATCTCAGCCCTGATCTTTGAGAGGTCAGATTCGAGTTTCCCGATCATATCCTCCTGAACTTTGGCATTATTACGAGCCAAGAAGAGTTGGACTTCGAAAGCGGGCACCTTGGCCGAGGGGCCTGTCTCCTCTACAGCTTGAGCTTGTACTTGAGCCCTTAGCTCACCACAGGCAGTTCTGACGCGGTCGATGTCACCCTTGAGGTACTCCAAAGCCTCCGTCTTTTTTTTGCAGCTACTATAACAAAAAGGGTGTTAACCTTGAGCACCAAAGAGAGCAAAGCACGAGATGCAAAAGGTTACCTGCTCCATCAAATAGCTATCATAATTCGAGCACCGGTACACCTCATATCGCCAATGCAACAACTCGACCTCCTTCTCTTCGCTAAGGAGCCTAAGGGACTCGCCCTCGCCCAGAATTTTCTGAAGCCTGGCCCCTTGACGGAGCAGCGCAGACACAAGCCTATCGCAGGCCTGCATAAGGAAAACTCAATAGGGGGAGAAGGACGCAGAATACAGGAATCATGGTGAAACTTACCACGAAGTGAAGCCGGCAAAACTGCTCAACGACCGAGCACCTTCCTGATAGCCCAATCCTTGTTGGCCCAAAGGAACCGCAGCTCCGGAACCACGGACTCCAAGAACGCCAGGCCCAAGTGATGCACTCTCATCAAAAGCACGGGCCAGTCTCGCCCCGATAAAAGCTCCTTCATGATTGTGAAACACACATTTCATCTATCACCGTGCCCGACCTCTTCCATGCCCCGAATAAGCAGCCGCTAAGGGCACGACCTACCAGCATCATGAAATCATCGAACCTCGAAGACCCTCGGGAAGCGGAAGCAACCTCACAGCTACATGCGAAAAGGGCAGGAATGATTCAACACCAATCAAAGGCACCGACCACCGGCACCGCCTCCGGTTTTGAGGTAATGCTCAACCCCGAAAACCTCAGCCGTAGCAAGACAACGTCCTAGATGACCAACAATGCCTTCACCAAATTGGCATACGACTTCAAAAAAGCCTCTGCCAAAGAAGGCTAGTTTCCGAAGAAATGGGCATCCCTAACAAACGCTCGTGCAAAACAGATTCCGGGTAATGACCAGGGCGGCCCGTAGCACGGCCAGGCCTCCATTAAGAGATTGACTCTAGGAAGTCACCGGCATCCCGAGACCGTGAGTCCTCAGGAAAGCCTCTTCTCAAAGGCCATTATAAAGCCCAGAGATATTATCTAAGCTTTCATGCAGAGAAAGAGTCCCGTCGGCCCGAGGCTATTGGCCTAATTCGAGTCCGGTTCAGGAAGTCACGAAAGGCCTCACACAAAGTTGTTTCATCTACCAAAGGCCAGGAAGAATACTCAAGGCCAGTATCACAGGCGATGAAACAGGATCATGTACTCAAAGCTGCCAAAAATATAAAGAGATAAAACAAGTGCCGAAGGAAGAAATCAAGAAAATATCTTTGTATTTATACATGTATTCGCTTACAATGACCCTCGAGGCGTCCTTACATATGATTACATTACGTATGGTTACAAAGGCCCACATGGGATCCCTACAAAAACGTAAAGAAGTACAAGCGATATGCATACAGCGGGAACCAAAGGACCTAGCCTATTCATGCTGCATCTCCGTCATCATCCTCCAAAGCATATGACCTCAAAGATAATATCTTCCAAGTCCGACCCCCTCGGGGGCCACATCCCAATACTCTCAGAATGACATATTTAAAAGGGGGTACGGAAAAAGAAGGCGAGGGAGAAGAGCAAAATGACGAAGGAGAAGCCGGAAGAACACAAGAAGTGGTTGTGTGAAAAATTCGTCTTACGAACTCCGCCAATACTACCGTTTTGAAGCCACTTCTTGAGATGTCGCCTCATCCCGGAAGGCAACAGCTGACAGGAACCGCTGACACCCCCCCGGAATCCAAAAGGGGTGTAACACGCCGAGCCGATGGAGGAGGGTGATCAACTATGTATAATTCGAGCCCCCTCTTGAGCAGCGTTGTATAATCCAAAATATCCCCGGAGTCGGAGGAAATCGGTCCTCCACCTCATCACCCTGGGCCAACAACAACAACAATAACAACAACAACAACATCACATCAGCACAACTTCGTCCAATCAAAAGAGGATGGAGGGTTGGGTCACAGTACACATGGCATAATATCTTGAGGCCACAGGCTCCAAGCATGAGAAGATGACATAAATTCAAGATAGCGGGAAAGGAAGAAAAGATGGGTATCACAGGAAATTTGGATAAAAAGCCAACCACAAAAAGTCCCATTTATAGGAAGAGCAATGTAACCGACTGTGCCATTACCGCCATTGAAAAGCATAATAACAGGCGCAATCAATGCGTTCATAGAATCTGAACCGATAGCAACGAAGATCGAAGAATCGCGACATTTTGGGTAATGCTGGAGAAGCGGAAAGGCGGGGCACCTCGACACTTGTAAAAAGGGGACTGCACCTTCAGAGCGACGTCGTTTTGAGAGATTGAGAAGTAGGGTGTCACAATCATTTCTTATCACTTCCCTCTAAGAAACGTGGAGACTATCTGTGCATGGTAAAATAAGGGAGGTCGATTTCTCCTCGACTTAATACCACGAAGGGTTATCCCGGAAGCCCAGAATCTCGAGCCTGTCACGCCCCTCAAGTTCGGCCGGTATCCTGCCAAGGATAATGTCGACTAAAGCCCTGATGAATGCAGGGATCTCCCGAGGAATACACCCGGGGTCGATTAGGTCTATTCAAACGGCTCGACATCAGCCCACGCGTACATCGCAAAGTTAGCAGGTTGTCCCATCCTATTTCTTTTATCATGCAACATATCTTGTACGAAGTTGGGACTTCCTCCTTTCTATAAAAGGGGAGTCACTAACACCATGTACAAGCAAAGCTCTAACCATTATACTCAAGTGCAATAATGTCTTCTCTCTCTTTCTCCTCTCTAACTTGCTTGCCCTCACTGGCTCAAAGCCATTTAGCTTTATTGCCTTCTTATCTGTTCTTTGTTTATCACTTGGTATTAGCTAGAAGTCACCTTAATATCTATCGTTCTCTTACTTGCTCTTTGTTATATAACCTAGTACTGGCCATAAAGAGCCTTGTTTAATTATATCCTCAAATGTTATCCCATCCCCGACTATCTCCAATACCTCGAACTTGACCCTGTCATTGACCCCGAGGTCCCTCATCGATCCGACCTACACCCGGGCAGCAGGCCATTTGGTTCAATTACTATCTCGTTTTATCTTACATTCCATCACTAAACTCCGTATTCTTAGCATCAACTGCTCTAACAACTAGCTCAGGAATAGATCATGTATTTTTAGAATCCCATTTACAAATTTAATTGTTGTTACCATTTTCATGGCAATCATAAGGTATGGCCATTCCTCTTTTTTGTTTTCATCTTACACTAACCTTCATGCAGGTGTCCGACCAGGACAGTCGAAGTGCTATCCAACTCGAAGACCTTAAGGTTTCAAAGCATACGTCTCATTCTTTTCCATCGACTGGGTTTTTATCCGAAGAGGGTTTTACCGGCAAGGTTTTAATGAGGCAACATCTATATGCTACCTGAGGAAGACACAACAAGTATTCAAGGCTTCTCTTCAATGAACCTCGAATACTGGGGGGCATCCCCTCGGAAGGTCACCTCTTCAAAGATGCCAAGATATGCTAAATAGGGTCTCGATAGGAAAATAATGTACCGGGCCAAACGGTCGAACGAACCATGTACGTATAGAATAACCGAGCCCTTGACAGCAAAAACGTGTATAATTGTACCAAGTAATCAAAGAATACTTTCTTCTCCATTAAAGCATTTCACGTTTCAAAAAAGTTCGGTATTTTTCACAAACACGGCTCCAGAGCCAATAACGTCCCAAACACTCAGGGACTAGCGTCAAAAACTCGAAACCATACGACCCTTGGGTAAGAAGCTTCAAACTCATAAGCCCTCAATGAGGCAATGTCAAGTCTACAAAAATGGCTTAAAGCCAAGGAAACTTTCAATATCTCGGGGACTGCTGCCAATTGCCATCCCATCGACTTATCAAAACCCTAGGCCATAAGACCCATATGGGCTACCTTGACCCCGTAAGACCTCAAGCAAGGCATGAACCATACTTGTACCAAGTAACCAAAATAGTAAGACCTCAAGCAAGGCAGGAACCATACTTGTACCAAGTAACCAAAACTGTAAGACCTCAAACAAGGCATGAACCATACTTGTACCAAGTAACCAAAACTGTAAGACCTCAAGCAAGGCATGAACGATACTTGTACCAATTAACCAAAATTGTAAGACCTCAAAGGCATGTTAAAATTTGAAAGACCTTACAAAATGCATAATCCCGATCTTAAAGTTAAGGCTATATATCCGAACTTATAAGACCCGTAAAAAGGCATACCCTCGATATAGACGCCAAAACTACATCACTCGGGGAATGAAAGGCTCCAACCAAACATAATGACTACGGTCACAAGGCTGTACCAGCCAAACTAACGTGACTTGGGGACGCCCGACCATCGCTATAAAATCACAAGCCTTGAATTACTTCAAAAAAACTTCGAAAAGAACTGGTTAATCAGGCTACCCTCGACATAGGCAAAGGAGCTTCGATCATATCAACTCCAAACAAAAGGCTTCGAAACAATTCATCCGTCGAGTGAAGCCATCGAAGAATCAGACAAACACAAAGCCTATAGCAGTCATACCGATCCAACGCATAAGAGCCACTATCGCCAGCCCATATTAAGAGGTCGTGCTGACCCTATGCGTAAAAGCCACTATCACCAGCCCATATTAAGAGGTCGTGCCAACTCTACGCGTAAGAGCCACTGTCGCTAGCCCACATTAAGAGGTTGTACCAACCATACATGTAAGAGCCTAAGAGACAACTTAAAAACTTGAGGGACAGTGAGCTCGAGTTGAAATCTGACTCTGAGACCAAGCCCGAAATAGTTAACTAAATACGCCTAAAGGGAAATGTGTAAGAGCTTGCGAGCCAGCCTAACGAGCCCCAGGGCCGAACTGTAAACCTAAGGGTTTTTCTCAAAGCCCAATTTGCCTGGTTAATCGTTGACAAAATGCATAAACTCAAAAACAAAAAAAGGCATACCCAAGTAAATAGAAATACATGGAAGGAGAAAACCAAAAGGGTTTTTTATATACACACGTATGAAACTATGCGAGGTTACATTTGCAAAAGTTCTCTAAGAATACTATACAAAGAATCAAAAAGAAAAGGTCTTGTCTACGTCCACCTCGGGAACTATGGTCCGTCGGCCTCTTCCTCATTATCTTCGGCATCAGACAAAAGAAACTTGGCATCGTATTCATCCGCCTTGGCCTGCGCTATCCCCTTCGAGAGATCAAAGCTCCTAGCATTAATTTCTTTGAGAGTTTCCCTCCAAGATTTACACCGAGCAAACTCATTGCTTATGCTCTCCCGATCAGAAGCACCTCTCAATTTAGCCCGAGCATCCACAACGTCTTTTAAGTAGACGACAACTTTCTTGTTGGACATAGCCTGAATCTCTTTAGCTTTATCCCAGGCGTCCACGACCTCGACATTCATCTTCAAAACATCAGACTCGAGACTTGTAATCTTGCTTGTTTGAACCAAGCTGTTTTCACGGGCATTCCGAAGTTGTATCTCCTTGGCCGCGAGATGGGCATCCATTTGAGCCTCTAGAACATCACGGTCACACTTGGCTTGACCGACTTTGCTCCAAAGGCATTTCAGGTCCTCCGTCTTTTTCTGCAGCTAAAGTAAACAAAACATTAGCCTCAGAAGATAGAAGAAGAAGCATGCACCCCCTTTGGAATAAAAATAACCTGCTCCTCGAGGTAGCTTTCGTAGTTAGGACTTCGACTCGCCTCATACCGCAAGTGTGCCAACTCGTCTTCCCTTTCATTGTAAATAAGCCTGAGGGATTTCTCCCCATCCACGGCTTTTCGCAGCCTGGTCTCATGGTGAAGCAGCTCAGACTTGAGCTTGTTAAAAGCCTATGAAAGAGAAACTCGATAAGAGAGTAGGAATTGCAAAAACTATAAAATCAATACGATCGGCATAAAACTCACCACAGAGTAGAGCCGCTGAGCTTCTTCAAAACTCGAGCACACATCTACTAGCCCGGCTCCATCAACCCCAGTAGAACCACTCCTAGTTGGGATACGGTCACCCGATATATGTGGCCCTTGGCTTCGAACATCACTTGAAGTACCTTCGAGGGGACAAGAAGTCAACGGCAGAGAACCCTCGTTCATCGAGGTACTTTTGGCGAGAAAAAAAGATGGTCGTAGAGGAGGGACAGTTTTTCTAAAGCCAGAGATCTTGGGCTACAGGCTCAGCTGATACATCCCCTCTGATCCCCCTTCCCGGACTCATCTTGCTAAAAGCAACGTCGACCTGCGAAGGCCCCTTTTGCTTATTATTGTTATTCCCCTGTCCCGAAGCTGACGATCCTTCTCCCTCTCCGAGAGGGCACGATCTCACCTCGATGAACTCCTCAATGCCTATGATGATGGAGTTAGTAAGCATAAAAAGAAAGTGCCTTTAATAAAAGGAACAAATCAATTAGCTCGTACTATGGTGTTTTGCCTCATATCTACCCTTAGACAAGTCTCGCCACTTACGCTCATCATAAGTCGAGTGGTTTGCCAATTTCCAAGCCAATCTGTCAGCTAAGGGACCGCGTATGGCATCCATGGAATTGCTGTAGAAAGAAAAGAAAGATGCATTTGTGGTGCCCACCTCCTCAATAAACAAAACAACAAAGTCAAAAGGGTACCAGTTACGCATAAAATTCCATTCCTCGGGAAACAACAGAAACTCCGCAGGGATAATGCCAACAGTCCGTACTCGAACGAATCAGCTCATCCATCCCCGATACCCATATTCTTTATCATCAACAACGAAGGGCTTGGTGGATCGACATCTTAGGGTTAGCAGGCCTCGGTGGTGAAAAGGCCGGTACAGCCTGATAAGATGGCTAAGGGTGAACTCGAGCCCTGTTTCCTTCGCAAAGAATCGCATCATCAATACTATCCTCCAAAATGACGGATGAACCTCTACCAAGGTAGCCTGATACTTTCAATAGAAGTCGAGCACAACCCTATCAAGGGGACCCAACGTAAAGGGGTATGTGTATACGTTCAATAACCCCTCAACATGGTCCATGATGCTCTCCTACGGGGAAGGTACCTACAGTACTACCTTTTCCCCC
This sequence comes from Nicotiana tabacum, assembly GCF_000715075.1. NCBI lineage: Eukaryota > Viridiplantae > Streptophyta > Magnoliopsida > Solanales > Solanaceae > Nicotiana > Nicotiana tabacum. The sequence goes on along the minus strand of NC_134080.1, from coordinate 93,089,457 downwards.
ATCCACAATCTTTCCTCACTGACTCAAGGTGCCCCTCTCCTATTAAGAAATAAACTTCGAGGCATAATCCCAATGACCCTGAATGTTGGGAGGTTTTTCTGAGGAAAAAGCCCCCCTCAAAACAAAATGTCCTGAGGTTGGCTCGCCTGGAACCAGTGGCACACAACCAACCAGGCGGGAACTAGAGGCAGAACTTCCTCCTCCTTGCTGAACGGATCCTGGCATAACAGCCATAACTGTGGTAAAATTAGAGAATTGGAGCGGGAATTTGAGTGAGGGATTCAAAGTTAAAATGGTGAAAGACCTAACGCAGGATAGAATAACTCTGCGAAGGAGGATAGCTACTTAGGATAGCCGAATTCTCAAAGTAAGGAAGACAAACCTATATATATAGAGAAAGCGGTAACTGTCCGCCTTGCCTCAGAGGCCAATTAAAAAAAATACTGACTAAGCCTTTATCGCTTTGGGAAGATGTACCAGCGAGATTGCCTGGGTCATTTCATAACCATGTCATAAAATTGACGCTGCCATACGAAGTTATGGGATCAAAGACACCCGTATCAACCTGGCCTCAAGATGGTACCCGATCTCGAGGATTTTTGCCTCCATGACTGAAGGCTCTAAGGAGCCATTGATATTATTACAAGCCTCGAGATGGTACCCAATCTTGAGGACCTCTGTCAAAAAGGAAGATAAGCTCTAAGGAGCCATTAATATCATTACAAGCCTCGAGATGGCACCAGATATCGAGGATCCCTATCAAAATGAAAGATAAGCTCTAAAGAGCTACTCATATATAGGCCTGACTGCGAGGTGGTACCCTACCTTGAGTATTTTTGCTATTACGAATGCAGGTCATTCACCTGATTCCTTGGCCCTCGAGCTACTTGAGGTCAAGACAGTTCACACTCAAGAATTACTAATGATGCCTTAGGGCTACCTTCACTCTAAGTTCAAATCAAGTTTTTTAGGCCACCCGAACTTGAGCTAAATCTCACTCGGGGTCTGTCTGTCAAAGTCTTGGGGCTATCTTTATTCTCAGGCATTTGAGAAAATTCTCCCTCGAAGATTACTAACGGGGTCTAAAAGGGGCTAAGTTTTTTCTAAAAATTGAGGCCCCATTGTCACTCGATTTAAAGTTGCCAGTTTAGGCGGTCTATGTCTATACCAAGTCGACTCAGACCTTGTCCGAGAAACGGCAAAAGGTTTCAGGGAAAACCATATTGACCGATCATGAACCGAGGGAATACCTACACCCGAGTCCGATATTCAGACCAATCGGTAGAGTCACATGCTCAGATTCTTCACAAATGCAAATAAAAGGAAATTCAGCATAAATTAGAGACAAATCAAAAAAAACATCTTTGTGTTAATAAACCATAATTACAAAAGCCCATGAAGGGTCCTCACACATGATTACAAAAGCCCACGAGGGGTCCTTACACAGAAACAAATATGCAAAAAAAAAATAACAGCTAAAAGTCTAATCTATTCTTGGGGGTGTGTCCTTGACAACAATATCTTCGAGAACCATTTCATCGAGGGCCTCATCTAGATATTCCAAATGGCATCTTCAATGATGAAGAAAAAGCAGAAAAAGATGAGGAGGAAGCAGATAATGATGAAGAAGAAGCAGAAAAAGATGAGGAAGAAGCAGAAAAAGATGAAGAAGCGGAGAGGGATGAAGAAGTGGTTGGGTGAAAAGTTTGGCGAGTATGGATCTCGCCAACACTACTATTGTGAAGCCACTTCCTGAGACGTTGCAACGGTGCGGGATGTAACTGTTAGTAGATAGCACCACATCACTCCACGGAAAACAAATGGAGTGAGGCACCGCACCGGGTAGTTAAGAGAGATGAGTAGAAGTTCGTAGTCTGCATAACCTTTAATGAGAAGATAATTTGAGATTTATCTCTCATTACCTCGGGCCAACAACAGCAACAACAATAACAAATCAGTACAATCCCACTCAGTAGGGGGAAGCTCTAGGAAAGGGCCATGGCATAACTGATGAGAACACTACCGTGTGACCTTAAGGCCACGAGCTTCAAACATGAGAAATAGCACCAGATGAGGATGAAGAGAAGAAGGGAGTAAAAAGGCTATTTAAGAACGATTGATTGAAGTTTTGGTTCAAGAAAGCTTCCATTAATAGAAAAGGCGGTAGCAACCGACGACGCAATCAATGTCCTTGGGAAACGTATTGACATGCACAATCTATGCCTGTTGGGAGACGGATTGGCTGCGATATTATCACCTTGAGAAAGTAAACCAGCACTACAATAAGTGTTCTTAGAAAAGACGTATCGATGGGATGTCTCAGTTATCGCAAAAGTTGATGTCATAAGCATGACATCACCACAAGAGACTCGAGGAGATCGGTGTCAAAATCGTTTCTTATCATTTTAATCTAAGAAAAATAGGGACTATATGTATATACTAAAATCAGAGGGTTCGATTGTATGATCGTTAGGGCGCCTCATAGAGACCACCCCCGGAAGGCTCGATATTTAGCTCGGAGTTCGCCCCTGAGGGTTCTCAACAGTCGACCTCGAGGCAGTACAAATCAAAGGCTATGATGGACAAACGGGAAGTTCCCAAAGCACATGATTAAAGCTAACATAGGTCTATTAGGCTAGCATGATCCCGTACCGTGGCATTAAATGGTTGTACCAACCATATATCTTTGTAATAAATACATTTGTACTACGTTGGTATTCCCTCTCATATATAAAGGGGATCCTTGTCACTTTGTAGAGGACACAACACATCTAATACACAATATTAAATACACAAAAACATTCTCTCTGCTCTCTAACTTAACATATCCCTTGATTTGACTACATATATTTAGTGCTTACATTTATTGTGTTCTATTTATTGCTCATTATTGATCGTAAAGAGCCGCCATCAAATCTATCATAACTATTAATCCTCCATCGACTTCCCTTAGTCAGGTATCCGACTCGACCTCGAAGCCTTGTATACGCAAGCTCGAGGCCCCGATTTTTAGCCATTCGGTTTGATTATTCCATTCTTTTCAAGCTATTATCTTATTTCCAAATCTTTCACTTAGCGTCTATTTCCTAATCGGCTAGCATATAAATAGATTATATATTTTTAGAACCACACAATCAAATGTAATTGTTATTACCATTTTTGCGGTAAAAACTACTGGAGGCATAAGAGGGGTAATAAGGATTCAGCATGGTGACTGGTTAATAGGTTTCGCTTCCAAAATTATCACAAAGAATCCAATCCACGCAGAGCTAATGGAACTCTACCAAGGGCTCTGTATAGCAAACAATAGGAAGCTATTTCCTTTGGAGATTGAGACTGATGCTACACAGGTAATCTCTTTAATTAACGAAGGTTGCAAAGCTTACGAATCTATTATTAATTCATGCAGGTTGTTTCTGGCACAAATGGGCACGGTTGAAATGCATCACATCTTCAGGCAAGGGAATGAAGTAGCCCATACCCTAGCAAAGCATGCAACAACCATCCAAGTATTAAATAAAGTAGAATTTTGGTTGTTTCCCCCACCTTTTTTTTGGCCAGGATGCTGGCTGACAAGGGTGGTGAGGGTCTTGTTAAAATAATTTCCTTTAACTGTAGTAGAAACCTTGCTACTCCAGGTAATCATCATGCCATGCATGGATTACCATCTATCAATGATCTCCAGGATCATATATACTACTGTATGCCTAACATTTTGGTTTAATGAAATAATTATCTTTTCCATAGAAAAAAGAAGAAATCTGTATGGGGTAAAATTGGTTAGCGGCAGTTGGATGAATGATGAGATGACACGTGGAACTGAAGACATGTAAGATGTGAATCATGTATGCGGCAAAATCATAGGGCCTAATTTCTTGCTATCAAGTCACTTCAGAAGAATGTCTCGAGACCCCGAGGACGTGGAGTTGCGGCCGAGTTCCCTCAGTCGGGGCTCGTCGAGGCCCGACTCAAAGAAGACGAAGATCGAGGATGGAGCAAAACGGGGAATTCCCAAGGCACACGGCTAAGTCTGACGGAGCCGGCCTACCTAGAGCATGTATCGAGGCGTCGCGTCTAGCCATCCCATCTCCATGCTTTTATAATTAATATACGTTGTATTATAAACAGTATTCCCCTCATATATAAAGGGAATTCTCACCACTTTGTAAGGGGTTGCTGTTGCTCCAACCACTCTACACAAGATCAATAATAATTCTCTCTCTCTTTTCTATCTAACTTACTCGCTCGAGGCTACTCTTTCCATTTATTGATTTTATACTTGTTCTTCTTTTATTGCTTGATATTGGCCATAAAGAGCCTTCTTTAATTATATCCTAACTATTATACCCTTCCCTGTTACCCCCGATAGCTCGAGCTCGAGCCGGGTATCGACCTCGAGGCTTTTCATTGATTAGTCCGAAGCCTGGGTAGCAAGCCCCTCGGTTTGATTACTGCCCTCTTTTAACTTGTATTTCGTCATTAAACTTCATACGCCTAGCATCAACTGCTCTAACAACTAGCATAAAAATAGATCACATATTTTTAGAGTCCCATTTACAAATTTAGTTGTTATTGCCATTTTCAAGGTAAACAGTTTGGCGCCCACCGTGGGGCTAAAAATAATAGTGATTTATTTCTTGCTGGTTTCATTACACAAACGCAAGTTATCTTTCACACTTTTTCTTGTCCAAGGTTTTTTGATTTCAGGTCAAAATGTCTGGCTCGGTAAACAAAATTGTGAACGACTACCTTGAAAATCATGGAGAAAACGGTGTGGCTACTCCAGTCATTGGCGCACCACTGAAGAACCTCAATAACACACCTGGACTGATTCCAGCGGACGTGGGTTCGCAAGACACACAGTAGGTCGACAAAATGTCACACACCGACAGAAGCATACAACATGGAAACTAATAGGAAGCCCAGAATACCCCGGCTCGGGAAGTATAGGAAGTTAGTCTTCATGATATTTTGTAAATGTTGCAGTCACAACAGTTGGTTATCGCTCAGTTGCAAAGCCACCTGAAGACTCCTAGCACAGTAGCACCGGAAACAGCTGCCCCAGCCGAACAGGTACCCGGGAGATCGAGCAATAACAGATCGATAACCAACCCTGCCATAGTAAAAATGCTTCAGGATCTCACTAAAAGGATTGAATCGGGCGAGAAAATGATAGCAGCCAATGACAAGAAGGTCGAGACCTAAAACTTTAGGGTCGACCAGATCTCGGGTGCACCCCTAGTTCTCAAGGGCGTGGAGTCGAAGAAGTTCATACAAAGGTCGTTCCCGGAAGAAGAGGCCCCGAAAGCCATTCCAAAGAAGTCCAGTATGATAGAACTCCCAAAGTACAACGGGACCTCAGATCCCAACGAACACATCACTGCCTATACATGCGTAGTGAAAAGCAATGACACAAAAGACGATGAGATCGAGTCCGTCTTATTGAAGAGGTTTGGAGAAGCGCTCTCGAAGGGGGCCATGATGTGGCATCATAGTCTAGCTCCCGACCCCATAAACTCCCTTACCATACTGGCGGATTCCTTCATAAAGGCACACGTCGGTGCCATCGAAGCAATAGTGAGAAAGCCCGAAGCATCCAAAATTGAGCAAAGGGAGAACGAAATGCTGAAGAATTCGCATCTCATTCCCAGATGGAACGAATGGAACTACCCCCGGTCTCAGATGACTGGGCGGTGCAGGCCTTCACTCAAAGCCTAAACGAACAAAGCCCGATGATTTCAAGGCAGTTGAAAGAGAACTTGATCGGGTATCCAGCCAAGACCTGGTCGGACGCCCACATCCGATACCAGTCACAAATCGGGGTCATGGATGACAAGCTGGGAGCCCCCTCAGGCTCAGTATACACAAGCAGGCTCCTGACAATGAAACTGATGCGAAACAAGGAGATATACCGGCCGTACGCCACAGATAGGAGGAATGCCCCGAGACGCAACCTACCTCGCTACGATCGGAGAACGGATCGAGGACAATATCCTTGAGAAATCATCAATAGAGCCAGATTCAACGGGGACACAAAGCCAGCGATGGTGCCTCGCCCAGCGGGATACAATTTCAATATCACTGTATCAGACATCTTGTTCACCGTCAGCAAAAAGGGGGTGCCAAAGGGCCTAGGCCTATTCAGTCGAATCCCTCTCAGAGGAATCATAGCTTGGTGTGTGAACTATATAAAATGCACGGCCACGGGGCCGAAGATGGCCACTAGCTTCGAAGGAAAATAGCCAAGTCACTTAACAAACATCACCGTTGAGAACTATCGAGCGATCGGATTCAAGTTCAGTTCCGAGTAAGGAAAGCGGCCAAGAAGAACGAAGCAAATGGGCCACGACGACGTATTACTATGATAGTGGAGGAGCGACGACACTCTCCAAGAACTTATAAAAAAGAGGGTATAAATGCTCGTTACCGGAGAAAAGCAGATCCGGGGATATATTCCGAAGGACGCCCTCACATTCAGCGAAGAGGAGACTGAGACCTTATCTCAGTCTCACACTGATGCACTAGTAACCTTCTTCCTCATTCGATCCATTTCAAATAAAACATGTGCTCATGAATTCAGGTGGCTCGATCAACATTATCGGGCCGATGATGATAGGGCGGCTTGGACCGCCGGGTTAAATTAAGCCCGCCTCTCAAATATTTGGCAGATTCCACATGACGATCGCGATGACGAGAAGAAAGACCATTCTCTCAATCAGCATGGCTGGCGCAGACCGGAATGCCAAGTCCCATATTATCAAAGGAGGTGCAAGGTATGAACGCCTTATTCAGACGGCCACGGACACACTGCGTGAAGGCAGTGTCGTCCCCTCTTCACCAAAGGATGAAATCCCCCACAAGGGACGGAAGTAAAACTGTTGGTAGGGAGCAACACACGACAAGGGGAATGTTCGCGTCATGAAATGTAACCAATATCTCCACTCTCGAAAGAGTCGAAGGGTAATCAAACCATGTCTTTGACCAAGCCCGATTAAAACACAGCGGAGGGTTGTATAGAGTCCTCGCTCCAAAATAGCAAGGACATATCGGACCTCGAAACATCGCCTGCGCACCCCGCGGTAAGGTAAAACTACCTCCCTCCTTCAATTTTTTACACTAACCTGTATGTAGACACCCAGCCGGGGTGTTCGGAAGTGTTAACCCTACCCAAAATTCCAAGGCCTTAAAGGCATCCGTCGCACTCTTTCCCCTCGACCGAACTCCCACTCCGAAGAGGGTCTCGCTAGCAAGGTTCTTAGTGGAGTGACGTGCCTCATAAGGAGGATCCGACAAGCTCACAGGGCTTCTTTTGCAATCAACCCCGAACGCTAGAAGGCGCCCCCTTTAAAGACATCGTCCGCTTGGAAGATCCTGGGAACGACAGACTAAGTTCCAATAGGAAATCATGCACCAGGCCAAACAGTCGAAAGAGTCGTGCCCGTGTAGGCCGAGCACACGGCAACGAAACAACATGTACTTACGTCAAGCAATTAGAGAATATCTTTCGCTAAAAGCATCTCATATTCCAAAAAAGAAAAATTCGCCATGCTCACGGCAAAGATCCCTCCATCGAATACGTCTCAAAATACTCGGAGACGTTGTGTCAACAATTTGTCACCCACATGACCTCAAGGTCGAAACTCCATGCTCATAAGACCCCAACGAGGTAATTGCCAGCGCACGAGTAACGACTTTCAAGACTGTCGCCAATCGCCATTCACTGCAAAACCCGAGGCCGTAAGACCCCGAGCGAGCAGACTCGGTCTAGCCAAATCTATTTTACATAACAACACAAAACTATAAGACCACAACAGGCATGAAAAACTGTAAGACCTCAACATGCATGAAAAAATTGTAAGACCTCAACAAGCATGAAAAAACTGTAAGACCTCAACAGGCATGAAAATTTTGTAAGACCTTACTACAGGCATACAACTCAATCCCAAATTTTAGGCTATATGTCGCATTTATAAGACTCCCAAACGGGCATACCCTCGATGTAGATGCCTAAAATACCACACTCGAGATAAAAAACGGCTCCGGCCGAACATATGTGAGTACGGTCAAAATGGCTGTACCAGCCAAATTAACGTGACTCGGGGAAGCCTGATCGTCGCTAACAAAATACTTCGAAAAGAACCGGTTAAAATAGGCTACCCTCAATAAGAAAACGAGCTTCGACCATGTCAGCTCCAAATCACAAGTTTTCGAGCTACTCAGCCAACGAGCTAATCCTTCTGAAGTGCACGAACATCGTCGCTAACGACTTGAAATCGAGGTTCTTCCCATACCAATGATGGGTCAGGCAAAATCATTGCAAAAAGTCCTTAACGAGAGGAAAACAAAGCCTGCATATGCCCACAGGAAAAAGTGCAAGAGCCATTGTCGCCAGCCAAACGAGCCTCAGGGCCACACACTAAAAGGTCGCAACAACCAAAAGTGTAAGAGCCACTGTCACCAGCTTAAAAATTGAAAACTTGAGGATTAAAATAAGCTCGAGTCGTAACCCGATTCGTAGACTAGATCCAAGATAGTTAACTATACATGCCTAAGGGAACATCATAAGAGCCACCGTCGCCAGCTTCATGAGCCTCAGGGCCATATACCTAAAAGGTAGGGTCAATTAAGCTCGAGTAACAACCCGACTCGAAGAATGAACCTAAAATAGTTAAAATACAAATGCCCAAGGGTAAGACGTACGAGCCATTATCGCCCGCCCATACAGACGCAAAATCTTGAGGGTTGAATAGGCTCAAGTTGAAACCCGACTCGGAGACTAAACCTAAAACAATTGAACAAAGCATATGACCTCTAACGCTACCTTGCACTATAGGCCGCATCAACCAAGCATGAAGGAGACTCCGGGCCTGCCTAATGAGCTCTGGAATCATATTACAAATCTAAGGGCTCTCGCCAAACTCCAAAACCAGCCTGCCTGGTCAAATGCAAAGCAGAAAGGTATACATAAGAGATAAAGCTCCAGATTTTCTTTTATTTACATACACAAAAGATGTGTTCTCCATCAACCAACATGCTCTGCGAATATCAAGTACAAAATGGCAAAATCTACCCCCCTCCAGAAGGCTATGGCATACTAGCCTCATCTCTTCACTCTCTGCGGCGTCGGCCAGAAGTGACAGGGCATTACGCTCGTCTGCCCTCACTCGAGCCAGCTCTTCCAGGAGAACAAAACCCCTAGCGCCGATCTCTTCAAGTACCTCTCTTTGGGATCTGCAACGAACATATTCCTCGATCCTTTCTTCACGATCAAGGGCCCTCTTCAACTCGGCTTGGACATCCGTGGCATCCTCCAAATGAATCGCCATCTCCTGATTAGCCTTAGTCTGGCTCAATGCTGCTTCAGCCCGAACATCAACGATCTCAGCTCCGACCTTCGAAAGTTCGGACTCGAGCTTCGTGATCATATCCGCTTGAACTGAAGCATTGTCATGAGCCAAGGGGAGTTGGACTTCGAAGGCAGAAACTTTAGCAAAGGTACCCTTCTCCTCTGAAGCTTGAGCCTGAACCTGAGCTCTTAACTCGCCACAATCGTTCCTAACTCAGTCGGCTTCACCCCTGAGGTGCTCCAGAGCCTCTGCCTTTTTCTGCAATTGCAATAGGCAAGAAGTTAACCTAAAAGGTTAAAGGCGAAATGCATACCACAAGAAGTTACATGCTCCATCAAATAGCTCTCGTAACTCGAGCTTCGGTATGCCTCTTATCGCCAGTGCATCAACTCAACTTCCTTTTTCTCGCAGAGGATCCTAAGGGACCTACCCTCGACTAGAGCTTTCTAAAGTCTAGCCCCATGATAGAGCAGCTCAAACATAAGTCTGTCAAAGGCCTGCAGAAGAAAAACTCGATAAGGAAGGGAAAATGCGAGACCCGGAAGGCCAATGCCATAACTCACCACGAAGTGAAGCCGGCGGACTTCCTCGAAGTTCGGGCAAACTTTTGTTGGTCCAGTCTCCTCGGTCTAAGCATAATCACTCGAGGGAACCATTGCTCCGGAATTAGAGACTTTAGGAACAGTAGGCTCGGACGATGTTTTCTCCTCGGCGTGGACCCGTTTAGCCCTGCTAAAAGCTCCATCGCACTGCAAGTGCATATCCCATCTATCACCATCATCCCTTGGCACAGAAGACGACAACTCCTCCCCCTCTCCGGAGGAGCACAACCTCGCCAGTAGGGACCTTCCGATACCTACGACAACAAGGTTAGTACATAAAAAGAGGAAAATGTCATCTCAAATATACGAAGGCCAAGGTAAAAGCAACTTATGCACATACCTTGGTATTTCACTTCCCATCTTCCTTGGGACACAACATGCCACCTACGCTCATCGCAAGTCAAATGGGTCGCCAACCTTCGAACCCAGCCGGGCAAATCAGGAACTTTGCCCGGCGCCCACTAAATTGCTGTAGAAAAGGAGGAAACACAATTACTAAAATGGTTTTATCTATAAGCAAATCTAAGAAATCACGAGACACTCCACTCACGTGTATAATTCCATCCCTCAGGAAAAGGCATGAGCTCCTCGAGGATAATGTCAGTCGTCCAAACCCGGACGAATTGACTGACCCACTCTCGATCCCCATCTTCCTCATCATCAACAATAAAGGGCGTAGACGAATGGCACCGCAAGGTTAGCAGGACTCAATGATGAAAGGGCTGGTACAACTTGATGAGGTGACTAAGCATGAATTCAAGCTCAGCCTTCTCCGCAAAGAATCTGATCATCAGTACTACTCGCCAAAATGACGGATGTATCTTCCCCAAAGCAACCCGATACTTCAGGCAAAAATCAAGCACGACCTTATCAATGGGGCCTAGTGTGGGGTCCGTAATACCCTCATCCGGGAAAAGCGCCTGCAATGCTATCCCGTTGCCCCATTCGCAGTCTCTCCAAACTATCTCCAGATGTTCCTCTCTTATCGAAGACATAATCTTTAGAGTAAACTCCCAAGGTGGTACCCGATCCCAGAGATCTCGATCGAGAAGAAGTTAGGCCCCAAAGGGTCAGCAACATCGTCTCCATTTCCGAAGTGGTACCCGACCTCGAAGTTTTCCCTCGAAGGCTCTAATTTCTCTCATATTATAAAAATTTTCGCTTGTTTTTGTTCTTAATATTATTCATATTATTGCTTCCGGAGAAGTTCATCATACAACCAGGCTTGTATTTATCTAAGTTATTTTTATATTCTTGATTTCATCCTTATTTGTTTCATATTTTCGAATCAAATTAATTTACGTGTCTATAAACCACGCATGGGTAAACAGTTTGGTGCCCACCGTAGGGCATAGACAATTGTGTAGTTGCCCACCGTCTGTCACTTATAAATTTTGATTCGTTCCTTAGCAAAAGAAAAAGTCAGATATGGCAACAAATGATATGAACCATTCCACTAATGTTGGAGTACACAACAAACGTGAGGGTGTGTACCATCGTGATAATTCAACTAGAAAAACTCGCAATGAAGGAGAACCCCAGTTCGCGAAGATTAGTATCCTCGACATGTGAGGGGCTCAACTCTTGATGATGCAGATGATGAACACATAGTTAAAACAGTCAAAATCTTGAGAGTCCAAAAAAAATTATGAATAAACTCTCAAGACATGACCGGGTGATGACAGAATTGAAGTAAGTGCTTTCGGTTGCTTCTAATAATACTAATGGATGTTTTCGGATTCCTTCCATTGTCCCTGCAAATCAAAAAGTTCAAAGAACCAAAAACAACGCTCAAGGGAGGAGTTTGGTTTTAATGATGCAGGTGGTACCTGTAGTGGATCTGAGAATGAAAAGAACTAACAACCCTTTTAAAGCCTAGCTCATGGTATTTATGAGGGAAATGAATGAGCGAATGGATCAAATTTCTAAAGAATTCCATGCTCAGATGGATCAGATTTCGGGAGTGCCATTGATTTTAAAGAGACCAAATTAAAGAAAATATACACAACTGTCGTTCAAAACAAGTGCAACTCCTGAGTTGATTCTGAAATTTTTTAAGATGTTGGATATTCTGAAATACGATAGGACTTCGAATCCACATGAACATATCACGACTTAAACTAAAAGGGAAATTGTTATACCCCATATTTATGTGCGTGAAAGTACACCATAAATAAATTGATGAAAGCTCGGAAATGAGATGTTACATCCCGTATTTTTGTACGTTAAAGTTTCATCATCAGTCAATCGACATAAGCTCGAGAATTAAATTATTTTAATTTTATAAGTATATGCTATTTCAAACAAGGGATAAGTAAATTCGTGAAGGTAAAAGTGTAAGCAAATCGAAGAAAATGAGTTCCGTCGAAAGTTGTCATTTTGAGAAAAAATATGATCCGAGCTATAAAACCTGGTATTTCTAGACTAGTACCATACAAGGTACCACATGACCATGATAGTAAGGTGTGTTAAAAGTGTGTAGTATTTTAAGTAATTTGAGATAATTCCTAATTATGTGGAATATTGGGTAATGGAATATTACCTAGTTAATTAAGGAATTGATTGGGTAATTAATAATATTTGAGGTAATATTAGATAAATAATTAGGAAATTTTGATTAGCCTAATCCCCCCCAAACGTGGAAGCAACATATGAGTTATTAAGTGACTCTTAGATTATGTGCACGGTGAAATCTGGAAGACAGATTTCTCCTCGACTGAATACCTCGAAGGGTGATCCCGGACGAAGGGTGATCCCGGAAGCCCGGGATCTCGAGCCAGTCACTTCTCTCGAGATCGGGCTATACCCTACCAAGGATAATGCCGGCCAAACCCTCAGCAAATGCAGGGATCTCTCGAAGAATGCATCCGGGGTCGATCAGGACTACTCAAGCAATTCGGCATCAGCCCATGCACGCATCACGAAGCTAGCCGGTTGTCCCATCATATTTCTTGTATAACGCAACGTATTTTGTACGAAGATTGGACTTCCTCCTTTCTATAAAAGGGGAGTCGTTAACACCTTGTAAGAGCAGAGCTCAAACCATTGTACTAAAAGTGCAATAATATCTTCTCTCTCTTTCTCCTCTCTAACTCGTTTGACCTCACTGGCTCGAAGTCATTTTGCTTTGCTGTCTTCTTGCATGTTCTTTGTTTACCACTTAATACTGGCTCGAAGTTACCTTAATATCCATCGCTTTCTTACTTGTTCTTCAACATATGCCTTAATAGTGGCCATAAAGAGCCTTGTTTAATTATATCTTCAACTGTTATCCCACCCCCAACTGTCCCGATAGCTTGAGCTCAACCCCGACGTCGACCCCGAGGTCCCTCACCGACCAGACTTATATTCGGGCAGCAGGACCTCCAGTTCGATTATTACTTCACTTTAGCTCGTATTTAGTCTTTAAACTCCATATTATCAGCATCAACTACTCTAAGAACTAGCTCGGGAATAGATCACGTATTTTTAGAATCCCATTTTTAAATTTAATTATTGTTACCATTTTCACGGTAAACAGTTTGGCTCCCACCATGGGGCTAAAAATAATAGTGATTATTTTTTTTGCTAGTTTTGATACACAAACGCACATTATCTTTCACACTTTTTCTTGTCCAAGATCCTTTAATTTCAGGTCAAAATGTCCGGCTCGGTAAACGCAGTTGAGAACGATAACCTCGAGAATCACAGGGAAAATGGCGTGGCTGTCTCGGTCGCCGGAGCACCTCTACACAATCAAGATAACGTGCCTGGACCGATTCTAGCGGATGCGGACTCATAGGACGCACAACAAGTCGACGAAACTTCTCACACCAATAGGAGCATATGGCACAACGACCAATAGGAAGTTAGTTCTCCCAGCGCAGCGGCACCAGAGACAACTTTCCCCACCGATCAAGTACCCAAAAGATCAAGCAATAACGGGTCACTGGATGACCCCGCCATAGTGAAGGCTCGAGGACCTCACCAAAAGGATCGAGTCAGGTGAGAAGATGATTGCAGCCAACGATAAAAAGGTCGAGACCTACAACTCTAGGGTGGATCAAATCCCGAGAGCACCCCAAGTCCTGAAAGTTTTGGATTTAAGGAAGTTCAGACAGAGGCCGTTCCTAGAGGAAGCAGCCCCAAAGACAATTCCTAAAAAGTTCAAAATGCTGAAACTCCCTAAGTACAACGGTACCACCGACCCCAACGAATATGTTACTGCCTATACCTGTGCAGTAAAAGATAACGATATAAAGAATAACGAGATCGAGTCCGTATTGCTGAAAAAATTAGGAGAAACACTTTCGAAGGGGGCCATGATGTGGTATCACAACTTGGCACCCAACTCCATAGATTCATTTGCCATGTTGGCAGACTCCTTCGTAAAGTCACAAGCTGGAGCCATCAAAGTAGCAACGAGGAAGTCTGACATTTTCAAAATTAAGCAGAGAGAAAACGAGATGCTGTGAGAATTTGTGTCCCGCTTCCAGATGGAACGGATGGAGTTGTTGCCAGTCTCCGACGACTAGGCAGTACAAGCCTTCACACAAGGACTGAACTAATAAAGCTCGGTGGCCTCGAAACAGCTGAAGTAGAACCTGATCAAATATCTAGTCGTAACCTGGTCGGATGTCCACAACCGGTACCAATTAAAGATCAGGGTCGAGGACGACCAACTGGGAGCCCCTTCGGGCTCAGTATACCCAAACAGATTCCTGGTAAAAGAATCGAAACCAAACAAAGAAAGGTACTAGCCGTACCTCGAAGACAGAAGGAATGCCCTAAGGTGCAACCTACCTCGCAAAGATCGGAGGAGAGATCGAGGATAGGACCCTCGAGGGCTCGTCAATAGAACTAGGTTCAATCGAAACATAGCACCAATAAATGCGACCCAGTTATCGGAATACAACTTCTGTGTTGATGCTTCAGACATCGTGCTCGCTATCAACAAGATCAGAGACGCAAAGTGGCCTAAGCCAATATAGTCTGACCCTTCGCAGAGAAATTACAACTTAGTGTGCGAGTTCCATAACACGCACGACCACAGGACCGAGGATTGCCATCAACTACGAGAGGAAGTGTCTTGACATCTCAACAAAGGGCATCTTTGGGAATTCCTCAGCGATCGGGGCAAAAATCAATTCCGAGAAAGGGAGGCAACTAAGAAAAACGAGGCAAACAAGCCACAACACGTCATCCACATGATCATGGGGGCCGACGATGCCCCGCAGGAAACCGTAATGAGAAGAACAAAAATATCCATCACTAGAGAAAAATGGACTGAGGGGTATATCCCCGAAGATGCCCTCACGTTAAGTGAAGAGGACCCCATGACCCTGTCTCAACCCTACAACGACGCCTTGGTAATCTCCTTTCTTGTAAATTCTTTTAAGATAAAACGTGTAATCGTGGATCCAGGTAGCTCAACCAATATCATCAGGTCGAGGGTGATATAACAACTCGGGCTGCTCGAACAAATCATGCCCGCCACCCGGGTCCTCAATGGATTCAACATGGCGAGCGAAACAACGAAAGGAGAAATCCTCCTTCCAATAACCGTGGTCGACATGACCTAAGACACCAAATTCCATGTCATTGAGGGAGATATGAGGTATAACGCCTTATTTGGACGGCCTTGGATACACTACATGAGGGCAGTACCATCCACCCTCCACCAAGTGATAAAATTCCCGGCAAAGGACGGGATCAAAACTGTCTACGGGGAGAAACATGCGGAAAGGGAAATGTTCGCCATACACGACGTGATACCAACGCGCATGCCTCCACCCCCGAATGAAACAACGAGAAAACCAGGTCTCGCCCCCGGTCGAACATGACAAAATAGAGTAAAGCTCCACGCTGCATTTTCGCCCCCGAGCAGTTATAATAGACTGATCCCGAGGCATCGCCAGCATACATCGTTTCAAGGTACATCTATTCTTTTTTTAATATTATTTCAAAGTCGGAATTTGCCTTCTGCAGGCACACGATCAAAGCTGCCGGGACGAAAGTGCTATTGCAAGACCTTGAGGCTACAAAGGTGAACCCGTTGCACTCTTTTCCTTCGACCGAGTTTTTATCCCAGAAGAAGGATTTTTACTAGCAAGGTTTTTAATGAGGCAACGTCTGCAAGCCGCTTAAGGGGGAACACCCTAAAAAATATTCAAGACTATCCCTGCGGCAAACTTTTGAATAGGCGAGGAGCATTTCCACGGGAAAACAGCCCGCTCGAAGGAATTTTGAAAAATGCCAAATGAGGTTTCCCGTAGGAAAACGATGTATCGGACCAGACGGTCGATTTTGTCAGGCCCTATCAGAAAAAACATGTACTATTGTATCGAGCAATCAAAAAATAACTTTTTTCAAAAAGGAAAAAGTGAAGGGAAATCCTTCTCATAATAGGGTAACAAATCATTTCGCCAAAAACGCCCCAAAGAACTCGGGAAAGGGTGCCAGCAGTTCAAACTCCCCAACGGCCTCCGGATCGAGGATATGAAATCACAAAAAAATTTAGGTTGGACAAACCTCCAAGCGATCGGCTTTGACCCGATATAGGTCAACTCAACACAACAAATTATATTACGACGGTGGATCGAAGGATGTCTTTCAGTGACCCATTCTCCGAACAGGGAAATTGCAGTATGTTCCCTGTAGGGACCCCTTCGCCAGATGCATCCCGAAGCCCTCGAAGACTTTGCATCAGCATTTTAGCACTCGTACGACCCCAGGGTCAGAACTCCGAGCTCATAAAGCCCCTACAAGGTAACTCCGAGCTCACGACAAGCGGTCTTCACGCTTAAACAAATTCGATGACTAGGAGATTGTCAATCATCACCAATCACCATGCGCTGGAAAACTTGAAACTGTAAGACCCCTAGCGGGCAGATCTATTCTACAAAAAATGTAAGGCCTCAACAGGCATGACAAACTGTAAGACCTCAATAGGCATGAAAATTCCGAAGTTCAGGCTATACGTCGCATTTGTATGAATCTTGAAAGGGGATACCCTCGTTGTGGATGCCTGAACTATCACTCAGAATCAAAAATGGCTCCGGCCAAACACATATGACTACAGTCAAAATGGCTGATACATCCAAACTAACGCGACTCGAGGACGCCCGACCGTCGCTAAACAAAAAATTGTAGGCCACTACTTCGAATATACTTCGTAAAGAACCGGTTAAAATAGGCTTCCCTCAATAGGCAAAAACGATCTTCGACCATGTCATCTCCAAATCACAAGGCTTTGATCTACTCAACCTACGAGCTATGAACCTTCCGAGGTGCTTGAAACATCGCCGGCAACGACTTGAAATCGAGGTTCTTCCAAAACTGACGACGGGTCAGGCAAAAATCTTTCAAAAGACCTTAACGAGAAAAAAATAAAGCCTACAAAAAGCCCACGGGCAAGCCTCCAGGCCACATACTAAAAGGTCTCTACGACCAAACAGCGTAAGAGTCATTGTTGCCAGCTAAAAAATTGACAACTTGAGGATTAAAATGAGCTCGAATCGTAACCCGATTCAGAGACCGGATCCAATACAGATAACAATGCAAGCCTCCGGTCCACATATGAAAAGGTCTCGACAACCAAAATAGCATAAGGGCACTATCGCCAGTCTGAAAATAATTAAGGGTCAATTAAAGCTCGTATCGCAACGTGACTCGGATACTAGACCCGAAATAATTAAACTGCAACATGCCTAAGGGCACGACATAAATGCCACTGTCAACTAGCCGAATGAGCCTCCAGGACACACACTTGTAAGTTCGCTTCGACCCGAAGTAGAAAAGGCTATCGCCATCTGCCCTTGCAGGAAGAAAGGAAATTGAGGGTCAATTAAAGCTCGAATCGCAATGCAACTTGGAGACTGGACCCGAAATGGCTAAATTACAATATGCCTAAGGGCATGGCATAAATGCCGCCATCAACCAGCCGAGAAATCCTCCGGGCCACGCGCCTATAAGGTCACTTCAACCCAAAGCACAAAAGGCCATTGTCGACCGCCCACACAGTTGAGAGAAAACTTAAGGCTCAAACTAAAGCTCGAATCGCAATACGACTCGAAGACTGGACCCGAAATAGTCGAAACAACAAGGCTCCCAAGGGCGATAAATAAAGGCCACCATTGTCCGTCCATGCAGGCAGGAACGAATGTAAAGTCCAGTTAAAACTCGAATCGCAATGCGACTCGGAGACTGGATCCAAAATAGCTAAAATAGCGAAATACCCAAGGGCAAAAAGTGAAGACAATCACCATCTGCCCACACTAGCACAAAAAATCGAAGGGTAGGCAAGCTAAAATAAAGGCCTGATTCAGAGACCGAGCCTAAAACAACCGGGAAACACATAGAGGCCCCACCACCTGCTCGCCCCAAGGATCATGCTTGAAAGCCATCGGGCCTCCCTAATCTGCTTCGAACCCGCAAGGATCCTACCAAAACATGGAAGCCAGCCCGCTGAATCGAAGGCGATACGGAAGAGATACAAAAAAGGTAAAACTTCAAAATTTCTCTCATTTTATATACGCGTGAAAGATAGCTTTCCGTCTACAAACATGCTCTACATAAAGGAAAATACAAAGTGTCGAAATCTAAACTCCACCCCTAAAGGGTTACGGCCTATCAGCCCCAGCCTCGCTCTCCGTGGCATCAACAATGAGCAAACCGGGTATCACGCCTGACCACCTTCACTCAAATGAATCCTGCGAAAAAGGCAGAACCCCTAGCATGGGTCTCCTCAAAGCGCGTGCCCCGAGGATCCATGACGAGCATTTCCCTCGAAGGCTCATCCCAACCCGAATCAATCATCAGCGACAAGTCGCCACTCCTTCATCATCCTCATACCATCTTAGTACTATACCAATCTGGGCACCAGTTGTTCTCAATCCGAACTTTTGGGGAATCAAGCTACATCTTCATAATCATGTCCACTCAAACAGAATCTCGAAGCCTGCATTTGATACTTCAGGTATTCCTAGCTCGAACAACTTTGCTCCTAATATCGAAAAGGGAAAACTCCTACCGCAAGAAGACTTATGCCTCACCGAAAGATTTCTATAATATGGGCTCCGATATTTCACGAACCACTAGTGCACCGACTCGATCCCTCTTTCCCCTCACCAAGAAGCTCAAGGGGCCTACACTCGTCCAGGGCCCTCCAAAGTATAGTCCCATGACGAATCAACTTAAAGTATGGGTCTGTTGGAGCCTTACAAAGGGAAAACCCTATAAGAAAGAGAAGACCCGAGATACTAGGGAAACATGTTGAAACTTACCACAAGGTGAATCCGAAAAACTTACTCGACGATCAAGTGCCTTCCTGATGGCCCAACCCTTGATGACCCAAAGGAACCGCTGCTCCAAAACCAAGGAATCTAGGAACGCCAACCTTGGATGATGCACTCTCCTCAGGAACTCAGGCCCGTCTCGCCCCCATAAAAGCTCCTTCATGATTATGAAGCACATATCTCATCTATCGTCGTGCCTGGCCTTTGTTGTGCCCCAAATAAGCAACTGCTAAGGGCATGATCTACCGACATCAAAAAATCAGTGAATCCCGAGGACCCCCGGGGAGCGGAATCAGCCTTACGATTGCATACGAAAAGGGCCGAAATGAGTCGACACCAATCAAAGGCACCGACCATCAGCACCACCTCTGGTCTCCAGGTAATGCTCAACCCCGAAGACCTCCACCATAGCAAGACAGCGCCCCAACATACCAACAATGCGTTCACCAAATTGCCATTTAGCATCAAGAGGCCTCAACCAAAGAAGGCTAGTTTACGAATAAATGGGCATCCCTAACAAGCGTCCGTGCAAAACAGATTCCGGGTAATAACCTGGACGGCCTGAAACAAGGCCAAGCCTCCATTCGTAGATCGCTTCCAGGAAGTCACCAGTATCCCGAGACCATGAGTCCTCAGGAAATCCTCTTCTCAAGGGCCATTATGAGGCCCAAAGACGTCATCCGCATTTTCATACAAGAAAAGGCTCCCGGCGAACCAAGGTTATTGGCCTAATTCGGGTTCGGTTCGAGGAATCACTAAAAATCCCACGCGAAGCCGTTTTATCGATCAAAGTTTGGGAAAATACTCAAAGCCAATATCATAGGCGGCAAAACAGGATCGTGCACTCAAAGCTGCCAATAATATAAAGAGACACAGCAAGAGTCGAAGGAAGAAATCAAGAATATGTCTTTGTATTTATACAAGTGTTCATTTACAACGACCCTCGAGGGGTCCTTACATATGGTTACATTAGATATGATTACAAAAGCCCATAGAGGGCCCTAACAAAAGTGTGAAGAAGTGATACGTATACAACAGGAGCCTAAGGATCTAGCCTATTCATGCTGCGTCTCCTTCATCATCCTTTCAAGCATATGACCTCAAAGACAATATCTTCCAAATCCGATCCCCTCGGGGACCACATCCCAATCCTCCCGTAATGGCATCTTCAAAAGAAAGGCAGGAGAGAAGTGCAAAATGATGAAGGAGAAGCCGGAAGAACACGAGAAGTGGTTGGGTGAAAATTTTGGCTAGTATGAGCTCTGCCAGTACTGCCGTTTTGAAGCCACTTATTGAGACATTGCCTCTGCCCAGAAGACAACAGCCGACAAAGATCGCTTGAGCAGTGGTGCATAATCCAAAGTACCCCCGATGCCGGAGGAAATCGATTCCCTACTTCATCACCCCAGTCCAATGACAGCAACAAAAATAACAACAACAACAATAATAGCATCACAGGGGTACAACTCCGCCCGATCGAAAAAAGACCAATGGTTGGGCCACGGTACACAAGGTGCAAACCCTTAAGGCCATGAACTCCAAACATGACAAGATGGCAGACATTCAAGATAGCGGGAAAGAAAAAAAGATGGATATCAAAGGAAATTTGGATAAAAGTCCAACCACCAAAAGCCCCATTTATAGGGAGAGAAAAGTAACCGACGACGCTATTACCGCCCTCAAAAAACGTAACAGCAGGCGAAATTAATAGAAGATCGAAGAATCGCGACATTTCAGGTAATCCTTGAGAAGCGAGAAGGCAAAACATGTCGACACCTATAAAAGCGAGGAGGCTGCACTGTCAACACGATATCATTATGCGAGATCGAGAAATGGAGTGTGAAAATCATTTCTTATCACTTCCCCCGAAGAAACGCGGAGACTATTTGTGCATGATGAAATTTGGAAGACCGATTTCTCCTCGACTGAATACCTTGAAGGGTGATTCCTGAAGAAGGGTGATCCTGGAAGCCCGGGATCTTGAGCCAGTCACTTCCCTCGAGATCAGGAGATACCCCGCCAAGGATAATGCCGGCCAAAGCCTCAGCAAATGCAGGGATCTCTCGAAGAATGCACCCGGGGTCGATTAGGATTACTCAAGCAATTCTGCATCAGCCGATGCACGCATCACGAAGCTAGCTGGTTGTCCCATCCAATTTCCTGTATCACGCAATGTATTTTGTACGAAGATTGGACTTTCCCTTTCTATAAAAGGGGAGTCGCTAACACCTTGTAAGTGCAAAGCTCCAACAATTCTACTCAAAGTGCAATAATATCTTATCTCTCTTTCTCCTCTCTAACTCGCTTGCCCTCACTGGCTCGAAGTCATTTAACTTTGCTGTCTTCTTGCATGTTCTTTGTTTACCACTTAATATTGGGTCGAAGTTACCTTAATATCCATCGCTTACTTGTTCTTCAACATATGCCTTAATAGTGGCCATAAAGAGCCTTGTTTAATTATATCTTCAACTGTTATCCCACCCCCGACTATCCCCCATAGGTCGAGCTCGACCCTGACGTCGAACCCAAGGTCCTTCACTAACCAGACCTATATTCGGGTAGCAGGTCCTCCAGTTCGATTATTACTTCGCTTTAGCTTGTATTTAGTCTTTAAACTGTATATTATTAGCATGAACTGCTCTAACAGCTAGCTCGGGATTAGATCACGTATTTTTATAATCTCATTTACAAATTTAATTGTTGTTACCATTTTCACGGTAAATAGATTACTTTGCTAGGTGGCCCTTTGAAAGGGATTTTTGGCTAAGCAATAAAAAGCTCTAAAATTCACAAAATATATGGAAAGGGCAATGTGCTTTAGCAAAAGACATAGAAGATTTCTCAAATTCACTAAGTCACATATGATAAGGATTAATTCACAAAGAGAGCTACGGGAATTCTTGGATTAGCAAAGGAATCCATATGAAATTATACTACGTAATAGCAACGGGATTTTGCGATTCTAAGGGAGTACGGTGCAATCTTTCTCAAGAATATCATATAGATTTTCCCCTACTTCGATCCACCGTTACATGTTGTTGCAATCAAATTATGTTAAATGGATTGTCAAGAGAATCATTTCAGGTATTTTAAGGCTAAGCCCTTCCTTCATTTTGGCATGATCTCATAACTACGCAAGTTTGATAATGAGGCATAAAGACAAATTCATATCCCTGAACTTATGTATATTTTGTAGAGTCATAAGTTATAGTATTCTCCCTTATCGGGACTTCATATTCAATTGAGTATTGTCTTCTTCCAGTCAAGAGAGCAGAGAGTCTATATATACAGTATTCTAGTATTTTTACTACCACCGAGCTATAATTGATGGGCAGGCCCCTATTGGGAAACATCAAATTTGATGGCAAGTTATATACCGAGCCTACTGTGGCCAAGCGCCTATGAGCGAGCCCAGCATGGCGGAGATACAAAGCCTAGTATGATCGACCGCCTATGAGCGAGCCTACTACGGTAGAGCAGTTATATATACCGAGCCTAATAAGGCCGGACATCTATTTTACTTACTATATTGAGAGAGTTGTGTCAGTATCAGCAGGTGTGCATATCTTCAGATTACCTTTGACTCCCAGTTACTTTCAGTTATTATATTACCAGTTCAGTTTTAGCTTTCAGTATATTGCCTTACATACTCAGTAAATTATTTCGTACTAACGTCGTTTTTTGGGGGGCACTGTATTTCATGCGTGCAGGTTCATGCAGACAGACGAGTAGAACTCCTCATTAGGTGTTGCCTGAGTTCAGCTTGATCTTGAAGCTCCAAGCCCTTCGGAGATTTCGGGTCTAGTGCTTTATGTACATCTTGTGTATATATGTATATATGTTATGAGTAGGTTGGGGCCCTGTTCCGATCACAGTATATCCATCAGTAGAGGCTTGTAGACATATCCTGTCAGTTAGTGCAGTATGTTGGTCTTGTATGCCTTGTATGTATATTTTGATTAGTTTTCTAGTTGTAGTAGTTATGACGGCCTTGTCGGACCATCTTTATATTGATGTTTAGTCAGTGTTTGAAAATTGTCTTGCAATGTGGCCCATGGCCAAAGTATGACATTATATGTTTAGAGTCCCTTAGTCGCAAGTTGGTACTCAAGGATAGGTGAGGCGTCGGGTGCCATTCTCGCATCCCAGGTTCGGGGCGTGAAAGAAATGACTTGGATCAACAAGAAATAGAATCCGTCTTGTTAAAGAAATTTGGCGAAACCCTGAAGAAGGGTGCTTTAACTTCGTATTTTCTTTACCTGATCATTCCATTGATTCTTTGGAAATGCTTGCAGATTCTTTTATAAAATCTCACCATGGAGCAAGAAAAGTCCAAGTAAGGAAGACGGATATATTCAGAATAGCCCAAGAAGATACGAACTATGGCGAGAGTTCATGATCCGATTTCAGAAAGAAAGGATATTGTTGCCGACTGTACTAGATGAGTGGGCACCGAAAGCTTTTACAAAGTTTCTCAACCCATTGAGCTCTAATGAGTCATAGAAACTGAAGGAAGCTTGTTAGAATTTCGGGCAACCACATTGGCAGATGTCCACAATAGCTACAAGTCAAATATTAGAATAAAAGACAATCAACTGTGTTCCTCGGTATCTTCCAAAGGATGTAGTTGTCATCGGAATTAGAAAAGTTTAAAGCTGATGTTGATGCAGATCAGAGATCTTCTAGAGGTTTCTTTCAGCCTAACGAAAGGGTCGATGGGCGAGAAAATAAAGGTTTTCAGTCATCGGATAGGTTTCCTTTCGATAGAAGAATGGATCATGGTCAGAGTAACAGAACTTTACTTGAGAAAGAAATATCAATGTCCTGAGATTAAACATATCCCCGGTTATCCGACTACAACCTTAACATCAGTTTAGTAAAATTGTTGTCGGCTATGAGAAACATTAAGGAGGCTAGGTTTTCAAAGTCAATTCGATCGGATCCTAGTCAGAGGAACCCTAATTTATGGTGTGAATTCCATGGAACACATGGTCACAAGACCAGGAACCTACGTGAACCTACGGGAAACGATTGTAGCGTTGTTGAAGAATGGTCACCTTAGAGAATTTCTAAGCGATCATGCCAAAAGTAATTATGGAAAAAATTGAAACGTCGGGGAGACAACAAAAGCAACTGCAGGGTCTACTCATATGACGATAAACATGATTTTTGGTGTTGACGAGGTAAATGGGGTGACATTTTCCGTTGTAAAGAAGACGAAGATATCAGTAACTCATGGCAAGTGGATCCGAGAAGCTGCAGAGGATGACATCACCTTCACGGAAAAAGATGCTGATGGACTCTTTCTATCTCACAATGATGCTTTGGTAATATCTCTTAATGTTTTTTTATTTTAAACATAAACATGTGTCGATTTATCCAGGTATTTCAGACAATATCATACAATGGAGTGTTTCAAATCAATCAAATTTGACCAGAAACATAGTTCCAACAATAAAGATTCTAGTTGGGTTCAACCTAAAGAGTGTAACGACCCCAGAAGAGGTCCTACTACCAACACATGCAGAAGGTGTAACAAAGACCACGTTGTTCGGAGTAGTACATGGAGATATGGGGTATTATACGATCATTGGAAGATGGTGGATACATGAAATAAAAGTTGTGCCATCAACTAATCATCAGTTGCTGAAATTTCCCACATTGGAAGGTGTTAAGTAGATCAGAGGAGATCAACCAGTTGTAAGAGAGATGAACGCAGTAATATTGTCCAGTATAAAGGGAAAGGAAATAACCAAATAGCAATTACAGGGGCTGGTGCCCTCTTCCACCCCGATTGAAGATAATGGAGAAGGAGAGTCGTTGGATTTTTACCAGATGCCAATGTCTTTTTGGGGACCGGAGGAAATGGATGTGACTAAATAAACTAGTAAAGAGCTCGAGCAAGTAGCCTTGTTCACGAAGTTCTTAGAAAGGAAATTCCATTTAGGAATAGGGTTAAGCCCCGAACATAGATTAAAAATTATGAATTTTCTAAAAGCTAACGTTGATTGTTTTGCATGGTCATATTCAGATATGACAGCTATCATATTGGAACTGGTTGTCCACAAGCTATGTTTGGATCCTAATTTCCCTCTGGTAAGGCAAAAGAAACGACTGATAGAAAAAGTTAGAAATAGGCTTGTCAAAGAAAAGGTAACCTAATTATTAAATATAGGTTAAATTCGAGAGGTAAATTGCCCCGATTGGCTAGATAACGTAGTGGTAGTACCTAACAAGAATAATAAATTTAGAATGTGTGTAGATTACAAAGATATTGATAAGGAATGCCCTAAGGACTCTGTCCCGTCACCAAACATTGATCAAATAATTGATGGTACGGTTGGGCATGAGTTAATGCATTTTCTTGATGCATATTTCGGGTATAATAAAATTAGGATTCACCCAGAAGATCAACAAAAAACTTCATTTATCATGAATTTTGGCACATATAGCTATAATCTGATGCCTTTCGGGATTAAGAATGTCGGAGCCACTTACAAGAGAGTTGTTAACAAAATATTTGAAAAACAAATTGGTAAGACAACGGAGGTTTATATTGACGATATGTTGGTTAAGTCTCTTAATGTAGGAGATCATTTGAATCATCTCTAAGAAATATTCGATATTCTGAGAAAATACAACATGAAGCTCAACCCGGAGATATGCGCCTTCAGAGTTGGTTCCGGTAAGTTCTTTGGGGTTATGGTCTCTCAAAGAGGAATCTAAGTAAACCCCTGTAACGACCTGGCTGGTCATTGTATTATAGCCCTATTCTCCCTTTTTCTTGCTTATTATATGCTCATTTGTTGTTATGTGACTTGTCGGGGTGATCGGTTTTTCTCTGGGGATATTTCGAAATGAATTGGGACACTTAGTCCCAAGGTTAGAAGCCTAAATTGAAAGAGTTGATCAGATGTTAACTAATGTGTAAATGACTACAAAATGGATTTTTGATAATTTTCATAGCTCCGTAGGGTGATTTTTAACTTAGGAGTGTGTCCGGATATTGACTTGGAGGTCCGTAGGTGATTTTGGCTTGAATTAACGAAAGTTCAAAAAATAGAAGTTTGGAGCATTGGGAAGTTTGACCGAGAGTTGACTTTGTGGTTGCTGGGCTCAGATTTTGGTTCCAAAAGTTGGAATAGGTCCGTTGTGTCATTAATGACTGTGAGCACGTGATTTTTTCCTCACGAAAACTACTCCAAAATAAAACAAAAAAATAAAACAAATTTCTCTTAGTGAGCAATTTTTAGAATTTGTGTGGCATTTATTAATTATTTGTGTTTTGTCCGTAAATGTTTACTTTGTCATAGTTAAATGAAAAATAAAATAAAAATACATGTTGCATGCATATCTAGGTTTTAATTATGCATTTAAGAGTTAATTAAAAATTACAAAAAATTGCATTTATCTTATTTGTTCGACATTTAAATATGCCATTGTGTGATTAATAATTTGTCTTGTATGTTAATGTTTGTTAAAGAGTGATTAATGTTTTGTAAGGTTAATTTTGTTTTTATAATTGAAATTAGGATTTTTATAATTAGGAATAAAATTATGAAATAGAAAATAAGTTTAAAAAGGTGAAAAATCGGACCTGGACTGAAATCCAGGCCCAAACAAAATCAATTTCCCCACAGCCTAATCCAAACACCCCATGTCCGGTCCAATTCAACCAAACCAAACGACGACGTTTGGTCATATTTCATCAAGGGCCATTGGATTAAATCAATCCAACGGCTGAGATCCCATACCCTTACCCGTAACCCCTACCCGATCCATTACCCGGGCCAACCCATACCCCAATTTAATTCAAACGACACCGTTCCTCTCCTGCCAATTGATTCAGGCCTTTGATCTCAGCTGATCCAACGGCCCTGGTCCATCCACCCCACCCCTATATAAACCCAAATCCATACCCCGGCCCCCTAACTAAACACCCCTCATCCTCTTCTGTTCATCATCATCTCCGAAAAAACACACCCTAACCCTAGCCACCCTAACTCTCCATCGCCTGAAACCCGGCGGCAACAACGCCTCCGGTCACCACCTTACCCTCGACTCCTCACAACCCCCTCTTTACGGATCTGGTATTAGTTTCCTTCGAATCAGATCACATAGTCTCGAATCTCCGATTGAAGGTTGGTCTGAAAAACCAACTTTCTCCGATGGCCTCCAAATTAACACCACAGTCTCCCTTGTCCATCCTCATCATGGATCTGTTAGTGGCATGGTTCAAATCCTCCTGAAACTGCTCGAATCTTCATTTGAAGATTCGAGTGAAACCTGACCCTATCCCAACCTACCTCAAACTCACACCAGTTATCCACCTGACCTCCTTCGTGCCTAGAACACCATTGTTTTGATTCGAATATACCTAGAAATGTTCGGATTTGAGATTGAAGAATCTGAAACCCTAAAAAAATTTCCAGTCATGGAATTTACCCAAATTAAGTGAGGGATTGAGGTCCAAGAGACTTTAAACGAAGTATTCTCAATTGAGAATACTTCGAATAAAGTCTGTTTAGCCTCAAAAGGTCCCAATCCAAGTTGACACAGTTTCCGTATAAATTCGAAGGTTCAAAGGTATTTTTCCTATTCCGTTCTGTATTTTATGTGTATATTATTGCATGTTTCAGTAGCCCGTGTAATTTTCATATTTGTTTATTTAAATTCTGTGATTCTGCCTCATATCCGTTTATGTGATCAAATTATAGCATTGTCTCTGTTTGTTGTGATTGTTTACAATATGTGTAATCGACTCGACTAAGTTCATCGATTAGTTATATTATGAATTCCCATTTCTAAT